>NC_085136.1:115738364-116071698 GCF_035046485.1 Aedes albopictus | reverse complement strand
GCTTCAAACTTCAAACTTCTAATCAAACCCTTATGATTTGGAAAACTGTCCCAACCTGTCATATAAGAAATTTGCAGGTTGTAGTTCCCATTGAAGCCCTCTAACATTGAAAAAGGTGCTACAAAACTACTGTCCGAAACAACTGACAATAGCCATAGTTGAAAACATTCTCGACACGTCGTCGTGCCTAATCCCCGCATGCTTCAGCTTTCCCGTCATTACCTATTCCGAGCACGCCAATATGGTAATGTAGAGTAAATATTCCCGCTTGCTTGTCTACTTCTTCTATCCTCTCGAAGCGACGCCATAGAGCATAGAGGACAGAGATACCTTTGCCACTAATCATCATTCGCGAATCAACTGTCACCAAGCGCGCGGGGAGCAGGCACCTTGCGCGCTGGCGCATACATGCGCAACCTCGCGCATCAACATACCTACTATCTAAGCGAACCCCTTTCAGGGGACAGTGGTTCCCAACCTACTTTGGGATTGCGACTCTCTTGTCTTCTGTCCAAGTCTGTCCAAGTTGTCCTTTGTTCAAGATGCCGTCTGTCCAAGTCTGTTTAATCTGTCCAAGCTGTTCAAGTCTGTCCAAGTTTGTCCAAGCTGTCCGAGTCTATCCAAGTCTGTCCAAGTATGTCCAATTCTGTCCAAGTCTGTCCAAGCTGTCCAAGTCTGTCCAAGCTGTCCAAGTCTGTCCAAGAAGTTCAAGTCCGTCCAAGCTGTCCGAGTCTGTCCAAGCTGTCTAAGTCTGTCCAAGACTGTCCAAGTCTGTCCAAGATGTCCAAGTCTGTCCAAGTCTGTCCAAGTCTGTCCAAGTCTGTCCAAATCTGTCCAAGTCTATTCAAGTCTGTCCAAGTCTGTCCAAGTCTTTTCAAGCTGTCCAAGTCTGTTCAAGTCTGTCCCAGTCTGTCCAAGTATCTCCAAGTCTGTCCAAACTGTCCAACTATGTCCAAGCTGTTCAAGTCTGTCCAAGCTGTTCAAGTCTGTCCAAGACTGTCCAAGACTGTCCAAACTATCCAAGTCTGTCCAAGTCTGTCCAAGTCTGTCCAAGCTGTCCAAGTCTGTCCAAGCTGTCCAAGTCTGCTAAAGCTGTTCAAGTCTGTCCAAGACTGTCCAAGACTGTCCAAATTGTCCAAGTCCGTCCAAGTCTGTCCAAGCTGTCCAAGTCCAACCGGTCCAAGCTGTCCAAGTCCGTCCAAGCTGTCCAAGCTGTCCAAATCTGTCTAAGCTGTCCAATTCTGTCGAAGTCTGTCCAAGCTGTTTAAGTCTGTCCAAGTCTGCCCAAGTTTGTGCAAGTCTGTCCAAGTCTGTACAAGCTGTTCAAATCTATTGAAGCTGTCCAAGCTGTTGTCTGGTTGACGCTGTGCTTTTTGACACTGTTGACGCTGTCGTCTGTCGACGCTCCAGAGGAGTGTTCAGATGGAATTTCCGGAGAATCCTCCGAAAGAATTCTCGAAGGATCTTTCGGAAGGAATTATTCAGGGAATTTCAAGAAATACTTCCAGAGCATCTTGTCAAAGAGTTTCCGGGAGAAATTTCCAAAGAATTAGCGACAGAATTTCTTGGAAAACTTCCTGACGAGTTTCTGAAGAAATTTTTAGGTGAATTCTCGGATGACATCTTGAAATAATTTCTAAAAAGTGATTTTTGAAATATTCTGAAGGATCTAACGGCATGCAGGAGATTTCGGATTAATTTCTGAAAGTATTTCCGGAACTATTTCTAGTGGAATTTACGTGAGAATTCCCAGCGAATCTTCCGTAAGAAGTACCAGCGAAACTTCGGGAAGATTTCATGGAGAATTCAAGCAGGATGTTCTGGAAGAAACTCTGGAAGAACTAGCGCAAGAACTTCCGAAAGAATTTCTAGAACAACTTCCACAAGAATTCTGGAAGAATTCCCGCAGGAATTTCTGAAAGAACTTCCGGAAGAACTTCCGGAGGAACTTCTGGAAGAACTTCCAGGAGGAACTTCTGGAAGAACTTCCAGGAGGAACTTCTGGAAGAACTTCCAGGAGGAACTTGTGGAAGAACTTCCAGGAGGAACTTGTGGAAGAACTTCCAGGAGGAACTTGTGGAAGAACTTCCAGGAGGAACTTGTGGAAGAACTTCCAGGAGGAACTTCTGGAAGAACTTCCAGGAGGAACTTCTGGAAGAACTTCCAGGAGGAACTTCTGGAAGAACTTCCAGGAGGAACTTCTGGAAGAACTTCCAGGAGGAACTTCTGGAAGAACTTCCAGGAGGAACTTCTGGAAGAACTTCCAGGAGGCACTTCTGGACGAACTTCCAGGAGGCACTTCTGGAAGAACTTCCGGAGGAACTTCTGGAAGAACTTCTGAAAAAACTTCCAGGAGGAACTTCTGGAAGAACTTCCAGGAGGAACTTCTGGAAGAACTTCCAGGAGGAACTTCTGGAAGAACTTCCAGGAGGAACTTCTGAAAGAACTTCCAGGAGGAACTTCAGGAAGAACTTCCAGGAGGAACTTCTGGGAGAACTTCCAAAGGAACTGCTGGGAGAACTTCCAGGAGGAACCTCTGGAAGAAATTCCAGGAGGAATTTCTGGAAGAACTTCCGGAGGAACTTCTAGAAGAACTTCCGGAGGAACTTTTGGAAGAACTTCCTGGAGGAACTTCTGGAAGAATTTCCGGGGATGCTTCTGGAAGAACTTCCAGGAGGAACTTCTGGAAGAACTTCCAGGAGGAACTTCTGGAAGAACTTCCAGGAGGAACTTCTGGAAGAACTTCCAGGAGGAACTTCTGGAAGAGCTTCCGAAGGTACTTTCGGAAGAACTTCCGAAGGATCTTCTGGAAAAATTCCCGGAAGATCATCAGGAAGAATTTCCGGAGGAATTTGTGGAAGAACTTCCGAAGGAACTTCTGGAAGAACTTCCAAAGAAACATCTGGATGAACTTCAGAAAAAACTTCCAAATGAATTTCTGGATAAACTTCCGAAGGAACTTCTGGATGAACTTCCGAAGGAACTTCTGGAAGCGGACGCACTTCTGGAAAATTTCCATTTTAGAATAAGAATTAGAACATTTCCGGAAGAATTCGCAAAGGAACTTCCGAAGGAACTTTTGCAAGAATTTCTAAACGAGCTTCTAAAAGAGATCACAAAAGAAATTGCACAAAAGTTTCCAAAGGAACATCTGCAAAAGTTCCCGAAGCAAATTCTGAAAGGATTGCTGCTTGAATTTTTTGAAGAGTTCCCAGTGGAACTCCAAAGCACTTTTTGGATGAACACACAGGAGTTTTCCCGAAAAATTCCTAGAGAAATTCTTAGCAAAACTCCTGAAAGAAAGACAGATGGAATTCCTGAAGAAAGTCTCAGTAGAACTCTCAGAGGAATTCTCAGAAAAAAATCGATTAGAATTCCCAGTGGAGCTCCTGAACAAGCAGTTAATAAAACTAGCAGAGAAATCCCTTGTGGGACTTCCAGTGAATCTTCTAGAGCATCTCCCAGTGGAAGCATCCAGGAAAAATTCCAGGAACTCCTGAGGGTTCTAGAAGAGTTCTTGGAGGAATCCAGTGCAACTCCTAGAGAAATTCCCAGTGGAACCTCTAGAGAAATTTTAACTGCAGAGAGCTACTTTCCAAATCTTCCTGCATTTCCATCATATAATGTTCCAGCGATTCGATCTTCAGTCTTCCATCTACCTGTCTTTATATTATTCAATCTTCGCAAGATTCTCGCTTTCAATCTTATTGCCTAACTCTTTCAAAATCTTTCAACATTTCTATATACAATCATATCCTCCTCTTATCTTCCTCATATTTTCCTATGATTTCAATTTTCACATATTCATATCTACCTATCTACATATCTTATAGTCTTTCTGTTTTTTTTTTTATCTCCGATTCCGTTCTGAAATACAGGAGCTTTTCTATCACCTTTCCATTTATTATACTCTCTTCCATAATATCTCCCAACATTTGAAGAGAAAAGCGATGTTTTTGAATCTTCTATCTTCCAACCTTTTACCATATCTTCCTGTCATCTCATCTTCCTGACATTCCCTCTTTCAGATAAAATACTTTTCTGTCTTCTTACTTCCCTGTCTTCTCATTTTGAGCTACTTATCCTCTTATCTTGCTATTATTCTTCATATCCTCCTTTATCTCTGATACTTAGACTTCTTAATGTATCTGTTGTTCAGTTTTTCAATCCTCAGCAATCTTAACTTTCTGTCCTCAAAACTTACAATTATACTGCCTTCCTTTAATTCTATATTTAAATCTTCCAACCTTTCCACATATCATCTTCCTATCTTCCACTTTGTCTTCTATTACTTGAACCTTCCTATCCACCATTTTTTCGAATCTTTTCGTATAGTATTTCTCTAATTTGTTTTCCTTTTTATCTCCATATATACTTATCTTATCTTACAATTTTGTATCCTTCTGTTTTTCTGTATCCTAATCTTCATATTTTAATACTTATATGATCTCAAATCTTCCAATTTTTTTACTCTTCTGTCTTCCTATTTCCCTTTCTTCTCTTCTTGACACCTTTCCAACATCGTTTCTATCTTTTATCTTCATATCTTCGTGTCATCCTATCCTCTAACCTTTTTATCTACCTATTCTGAAATATTTGTATTTTAATATCTCACCCTGCCTTCTTGAAATTATTTCCCCTACCTTCTTTGATCTCTGTCTTCATCTCTTTTACCAAATTTTATAATGTTTCTGTTGTCTAGTTTCTCAATCCTCCAACAATCTTAACTTTCTGTCTTCAAAACTAGCAAATATTCTGTCTTCCAATTTTTAGATATTCAAATCTTCCAACCTTTCCACATATCATCTTCCTATGTTCATATCCAACTGTCGTCCTGTCTTCCAATATTATACATTCCTAACACTCTGTCCTTTTATCTCTACTGAATCGTAAATTGTTTGGTTTTCTTCGTTCAACCATATTTCTTATCTTCCAAATTTATTACCCTTTCCACCTTCATATCTTCCTTACTATCTGTTTGATCTTCCATTAGTTTTTGTTAATTTTTTAAAATCAGTATTTCATATTTCAATTTACTTTTACTTTCTCACCATTTCATCTTGTTTTATTCTTATACTTTAGCATTTCGTTATCCTTTAGCATTTCGTTATCCTCTTTCCATCTTCCTATTCCATGTCTTCCCACTTTTCCCATATTATTTCATCAATTGTTCGTTTTTTAGATACTGGAAGATCTTCGGAACCATCACTGGAGAAACCCTGCCCCCACCGATGATCGGAGATCCCCTGTGTGCGGGGTAGCAAGTGAGGACCATCCAATCCGCGTTATTTATTCAAGAACGCCATCGATCGACTCGATTCGAAAGGAGGAAAAAAAACCTTTAATTCCACATGTATGTATCTAGTCAGCAGAGAGTGGCAAACCTTCACTGACTGAGAGGGGGAGGGGGGACTTCACAATGCACCCAAAAGGGTCGCAGAGGAGCGGGGCCAGAGTTCGACATTTGAAGAATATTAATGTGTGTAAAGCGAGCATAAGAGCGCGGTAGTGCGATCGGATCGGTTCAATTGGAATCACTTTGAATGGTTGTTGTAATGTAAGTGATCGGTTGCCGCGGTACCTCGCGAGAGACGCTAATGGCCTACCTCATGATGAGGCATCACGACGGACGAACGAACGGTGAGCGACGGTGAGGAAAACCGTGGAACGGGCGCACGCTCATGACAGGCCGCGTCGCTTCTGCTTCAACCGCTGTTAGACAGCATGAAAACATTGGTTTTTCTCTATGTAGGTTTAGAAGTTGAAACAGGTGCAGGAGGAAACCTGAGGAACGACGCGACGGGGGCAGTAGAATGAATGAAACTCGAGAGGACTATGGAATCGTTTCAAATGGATAGATCGTAGATTGAAATTGATCCTACGACGGAATTGATAGATTGGTTCTTGCCGAGTTGACTTGACTGCTGTACGGCTTCATCGATTTTAATTAGCGATAGTAGACCGGCTGACGCGATGAAATTTCGAAATCGGTAGTTTATTCTGCCTTCTATCTCCTGTCTTTTGTTTTCGATCTTCTGTCTTCTTTCGTTCATCTTCTGTTTTCTATCTTCTGTCTTCTACCTTTTGTTTCCCGTTTTCTGTATACTATCTTCTATCTTCTGTCTACTATCTTCTGTCTGCTATTTCCTGTCTTTTATCTTCTGCTTTCTGTCTCTTATCTTCTGTTTTATGTCTCTTAACTCCTGTTTTCTTTCTGTTATCTTCTGTCTTCTATCTTCTGTCTTCCGTCGTTTGCCTAAAATCTTCTGTCGCTCATCTTCTGTCGTTCATCTTCTATTTCACATCTTCTATCTTCTGTCTTTTATCGTTTTTTTCTACCTTCCACCTTATACCTTCTACATTCTGTCTTTTATCTTCTGTTTTCTATCTTCTGCCTTCTGTCATCTGTCTTCCATCTTCAGTCTTCAATCTTCTGTCTATTATCTTTTGTCTACTATCTTCTGTCTACTATCTTCTGTCTTCTATCTTCTGTCTTCCGTCTTTTGCCTAAAATCTTCTGTCGTTCATCTTCTATTTTACATCTTCTATCTTCTAACTTTTATCGTCTTTTTTCTACCTTCTACCTTATGCCTTCTACATTCTGTCTTTTATCTTCTGTTTTCTATCTTCTGTCATCTGTCTTCCATCTTCAGTCTTCAATCTTCTGTCTATTATCTTCTGTTTTCTATCTTCTGCCTTCTGTCATCTGTCTTCCATCTTCAGTCTTCAATCTTCTGTCTATTATCTTCTGTCTACTATTTTCTGTCTACTATCTTCTGTCTTCTATCTTCTGTCTTCCGTCTTTTGCCTAAAATCTTCTGTCGCTCATCTTCTGTCGTTCATCTTCTATTTTACATCTTCTATCTTCTGTCTTTAATCGTCTTTTTTGTACCTTCTACCTTATGCCTTCTACATTCTGTCTTTTATCTTCTGTATTCTTTCTTCTGTCATCTGTCTTCCATCTTCAGTCTTCAATCTTCTGTCTATTATCTTCTGTTTTCTATCTTCTGCCTTCTGTCATCTGTCTTCCATCTTCAGTCTTCAATCTTCTGTCTATTATCTTCTGTCTACTATCTTCTGTTTACTATCTTCTGTCTTCTATCTTCTGTCTTCTATCTTCTCTCTTCTATGTTCTGCCTTCTATTTTTTGCCTTCTATCTTCTGTGTTCTATCTTCGGTCTTCTATACTTCTGTCTACTATCTTCTGTCTTCTATCTTATGTCTCCGATCCTCTGTCTACTATCTTCTTTCTACTATAGCCTCTCTTCTATCTTCTGTCTACTCTCTTCTGTCCTCTGTTCACTATCTTCTGTCTACTATCTACTGTCTACTATCTTCTGTCTACTATCTTCTGTCTACTATCTTCTGTCTACTATCTTCTGTCTACTATCTTCTGTCTACTATCTTCTGTGTTTTTTCTTCTGTCTTCTATCTTATGCCTCCGATCTTCTGCCTACTATCTTCTGTCTACTATCTTCTGACTTCCATCTTCTGGTCCTCTGTCTTCTGTCAACTATCTACTGTCTACTATCTTCTGTCTACTATATTCTGTCTACTGTATTCTGTCTACTATCTTCTGTCTTTTATTTTCTGTCTTCCATCGTCTGTCTAGTATCTACTGTCCTCTGTCTTTTGTCTACTATTTTCTGTCTACTATCTTCTGTATTTAATCTTCTGTCTTCTATCGTCTGTCTTCTATCTTCTGGCTTCTGGTATCTGGCTTCTATCTTCTGCAGTTTATTTTCTGTTTTCCATCTTCTGTCTACTATCTTTTGTCATTAGTTTCTGTCTTCCACCTCCTGTCGTCTATCTTCTGTCTTCTATCTTATGTCTTCTATTTTCTGTCTTCTGTTTTCTCTCTTGTATGTTCTGCAGTCTATTTTTGCCTCCTATCTTCTGTGTTCTATCTTCTGTTTTCTACTTCTGTCTACTATCTTTTGTCTTCTATCTTATGTCTCCGATCTTCTGTCTTCCATCTTCTGGTCCTTTGTCTTCTGTCTACTATCTTCTGACTCCTATCTACAGTCTATTATTTTCTGTCTTCTATCTACTGTCCTCTGTCTTCTGTCTACTATCTTCTGTCTTCTATCTACTGTCTACTATTTTCTGTCTACTATCTTCTGTCTACTATCCTCTGTCTTTTATCTTTTGTCTTCTATCTTATGGCGTCTGGTGTATGTCTTCTATCTTCTGCAATTTATTTTCTCTTTCACATCTTCTGTCTAATATCTTTTGTCATTAGTTTCTGTCTTCAACCTTCTGTCGTCTATCTTCTGTCTTCTAACTTCTATCTTCTACCTTCTGTCTTTTATCTTATGTCTTCTATCTTCTGTCTACTATCTTCTGTCTTCTATCTTCTGTCTCCTATTGTCTGTCTACAATCTTCTGTCTGCTATTAACTGTCTTTTGTCTACTGTCTCCTATCTTCTGGCTACGATTTTCTGACTACTCCTTTCTGTTTACTATCTTCTGTCTACTATCTCCTGTCTTCTATCTTCTGGCTTCTGGTATCTGTCTTCTATCTTCTGCAGTTCATTTTTATGTTTTTCATCTTCTGTCTACTATCTTCTGTCATAAGCTCCTATTGTCCACCTTCTGTCTTCTATCTTCTGTCTATTATTTTCTGTCTTCCATCTTCTGCCTTGTAGGTTCTGTCTACTATCTTCTGTGTTCTATTTTCTGTCTACTATCTCCTGTCTGATATTATTTATCTACTGTCTACTGTTTTTTGTCTTCTGTCTTCTATATTCTGTCTTTTATCTTCCATCTTCTGGCTTCTGTTTTCTGTCTCTTATCTTCTGTTATTAGCTTCTGTCTTCTATCTACTGGTTTTTGTTTTCTATTTTTATCTTTGTCGTTAGCTTCTGTCTTCTATCTTCATCTGTGTACTATCTTCTGTCTTCTATCTTCTGCCTTCTATCGTCTGTCTTCTATCTTCTGTTATTAACTTCTGTCTTCTAGCTTATGTCTTCTAGCTTATGTCTTCTAGCTTCTGTCTACTATCTTCTGGTTTCTGTTTTTTCTCTATCTTCTATTTTTTTATTCTTCCTTCTGTCTTCTATTTTCTGTCTTATCTATCTTTTATGGTCAGCTTATTTCTTGTATCTTCTGTGTTTTATCTTTTGTCTTCTATCTTATGTCTTCTGGCTTCTGTTTTTGTCTCTTATCTTCTGTCGTTAGCTTCTGCCTTCTTGCTTCTGTCTTCTGTCCTCTATCTTCTGGCTTCTGGCTTCTGTTTTCTGTTTTCTATTTCTTGACTTCTATCTTCTGTGTTCTGTTTTTCTGGCTTCTGTTTTCTGTTTTCAATCTTCTGTCTTCTATTTTCTGTCTTTCGTTTTCTATCTTTTGTTTCCTAATGTTTATTTTCTTTTTTCTATCTTCTGTCGTTAACTTCTGACTTCTACTTTCTATCTACTGTCGTTTATCATTTGTTTTATGTCTTCTATCACCTCTAAACCATTATTGTCTGTCAGACAGACTGACGCGTTGTAAAGAAAACAAATCTAAAAAAATCCACCAACAAAAGAATATCGATTTGATGGGAAAATTTTGTCGTCGTCCTTGATTCACACGATCCCGCACCACGTATATTTGTCTCCTCGTGCCGAATACGAAAACCGAACGAACATCTAATGTCACACCACAAAGCCTCATAGAAACGATCACCCTTATGAACCTTCCACCCCATAAAAGCTTCTTCAAGTGCGCTCACCATTCAATAGGCAGCGGCAGCAGCAGCAAGAGAAGAAGATGCAGCAATAACAACATTTAATGAAGCGCAAAAATAGGAAAAATCGTGACTGCAAATGTCGCAACCCTCCATCGTCCAAAGATTACAGATGAAGATTCACCCTCTTGCTGTCTCTGTCTCTCTCACTCTCCTTCAAATCTCCATAGTCTCAATGGATTTGATCCGTTTACAAGTGTGCTTCTCGATTGAGCCCCTGTCACAGAAAAGCAAATATCGAAGCACCTCGTCGTCGTCGTCGTCATCGTCTCAAACAACTCAGCATGGAATGGACCCCATACGAGTCTTCTTCGTTCCAACATCACCACCATATCATAATCGATATTTAGAGTCGACTGTAGAGAAGCACTTGAGTTGCTTGACTACGACGACAACTGATCCATCGATCGATAGGTCATCGAGCATTTTCAGCAAAAGCGAAAACGTTTCTGTGAGTGACTTGAATGACATTAGGCGAGGAACCTTTGCTTAAGCCCTCAAGTCTGTGACGACGACGAAAAACGACGACATAAATCGCAAACTCCATGGTTCTGGTACTTAGAGTCGACTACAGTTGGAAGGAAAAGGAAATCGCACAAACTGGCGACGGGGTGTCCCCGTTAATGGGTCGTGTGCGTTATCTGATTTCCTGTGTCCGTCGATGTTGGGAAGTTCGACGACGACAATTGTCGCCAGTAGTAATTGGGTAGGGCTCTTGCAAATACCTAAGACAAGGGATGAGCCGGATGTGCGTTGTTCAGAATGGGTATTTCTTTTTGGATGGTTTTGTCTAAATGGTTGCAATGAACGCTAGGTTATAAGTAACATTTCACAACGGTCCAGGATCCAGATTTACGAGGATTGGATTTGGATTGGATTTGGATTGGATTTGGATTTGGATTTGGATTTGGATTTGGATTGGATTTGGATTGGATTTGGATTGGATTTGGATTGGATTTGGATTGGATTTGGATTGGATTTGGATTGGATTTGGATTGGATTTGGATTGGATTTGGATTGGATTTGGATTGGATTTGGATTGGATTTGGATTGGATTTGGATTGGATTTGGATTGAATTTGGATTGGATTTGGATTGGATTTGGATTGGATTTGGATTGGATTTGGATTGGATTTGGATTGGATTTGGATTGGATTTGGATTGGATTTGGATTGGATTTGGATTGGATTTGGATTGGATTTGGATTGGATTTGGATTGGATTTGGATTGGATTTGGATTGGATTTGGATTGGATTTGGATTGGATTTGGATTGGATTTGGATTGGATTTGGATTGGATTTGGACTGGATTTGGACTAGATTTGGACTGGATTTGGATTGGATTTGGATTGGATTTGGATTGGATTTGGATTGGATTTGGATTGGATTTGGACTGGATTTGGACTAGATTTGGACTGGATTTGGATTGGATTTGGATTGGATTTGGATTGGATTTGGATTGGATTTGGATTGGATTTGGATTGGATTTGGATTGGATTTGGATTGGATTTGGATTGGATTTGGATTGGATTTGGATTGGATTTGGATTGGATTTGGATTGGATTTGGATTGAATTTGGATTGGATTTGGATTGGATTTGGATTGGATTTGGATTGGATTTGGATTGGATTTGGATTGGATTTGGATTGGATTTGGATTGGATTTGGATTGGATTTGGTTTGGATTTGGATTGGATTTGGATTGGATTTGGATTGGATTTGGATTGGATTTGGATTGGATTTCGATAGGATTTGTATCACATTTGGATTTGAATTGAATTTTCATTGGGTTTGAATTGAATTCAGATTGGATTTGGATTGAATTTGGATTGGATTTGGATTGGATTTCGATAGGATTTGTATCACATTTGGATTTGAAATGAATTTTGATTGGGTTTGAATTGAATTCAGATTGAATTTTGATTGGATTTGGATTGTATTTGGATTGGATTTGCATTGGATTTGGATTGGATTTGGATTGGATTTGGATTGGATTTGGATTGGATTTGGATTGGATTTGGATTGGATTTGGATTGGATTTGGATTGGATTTGGATTGGATTTGGATTGGATTTGGATTGGATTTGGATTGGATTTGGATTGGATTTGGATTGGATTTGGATTAGATTTGTATTGGATTTGGATTGGATTTGGATTGGATTTGGATTGGATTTGGATTGGATTTGGATTGGATTTGGATTGGATTTGGATTGGATTTGGATTGGATTTGGATTGGATTTGGATTGGATTTGGATTGGATTTGGATTGGATTTGGATTGGATTTGGATTGGATTTGGATTGGATTTGGATTGGATTTGGATTGGATTTGGATTGGATTTGGACTGGATTTGGACTAGATTTGGACTGGATTTGGATTGGATTTGGATTTGGATTGGATTTGGATTGGATTTGGACTGGATTTGGACTAGATTTGGACTGGATTTGGATTGGATTTGGATTGGATTTGGATTGGATTTGGATTGGATTTGGATTGGATTTGGATTGGATTTGGATTGGATTTGGATTGGATTTGGATTGGATTTGGATTGGATTTGGATTGGATTTGGATTGGATTTGGATTGGATTTGGATTGGATTTGGATTGGATTTGGATTGGATTTGGATTGGATTTGGATTGGATTTGGATTGGATTTGGATTGGATTTGGATTGGATTTGGATTTGGATTGAATTTGGATTGGATTTGGGTTGGATTTGGATTTGGATTGAGTATGGATTGGATATGGATTTGATTTGGATTGGATTTGGATTGGATTTGGATTGGATATGGATTGGATTTTGATTGGATTTGGATTGGATTTGGATTGGATTTGGATTGGATTTGGATTGGATTTGGATTGGATTTGGATTGGATTTGGATTGGATTTGGATTGGATTTGGATTGGGTTTGGATTGGGTTTGGATTGGATTTGGTTTGGATTCGATTTGGATTGGATTTGGATTGGATATAGATTGGACTTTGATTGGATTTGGATTGAATTCTCTCATTAAAAGGAGAAAACTGGTGAATCCAACTTAATGTATTTTCTTATGTTTATTTCAAACAAAAGGTGTTAAAATTAAACATAAGACGTTTATTTGTTGTAAACACGTCGTCGATAAAGTAGAAGTCTCGGTAAAATAGTGAGGAGAGGGAAACCAGTTGATCACTCACACAACAGTGATTTACTCTTACAAAAATGTCAGAAGCTTCAGCGTGGTCGATAAAGTAGGAACTGTCCCGGGTAAATTTATCCGTATAATCAAATGGAAGTCTTCACGGTTCTCAGAACTTAGATATAGCCGATTATTCTCCGAATTCGCTTATATCTTTAAATTTCCCACTTCATTTTCATGGCAGCGTAGCACGTGGTCGATAAAGTAGGATCAGTCTTACGTAAGTTAGACGCGATCTGGTCCTTCTCAAGTCACTCTGAACTGAAATATTATCTATTTTGCTTTGATGTCTTCTATTTTTGAATATTTCTTATGAGTTTCTGTGCAAAGTGAGACATGCGGCCGATAAAGCAGGACTGGCCTTTAGTAAAATGGCAGAAGAAGAGAATAGAAGTGGATTTGAGCAAATGCCCGGCTTAGATAAGCTGAGAAATTACCAGCTTTACTTCGACTTCTTCCAATTCATTCAATATTTCTTATGTATCTAATTAACTTAGAGAACATTGTCGATAAAGTAGTTTTGTGTCACTCTGTCTGGAAAATCAAATGGCAGCAGCTTGGTCAACCTTCATCCAAACTTTTGATAATTTCATCCTGATTATTTGTCCAATAGTTTTAAGTAATTTGCATGTAATTATGCTCAAATGGAAACGTTAAGTCGATAAAATAGAATCAATAAATGGGAAGATAAGGTAACACTATCGAAAGAAGCATATATTCAGATGGTTTGCTTTACCACAAGGCCATTGCAACTCAGATATATCTGATATAACCACGATTTTCCCAATGTCTTTGAATATTTCACATGCATTTCTGTTCGAATGGGAACGTGTAGTCGATAAAGTAGGATAAATCTAAGTAAATGTGTCCCTTGGAACTAAATGGTAATGATCTGATTCTTCACACAGTGCCCTTAATTGAGATACTGCTGACTGTATCCTAATCCGTACCATTTGTACGGATATCTCACGTATTTCTGATTGAAGCGGAACGTGAGGTCGGTAAAGTAGGAACTTTTCCGAGAGAATTTATTCGTACGATCATACGAAAGGGATCGGGGTTTTTAGCCTTGGATATCGCCAATTTTGTCCAAAGTTGCTTGTTTCTTTAAATATCCTACTTCTTTTCCTTAGCAGCGTAGTACGTGGTCGATAAAGTAGACTCAGTCATATGTAAAATTGAACGTTAAGGTGAATGGAAGCGATCTGGTTCTTCCCAAGGCACTCCGAACTGAGATATTGTCACCTTCACTTCCATATCTTCTATTTCTTTGAATGTTCCTCATGATTTCTTGCACGAAGTAAAACGTGAGGCCGATAAAGCAGGATCAATCTTGAGTTGCAGCGTCAGGGGAATAAAGTGGAAGTAGTTTGGGCCACCGCATGACCAGATGACCACGTTCAACTAAGATATTGCAAGTGGTACTTTAATTTCTCCCATTTAGTTGAATATTTCACCTGTAATTCTCTCACAGAACATAGTCGATAAAGTAGTCTTGAGTTACTTTGTCCGGAGAATAGCAGGAGCTTGGTTAGCCACAAGGATCTTTCAACTAAGGTTTTGCTGCTTTTACCGATATTTTTGCAAAGTCTGTACATGGTGGAGATAGTAATTTTCATCTAATCGAAACGCCTGGTCGATAAAATAGGGTCATTGAAAAGAAAGATCAAGTAATACTCCCACTTTAATCAAATGAGAGCAATTTGTTTCACCCTATGGTCCTTGAAAATATAGGTGCTTCAACCCTGAATTTACCAATGCTTCTGAGTATTTAACATGTATTTCTCTTAGCGGTAGAATGTGTAGTCGAAAAAGTAGATCATTCCGTCTATAGAACCGCATCTGCATAGGTCTCTGAGTTGAGACCTTCAGTTGTTCATATCTACAGTTATGCAATGTGTAAAAATATGTCAACTGTTTTTTGGTGGAAGTGGAACGCGAGGTCGATAAAGTAGAACTGGTCAAAAGTGATCTGTCGAGGAGCATTTTCCCACAGCACGGATCATTGAATCGAATTATTATCGATTTTACACAAACTTTCTTTTTTTCTATTTATGTAGCTTCAAGTATATTTCATCTCAGAGTGAACGTGGTCGTTAAAGTAGGTCCAGCCTCATAAATGATATTGCCAGGAGAATTTACTTGAAGCAGGTTGGCCAACAGCCCGACTGTTTGAATTACGATTTTGTTGGTTTACCCAGACTTCGAATATTCTACACGAATTTCCGCAGCAGGAGTCGATAAAGTAGCACCACCTTTGTTAGAAACTCCAGTATTAAGATCTAGCAGGTATTGCAATAGTCTGAAAACGGTTAACGTTGTATAGCACAGCTCTATTTAATGCTTTAATACAGTAGTAAATAGAGCTGTCAATAGACTTTCAAGCAGCAAGCATCTCCGGATGCGTCTCTCAGACGGAAAAGAAGTGGAGAAGCCCTGAAGACAATAGAAAAGTGTTGGCGGATAGGGAATTTCCAATGAAAAAGTATCCTCGGATGATTCCCTGACGCTCCCTTCGTTCCGGAAGACGAAAATGAGATGATGAATTGGGATACCTCCGAGGAGAAGGAGTCTCATGGAGGATTCTCCGAAGTAAAAGCAGTGGAGAACGCCAGAAATCAAAACGAGAAAAATCGAAAAGAGAGTGACCGTGGTGAGAGGTCTTTGAGGAAAAAGAGTTCCCAGATGGCTGCGTAATGGAGAAAGTAAGCAAGAAAATCAGAAGACGAAGAAAGAGTTGTCGGAGCGGGAGACCTTCGAGCTTTTCTCGGAGGAGTCCCTAATGAAAGAGCGTTTGAGACACCGAAAGTTGAAAAAAGGAGCTGCCGGAGCGAGAGGTTTCCGACGGAAAAGAGGTTCCGGATGGCTCCATAACGGTGGGCAAACAAGGAAGATCTTAGGAAGGAACATAGAAGTCGAAGAAACTGCTCTATGAGGAAAAGGCATCTCCGGATGGCTTCCTGACGCTGCCTTCGTTCCGGAAGACGAAAAAGAGACGATAAAGTGGGAGACCTCCGAGGAGAAGGCGTCTTATGGAGGATTCTCTGAAGTAAAAGCAGTGGAGAACGCCAGAAATCAAAAAGAAAAAACGAAAAGGGAGTAACCTGTAGTAAGAGGTCTTCGAGGAAAAATTTCCACATGGCTGCGTAACGGAGCAAGTAAGCAAGACAATCAGAACACGAAGAAAGAGCTGTCGGAGCGGGAGACCTTCAAGCTTCTCCCGAAGAAGACCCTAATGAAAGAGCGTTTGAAATACCGAAAGTTGAAAAAAGGAGCTGCCGGTGTGAGAGCTTTCCGACGGAAAAGTGGTTCCGGAGGACTCCCTAACGGTGGGCATACAAGGAAAGTCTTAGGAAGGCAAATAGAAGTCAAAGAAAATGCTCCATGAGGAAAAGCCATCTCCAACCGCCTGACGGGAGAGCACCTAAGATGCCGGAAGGTGAAAACGAACTGCCGAATCAAAAGGTATCCGACTGTAAGAGATTTCGGATGGCTCCGTAACGGAGGCCTTAGCAGAAAAGGAAACTAGAAGTCAGAGCAACTACTCCGCAAAGGATCTCCGGATGACTTCCCGAGGCAAGAATGCTGGGAAAGTCTGGAAGAGGAAAAAGTAGTTGCCGGAGCGTCTCCCTGAGGACTCCCTGATAAAAGAGCAGTTAAGAAGAGTGGAAGTCGAAAAAAGACTTGCTGGAGCGAGAGGTCTTCGACGAAAAAGGAGTTTCCGGATAACCCCCTAAAGGGGAGTAAGCAAGAAGGCCGGAAGACGGTAAAACAGCGGTGTCCAAACGATGGGTCTTCGAGGAGAAAACGTCTCCGGATGACTATCTGGCGGAAGGGTAGTAGGTAAGGAAGACAGGATGACGAAAAAAGAGTTGCCGGAGTGAGACGACTCTGAAGAAAGGGGGCGTCTCCGGAGGGCTCTGTGATGGAATGGTAGAGAAGTAGGCTGAATGGCTAAAAACGAGTTGCAGTAGCGCAATATCTCCGAGGAGAGGGCGTCTCCTGGAGGACTTCCTGATGAAAAGATCAGCTGAGAAGTCGAAAAAAGAGTTGCCGGAGCGAGAGGTCGTCGACGAAGAAGAGTTTCCAGATGGCTTCCTAACGAAGGGCAAGCAAAAAGTAAGAAGAAAGAGTTGCCGGAGCGAGATGTCTCTATGGAAAAGGCGTCTCTGCTTGGCTCTCTGGCAGAAGGGTAGAGAAAAAGGCGTCTTCGGAAAGGTTTTTTTACGGGTAATACAGTTGTCGTAGGGAGATGCCATCGAGAAGAAGGAGTCTCCTGTTGGTTCTGACGATAAAGTAGAGAAGAAGGTTGGTTGGCGAAAATAAGTTCCAGGGACGCGAGATCTCCAGGATATCTGACAGAAGAGTAGAGGAATGAGACTACAAAAGAGCTGCCGGAACAACACGGCTATGAACAGCGTCTCCGGTTGACTCTCTCACGGAAGAGTAAAGAAGAAAACCAGATGGTAAAACTGAGTTGCCGGAGCGTAAAGTCTCAGAGAAGAATGCGGTTCCGGTTGATTATCTGACGGAAGAGCAGAAGGTAAGTCAGAGAGATGACAAAAAGTTGCCGGAGTCAGTCGGCTCTCAAAGGGTCGGTCCGAAGGGCTTGTTCTCTAAGTTAGGGAGCTGAAAAAAGAGTCTGGCGAACAAGTAGAGAAGAAGTTGGAAGGGGAATGGCGTTCAGTCTTTGGAGGAATAACTCAAAAAGTTATTCCTCCAAAGACTGAATGCCATTCCCCTTCCAACATTATCACCAACAGTCGAAATTCGTAGAGAAGAAGATTTCTCCGGATAGTTGATAGATGGTAAAAGAGTTGTTGAAACAATTGGTCTCCGAGAAGAAAGCGTTTCCGGATGACTATCTGACGGAAGAGTAGAAGGGAGAGGTGGGAAACGTAAAAAAGTTGCCGAAGCGAGATGACTCTGACGAACAAGCGTCTCCAGTTGGCTCTTCGACGGAAGAGTAGAGATTTCGTCGGATGGCGAAACATGATTTTCCGAAGCGTGAGGCATCCGAGGAGGAGGCGTCACCGGATGAGTTCCTAAAGGAAGAGCAGCAGAGCCGACCGGGAAATGGTAAGAGTTTCTGGAGTGCAGGCAAATATAACCGAATGGATTTCTGACAGAAGAACAGTGAAACAATCAGAAAGGATGAGAAGTATCTGTCTGAGCACGGCCTTCTCAAGCTAACTTCCTGAAGTGAAGGTCAGTTGAGAAGAGTAGAGGCCAGAGAAAGAGAAAGTTGCCGGAGGACTTCTATGAAAGAGCAGAAACCCTGTCGGAGGGGAGTGTCTCCGAACGGCTCTAAGTCGGCGTCTTCGGTTGGTTCTCTGATGGAAGAGTAGCGAAGAAGCCGAATGGTGAGATGCAGGAGCATAAAGTCTTCAAGGAGGAGGCGTCTCCGGACTGCTATCTGACGGAAGGGTAGACGGTAAGCCAGAAAGATAAAAACAAGAGCTGTTCGGGCAAGATGACTCTGAGGAGAAGGCGCCTCCAGTTGGTTAGAAAAGAAGGTCGGATAACGAAAAATGAGCTGCAGGATCGTCCAGTCTGCGACATGGAGACGTGCCCATAACGGAAGGGTAGAAGGTATGTTTGTCCGGGAGACAAAAGAAGAGTTATTGGAGGGAAACTCATCATAGGAAAAGAAGTCTCCGGTTGGCTCTCCAACGAAAGGACACTGGGGAAGTCTGGTGGTCGAAGGAAAGAGTTGCCGAATTCGACAAAGAAGAGAGCAAGAGAGAAGTCCGTAAGCAAAAAAGTTAGTTGCAGTAGCAAGATGCCTTCAAGGAAAAGGTGTCTCCGGTGACAGAAGATTAGAGAAGAAGGCTGTATGGCGATAAACGAGTCGCAGGAGCCGATGTCTCCGGATGACTTTCTGATGGATGTGCCCTGGGTAGGTCAGGATGGCGAAAGAAGAATAGCGGGCGCGAGACGCATCTGAGAGAAAGACGTCTGGTTAGCTTTCCGACGGGAGGCTGGAGTAGAAAGCTGGATAGCGAAAAGCGAATTGCAGGAGTGTGAATGCCTTGCTGATGGAATGGCCTCCGAGGAGAAGGCGTCGCCGAATTGTTATCTAACGGATGTGCAGAGACAAACACTGCGGAACAGCAGTACAGAAGTTCAGAAGACGAGAAGGAGCGGAAGATATTCGAGGAGAAAGCTTCCTACTGGAAGGGCAATAGAGAAAGTCAAGGACGAGTTGACAGAGCGGGGGTTTCTGCAGAAAGCAAGCGGCTCCAGAAGGCAATGAAGAGTTGTTGGATCAATAAATCTTCATGGAGAAAGTGTTGGAGAAAGCGTGTTCTAAGGGAAGGACATGTAGAGATATGTAGAGGACAGAGAAACGGAAAAGGCTGACGCAGTTAAGAACAAATAGAGGGTTTCCGAGAATTGCGTCATCGCTAAAGAAGAGTTCTCTACCCATTAGGGCAATGATCACCGCCTAATCAAAAACTTCCATGTACGGTTGTCCGACTGCCCCAAAAGTCTCCCGAAAAGACCTTCAAAGCACGTCCGAAAACGGTTTCAATTACCAGTTATGTACTGTTTGCCTAACCAGCGTCCAACAGCTTAATTCCCACCTCGGGAACCAGCAACTAAGCCGCCAACGCAACGCTTCCAAAGACACTTAGCTGTGTCTGTGTACGTTGCAATTATTTTTTCAAGCATCATTGACCACACGCACCGAAGAGCCAGGAAGACTCGAAGCATCGGCATCACGATCAAAGAAAGGAAAAAATCTAATTTTACACTTTACCCGAAAATTAGCACCTCTTCCTCGCCCGAGCACTCCGTATTGTTCACCCTCCACGCATCTATGTCGATCAGACCTATTGTTGTACAAGTGCGTCGATGGCGGTGACGCGACGCTTCTTCCCGCAAACTCAGGTGAACTTCCTCGAACGGTTCCGTTGTTGGTTATTAGTTCATGGACCGACGAAGACGCGACAGCAGACGCGCGGAAAAGGAAAACCCCCATCCGAAGCACAAAGAACAAATATTGGCCTTCCAACCTTCCAGCGTCGCCGTCGGTACGGGAGACGTCAACGCACGAACGCGAACGCCGCAGAAGTGCGCGCGGCGGTAATTAAAACCGCCGCGTCGCTGCACCGCAACGCGGCGCGTTGGCCATAAAGTTCGCTCGGGTGCGTGCGTTGCCTCATCTCCGCGGCGCGTTTTTGGAGCAATTTAAATCTCCACAATGAATGGGGATCATTGTTCCGATTCGGTCTTCAAATATTAGCTCAGACGCCAACGACATCTGTTATCACGTCGTCGTAACCGCGAACGTCGACGTCTTATCTGACGGACGAGTCGACGATTTCTTTTTCCGCTACGACGGAGGAGATTGAGAAAGCGCATCAGCACTTGCGCCGGGCCGGGAAAAGGTTCAGGAAAGCAGGTATAATCTCGCACCTTTCCTTTCCTCCTCCTCCACTTCCTCCTCCTTCGCACTGCCTGTGTTGAACCGCTTCGGAAACTCCGGTTGCATGCATGCTCGGCGTTGCGCGTTGTTCTTGTACAGGGGTCCCGGTGTGTTTGTACAAGTTATTAGACAGTCGAACCCAGGGGGTCAAATCAAGCGTAAAACGTAATCGAGAAACTCGGGGTCTGGGATTGAGCGAGGGTGGCGCGGCAGAGAGTCGGTGAGGGTTGTGCAACGACTACGAGAACGAAGAAGGAGAAGTCCGGTTTGCCGTACAGTGTACGGACGGAGAGGGCCAAGCAAGACGGAGACGAAGAGGTCTAACTGTGTCAGTGTTGGTGACGCGCGTTAAGCCATCCGAACAAGAAGAACCAAAGCAACGGGGATAAAGAGGAAAAGAAACCTTCCGACTCCGACTGGAAGGTTTCTTTTTTTACGATCTCCGCTTTGCGTTGACCGAGATTTAAGATCGGGTCTTGTTGGAAACCGAAGGGGGTGCGGTTGTGCAGCGACGCGACGGAGCGGCGGCAAGCGAATCGAGTCGAAGTTGGTCGAGTAGCGCAAATGTGCGCAGAATGCGCCGGAATGTAGGCAAGCAGCTGGGCGCGGACACGAAGCGTGTGCAAAACGAGCAGCGTTGCAGTCGGTCGGTCGAACAAGAGTGAAAAGCGACGATGACGAACAAGAGGAAGATGCAGGGAAGGTGAGATGAGTTCATTGTGTGTTGTGTTGTATAACGATCCGCCATTAGAGGAGGGTGGTTAACAATCATTGGCGATCGGGTACGCATCTCAGAGAAGAAGCAATGAAAAATTGGCAATCAATGCGATCGGCGGGCGGGCGGTTCTTAGGGCGGAGGGGCGGGCGATCGACTGATCGCCTGTTCGACGAAATCGGTTAGAAATTTGGCAAGACGCCGTGGCAGCAAACCGTATTTAGTATGCCAAACCCGCGAAGAGAAGACCTTAAAAAGTCACATAAAACTACCGTACTTCCTTTTGCTGAATGGAATGCGTAGCGCGCATGCGTACCTGATCGAGGTTAGACCGCCTGCTAATGCCGCCGATACCGCACGCAGGCGGTTTTGCGGTGAAGGTTTGGGGCCGCGTGGCCATAGTGTTATATGCTCGGACATGGGCAGCCGAACGGATCGGGTTGAGAATTATAATTTCATATCTAATGTTGCACAAAACAAAAGTGACTTATGTTGGTGTCGTGCGGCACATTCCTTGGAGGCAGTCATGCGAAGTACATCATGTGTAGAGCTTTACAACTCTATCAGATGACAGAGAAGGCGCTAGACCGTGGTTAATTTGTTGGTTTTTGGAAGCGACGTTGCTGTAATGTTTATGAGGATGTTTCATCGATAGATTAGTTTGTTTTATAAACAATAGAAGACGCTTGTTGGACGCCAATTTCACTCTTAATTCGGCGGTCAAAGCATCAAGATCACTTGGGGTTACGTCATATCCCGCGATGATCACCGCTGTTTTTCACTTAGGGTGGCGTCAATGTCTAAATTGGAGCGACGATCGTCTGTCAAATTGACACAAATCCAAGATTCAATCTCTCTTTAAACCACTCTAGTCACTGGCACAATCAAGCTCGGTTTCTGGCAGGGATCATACCAGCTTGTGTCGTCTGACAGTTGATCGATCTTATCGATCAGTTATCAAATGAGCACAAACTTTAGATCATTAGAAAATCCGCAGATAATCCATAAAACCACAATACATAAAACAATCTCCAGCAAGTTCTATTGTCAACTATAAATTTTATAGTTTCTGTATGGTAAAAGGAGCAAACAATATGATTTCAGGAAACTGTGCGGTTTGTGCCGTGCCGAAAGCCATACATTCTGTAAAATACTCCTTAACGATACATCGTATGGTGCAGAACCATAATCTATATTGTTATTGTAATGTTTTTGTATGGTTGCCACAATAAACTGTATTGTACTGTGACGGTAATGCAAAGCAGGTGCTTCAAATCGAAATCCACTAGTGATGGAACCTTTTTTGCCGCCACTTTCGCTATCAACCGCCTTGTCATGCTTCCCTCCACCAAGTCCGCTCTATGCTCTAGCGGAACCAACAACTTCTCAAAAACCCTTGAGGCTTGAGGCCTCACCGGGGCAACATTGAAAACCGATCGCCAAAAAAAAATCTCTTTTACATCATCACGCTTTTTCCTTTCGTCGCCCTCCTATCTGCCACAAACGATGACAAATGTCATGCTCTCGCTCTTGATCTCTCTCTTTCCCTCCTGCACTGTACCTCTGTTGAGGTTTCCCCAAAAATATGAAAAGAAAAGACCGTGCATCGCCGCCGTTCGTCATACCGACTCCAGATCGCGCCCAAGTGAAAGTCCATCGATCTGAACGGAGACCAACAGCGACGACTACAACGATGACAGCCATTAATCGTTCCGGTCTCGCGGTTGGTCTCCCTTAGAAAGAGCAAGAAAACTGGAAATCTCTTAGATTAGCTAGAGCCGAAATCTGCGTGCGCGCGCACACAGAGTGATTGAACTTTTCTTCGCCGCGTCGATTTTGCGATGATGAAGCAATAAATCGTCAACGTCGCTACTCCACGTCGCGGCGTTTCTCCTTCTTCAATCTGGTCCTGGTCACGTAACACATTCGACGATGTTTTCTGTAGGGCTTGGGTAATGTGAAATTGGGTGACTGTGTTCAACGAGATATACAGGGGATGGCCAAAATGTTTGGGATAGGCAACTTTTTTTCTCCCACAAAAAAATTCAACATGCAGTAACTTTTCATAGAGTGCATAAAAAAATCTCAAATTTTGACTGTTTGTCAACCTATTATATGTGCACCATTGGTACAAATTTGGGCTCGACTGATAAATTTTTCGCGAAGTTATAACCGCTCGGGCAAAACACTATTTTTAAGACAACTCATCTTTGAGCTGTCATATTTCGGAAACCTGTGAACCGAATTGAATGAATTTTTTAACGTTTATCAACAATATATTGATACTTAATACGACGTTATAAAATGTAATATTTTCTCACGGCCAATTAAGTTATACCGGGTTCAAATTTTTACCCATATAGAGGAAAATAAGTAAAATTTACAATACCACACAAAAATTACTAAATGTGTTATTTATTCAATCTAAATAGGCTCTAATATATCTGATTAGAGATAACTTGAGAACAGAAGTGGAAAATCTTTGGATATCAACACTAAAATTTATTGACATTGATGTAAAAAAAATACAGTTTTTCGAGAAAAATCCAAAAAGTGTCAATCCATGATAATTTTTTTCAACGTTTAAAAAGTACCTATGTTTTAATAGTTTGTGAAGCATTTACATATTGTTAGTGTACGTTCAAAATTTCATTCAATTCGGTTCATTGGTTTCCGAGATATGACAGATCAAAAATGAGTTGTCTAAAAAATAATGTTTCACCCGAACGGTTCTAACTTTGCGAAATATTAATCAATCGAGCCCAAATTTATACCAATGATGCATATATGATAGGTTGACAAACAGTCAAAATTTGAGCTATTTTGATGCACTCTATGAATAGTTATAGCATGTTGAACTTTTTTGTGAGAGAAAAAAAAGTTGCCTATCCCAAACATTTTGGCCATCCCCTGTAATTGACTATTTGAATTACAGTTTTCGAACAGTTTCGGAAAGTTAGTAAGGTAGCTGAAAATTGAATATTCTAATCTAACTCTAATCACATTTTTTCCAATTTTTAAAAAAATGTAGAGTTTGCGATACAAAAACTAATTTAAATACATTGAAGCTAGTCGATAACGGTTTTTTAACGATATCGCATATTGTTACCATAGTGTTTGTTGAATGTTACTTTAACGTTACCCTAATTTAATAAGTTCAAAATGCAAACTCAAAAGACTTTGCGAAAGAAAATTCTTAAATTCATTCGGCTGGATACATACAAAATTGTTACCTTAATTATAATCAAGATTATAACCCAATGTTACCGTAATGTTACTTCAAGTAAACATATCTTCCAACTAAAACTTCAAATAAGCATAACACCACCCAAATATTGAAAAAAATACCCAGAGCATCCAGCACCTGAATAAAATGGTATTGTTAAACAATTGTGCAGGTTGTGATTTTCAAACTATTCGTCTCATCAAATGCCGGATTATAAATGGATGATACGAAGTATCATATTGATACAAACGTCTACCGTTTTCGGAGTTTCAACGATATACTGTATGGGTTGTTAAGTATCGTTACTATTTCCTCGAACACAAATTTTGCTGAATTATACGTACAATAATCACTTTATGGTCAACTTTATGATACAAATCTTCTTCATCGACTTGAAAAATTACATCCCTTCCGACATGTACCAGATTCGGACAACTCCGCGTACCATTATTGAGTGAATCGTTGTTCACTTTCGCATGGCAAATTTTGTTTATATCTTGAGATTTTAACTGTGGAATTCAAGGTTGCTGCAGAACTTTTGAGGTGAGCCTAAACGCTTTTTTTGTTTTTCTTTTAATGTTGCCGATCGAAATAAAACAAAACCTTGAGAAAAAAATGATAGCGATATGAAAGAATAAAGTCTAGAATCGTGTTAAGAAATGTGCACGAGGATACGGTTTCCATACTTCACTTCGCGTCGGTAGGAGGTCAGGAACAGGCAGAAGCTGGTGGCCTGAAAGTGTCAGCAGGCGTTGCAATATAGACTGCTGAAAATCAAGCTAAAGTATGTGAATGATAATGGTATAAAATATGTGTTGTAATTACTCCTTACATTTGATTACAAACATCCAAGTTAAGAGGTTTTAATCAGCAAGAGCGCTTGAAACTTTTTCAACCTTGATTATCCAATGGTATGGTAATTGCAACGTGTATCATTACATTATTGTTCAATAAATCACTTATTATAACATAGACGATACCACAAATGGTGTGTATCTGTACATTCGGGCATGTAGTACAACATAAGTATTGAGTCCCTATGACATTTTTTTGAGCCGCCCTGTCTTCCAATATTACTACTTCAACGTTACCACAAGATAACTGTTATGTTACTTTGTAGGTACCTACATCATAATCAGTTATCCCAAAAAAATAACGATATTTTTTAACAATATATTAGTGAAACATTTTTATACCATACATGTTATCTGGATACTGGATCAAAAATGGATGATACGATAAATTATATTGATGATACCAGTTATCATTTTGGAAAGTTTGATGAAAGACCAAATGGGTTGCTGAGTATTGTTACCCTTTAAAACATTTTGCGGAATTGTACATGTTATAGTTACTTTATCGTCAATATTATGATACTGCGAATAATAAAATTATAATGGGCGTTTTCGAGCCACAGTCAAATATCTGTACAACTATGGGAATCATTGTCGACTTTACTTTCAGGTTGTTTTTGTTTAAATTGTTTAGTCGAGTTTGGAATCAACTCACGTGAATTTAAAGATTGCTTCCTGTACTTCTCGCGCAGCCTCAATGAGTTCCATTGTGAACAATATGCAACTAATTTCAGTTGCATAATGAACCAGTTCTGAAAAACTGGCCATTTTTATACAAAAATGAGTTATATAAAATAGAAATTATGATACTGAATTGCATAAGTGATATTAATGATATGAGGTATGGTTTTGAACATTTATGAGGATCAAATGGGCTGTTAGATACCGTTACCATTTAAAAACGCTTTTTTCACAAACAAAACTTGTTATGGTCATTCTATCGTTAGCTAAATGATTCAGTGAATGGTTAAAACAGGGCAGAAATATTTCACTGTCACCTGTCTTATTAATGTTAGAAAGTACACACCGTTGCGGATTATTTTTTGAGATCTGTTAACCTTTGCAAATCATAATGTGTATCTTTGTTTACTCTTCATTTGTTCTGGTTTTTGACTTCCCAAGTAACATTTCCAAGTCAAATAGGCTAGAAGAGGTTTTAAAATCCATCATAAAACCAATATAAGAGATAAGGTTTAATAATGGTTCTCAAAACCTCTACAAGACTAATTGGTTATCAAAATGTTCTAACGTTCACTTTTTTGCTTCGCTGGAATTCTGGTAAGGCGCTCGATGGTAGATAAATACAAATCCACACAGGGAGTCTTGGCTGGAGAAATAGGCCTAAACTAATGCCTAATGAGTCGATACCAAAGTGGAACAACTTTTACTCTTTCGCACCCGACGTTCTATGTTTGAAGAAAACATTTGCGATTTGTTGATTCAGATCGAGCCCTGAAGAAGGTTCCAACAAGGACTGCTTTCACAGTAGTGCCGAAAAATGACTACAAACAACAGCACCAGTCGTGCCACCAACAGAACTCACTTTGTGTTGCAATTACACACCTTAAATTAAGTTTGGAATACAAATACTAAGAAGTTTTGATTACAAATCCGATACAATTGTAAGCTTTAAAACTATCACTGTACCATTTCAGGTATCGTTATTATATGTTAGTGTTATGATATTTGTAGAAATTGAAATGTTTCCATCTATAGCATTGAATGATAAGATTATTATTTCTTGTAATGTAAAAATGTTTAGTTTTTTTTGTGGCAGCCCGGATAAAAACTAACCATAGGGTATTTGGTGAAAACCATTCCTGTACTATACAGTGTACCAGCTACAATATAGTGTATAGTAATGGAATGGTTCGCTAAAAGCTTTGCACAATATATTATACTGTTTTTCTTACGTTTGAACCATTCACTATTCCGAAACAATTTTTTTCCGTGTATTTTTAATATTTTATTCAGTTTATGATTTTTTCCGTGCTTTGTTTTGTTGATGTCCGCGACATTTTTGTTGCAAAGGAAATGAAAGAGAAAAAAGTGAATAAGTTGAAACATCTATTTAAAGTCAATAAAATGTTTAAATAAAGTGGTAAACCAGGTGTCCTAAGGACTGCATATCCAAGAGATATGGTGGGCTAGGTATGTAGAGTGCGATGAGAGGAATACGAATGTAGGTCAACCCGGAAAGACGCAGGCCAGATTACCGTAAATCAATGGATGAGTTCAACACTATTCTTTCTCTTCTCTCATGTGAAATTGCCTTGTACAACAACCGAATTAAATGCGATTTATCTTTGACATTTTTAACATAAGGACTGGACTGGACACTGAAACGACTTCTGAAATAAGTTCGTCTTCGCTTTTTAACCTAACGTATAGTTGAATCGAACTTGACAGTTTTCTCATGAGTTGTTATGTACACATTTCACAGTTCAGTCAAATTGGAGCCTCAATATTGCAATAATGGTTAAGCACGCTGTAATGATACTCATGTACCTCGTCACCCACTTCATGCAACTACATTAGTGGTCTAATAACACTTAGCGCGCTAGGCATAGTTCCATCATGCCGCTCAAAGTGTTGCCACAAATAATGCTTAGTTTGCAAAACCCGGTTATCTGGCTGGTGGGACATGGGAGCTTAAGCTTCAACTGTTAATGCAATCAGAGGCTACTCAGACTTAGACGAGTTTAGGTTAGTTTGGCTAGAACTGCCATTATCGAAGGAACATGACGAGATAATATAACATTATATGGTTTATCTAATGTAAAACAATACAACATAACAAAAGAGAACCATTCCAAAACCATGATTAAATTTATAACCAGTAGTGAAATTACAATTTAAAACAATATATTTACGGTACATTTTATTGTTTGAAACCATACGTGTACCATACAATGTACGGTATATTAAAGCCCACGTATCAGTATTTCGAACAATTCATTTACAATAAAATGTATGGTTTTGTAAAAAAATATATATGGAGAAAAATATTTTTTTATATTGTTACGATACTTAACAACCCGTATAGTATATTGTAAAAATCTCATTTACAATTCACTGTATGGTGTCTAACATTACATCTTATTGTTATTGTATGTTTTATTTTTACAGTGGTGTTTATTGTAACAATATGGTTCTAAATAGTACTGTTACAATACAACATTCGGTTTTTCTACTGTATTTTTTATTCGGGAGGTCAGCCCTACGGAAATATTTGTTTTCCAATTAAATCTACAAAGTCATTTCTTTCTCTAGGAAAACCCGCTTCTCACGTGGCACTTTCAATGCCAAAATCATGTAGATAACATACGCTCCCGAAATCAATGGGATTTCGTGGAAACATCTGGAGATACTTAACTTTTTTGCAGGAGGAAATCTTGTTTGGTGCTGCAGCTGGAACTTGAGAGCTTTGTTTATGTTCTTGACGGCGGAACGGGGGGCTCAATGGGTAATGTAGAAATCAATATGTAATTGAGTTAGTTTCAAAAATTAATATTTTAGTTTTAAAAATTTTATCAGTTTACCGAATAAACATGAATATTTTTGTTTCAAACGAACGAAATTTGTCTCCGTGTAATTACATAAATCGTATTTCCATGTGTTAGTGTCGATTTTTGGCTTTCTCATGGTGCGAGGGTTCAATTTGAATAAATGGAAGTGATTTTTATCTTTTTTTGTCCTATTCCTGTTCTTAATTGAACAAAACTAAAAAAATGCCAGATTTTAAGAAACGACAGCTCGAGCGACACTGTTCTACTGTTGTACTGTACTACTGTTCAAAAAGCTTTTGATTTTCAGTTTCAAATTCTATGAAACACATTATTAACATGGAGGTGGCATTAAGGATAACAGTGACATCATAGACTTATTTCAAAACCTCGATGTACCAAAGAAAACCATTGAATTTTGTGTATTCAGTCTGGTACCTAATAATATTACAGTGTATTTTTTCCGTGTAAATTGCCTTTTGTGTAAAATATATTTAGCGTGCTACACTGATCTGACAGTAAAAGACTAAACATGGGCATGGTAGGAAGAGTGCGATGAGAGGAATGCGAATGTCACGAACCTTTTTGTGTTGGCATTTAGGGGAGTTTTCTTACCTTCTCTCACTTGTTTTTGATCACAACTGAATAAAATGCGAATTATGAAATTTATGTTTGACATAGAGCCATCTTTAGCATGTGCCCTGGTCCGAGGACTACACACTTAGAAATTATGAAATTTCCACGAAACGGAATCACCAAAAAACGTAAATGTTTTCAAGACTGAATCACAAATTGGACTCAATTTTACGCGCATCATGTAAGTGCTGGTTGGTTAACAAATCCGTTTCACCAGAAACGTAGAATCAGTATCACGTTCATCAGCCACCTTCCAACTCGGTGAAATAGCCGAGAGGTTAGAGATGTGGCTTACGATCAGCAGATCCGGAGTTCGAATCCCATACATGACAATATTTTACTTTTCTATGTTTTATCTGTCAAATCGGTTCTAGCGATTGCTAGACGCTAAGAAAAAATAAGTTTTATTTTGGGGTGTCTTGAAAAACGTAAATTTACATGTTATAACCTCTAAAATTGTGTTTTTGAAGATGCTCGTATATGTCAGGTTCAGGACACTTAAAATTACATGATATTTTCTAGGTGTGTAGACACTGAAACGACTTCTAAGTCTGGAGCACATAGCTAATGTTTCAATTCGATGTAAAAGTTTGTTATGTAATCCAAGCTATAGACAAACGGGAACCTCAAATGTTGAAATAACAGTTAAGCAAGATGTAATGTCGCGTATGTAAATCGCCACTCAATTCATGCAACTACATTAGTGGTCTAATAACATTTAGCGCGCTCGGCATAGTTCCATCATGTCGCTCAAAGTGTTGCCACAAATTATGCTTAGTTTGCAAAACCCAGTTATCTCGCTTGTTGAGCAAGGGATGTTATACTTAATGCAATCAGAGACTACCCAGACTTAGACGTGGGCGATTCTCTGAAAATTGCCAAAGCGCGTTGAATAATATTGAACTTGATTGCTTCTAGTCCGTGCTATCACCGAGAGTTCTATTGAACTTTATTTTCTGGCTCGTTTCGATAGAACGCCTAATATGCCATAACCAGGAGCAAAATGACAAGATAACATAATATTGTATGGTTTAGGTAATGTAAAACAATACAACATAATAAAGAAGATCAATTCCAAAACCACCTAATTCAATGTATAGCCAGTAGTGAAATTACTATTAGAAATAATATGTTTACTGTACATTTTATTGTATTAAAACATACAATATACGGTATATTTGAACCCACCCATTAGAATTTAAAACAGTATATTTACTATACAATGTATGGTTTTTGTTTTGTTTTGTTACGACACTTAACAACCTATACATTTCATTGTAAAAACCTCATTTACAATTCACTGTATGGTTGACCACGTTACATCTTATTGTTTTTCTATTTTATTTTTTACAGTGGTATTTATTGTAAAAATATGGAACGGAATACTAAATAGTACAATGTTCGGTTTTTCTACTGTATTTTTTATTCGAAATATTAACATTGGCGTGGGCGTGACTAGATTCGGAATATTTTTTGCCGATAGCGAGTTGTTCGAAAGTAGACAGTAGCGTGAGCGCCGTTAGATTTGGGAAGTAAGTTGTTCGACGTGAGAAGTGAACAGTGGCGTAAGCGCAGCCAGTTTTGGAAGATTCATAGCCGGGAGTGAGGAGTTTGACGCGATAAGCAAACTAAGGCGCAAGCACGGCTAGATTTAGAAAGTTCCTAGACGGGAGTTAGATCACAGACAAACAGACGTGACACTTGCGAAATTTCCATCGACCACGCATTAAACGATCATTTTAAACTTTCATAGTTGTGGCTTTCACAACCAGAGGCGCGTGCATCGTTTTTCTATGCGTTTGACGTTTAACACTAGCGCCTTCTGTTTACGATATTGCACAACACAGTGATTCGTGCAACTTTTCCACCAGTTGATGGTAGTGTGAACTGGGCGATGGATTTCCATGAAAATCGTTGAAGGTGTTACGTGTGTTTGTCTGTGGTGAGATGTTCTACACAAAAAGTAAACAGTGGCGTGAGTGCGACTATTGCTTGGGCGGTTTAGCGTAGAAATGGGAAGAAATCAAGACGTGAGTGTGATCGACCAACATCACCCCATTCCACGGTGTGTTACCCACCAGGAGCAATGTCCTCCATCCATCGGCATCGAATTCGGTTGTTGTGCTGATCTTCCGGTTGTCGGGTTAAATTGATTTTATCATTTTTATCTCATTGCGGAGTTTGATAGACTATAAGGAGAAAAGTACGTGAGGAGCTACATACCTTGAGGGCGCAGAAAATGCAGTCCTGCCCACCGCAGACGTGATTCTGGAGCTGGCGGAACGAACGGCGGAAGGCATCCAGATGCCAGAGGACCTAGAAATGGACGAAAAAGAAAAAGAAAGAGAGATAATGAAAACGGGAGCGCATTAGTTGATCGGTTTGTTGAATCTGGTCCGAGCGAATGGTGATGGTGATGATGATAATCATTAGGAAGAAGGTAACCGTTACAGGTTTGGTTTAGGCTGGAGGAGATTGTAAATTTGTCTGGAGAACACTAGGCTGCGCAATTTGGAATAGTTTGAAGTGAGTTGATAAGTAAGGAAAGCAGGCAATAGTGCTAGTAATGTAGGTAAGTGTAGATAAGTAGATAGTAATTATTGTTAGTAAATAGTAATAGTAAGCACTTCCTAACAGTCAGTGTTTGTTACAAAGTAAGTAAGAAAGCAACCAAACAAGTAGTGTAAGTATGAGCGTAGTATGAGTAAGTCAGCAGTACTAGTAAATAAGTAAGTAGGCAAGTAATTAGGTAATTGAAAACAAAACAAAAAAAAAACGAATTGTTTGAAACAAATCTCAAAACTTTATTGAAATATACCAAAGAAAGTTGACTAGTGTTACTCTCATTCCTATGTTAATTTATCATATGCATCGTCCGTTCATCGCAACCGAACTTGATTCGGTGTGGTGCAGTACGGAAAAGTGCTCCAGTTGCATGCGAAATGCAACCGCTGCACTGCACTGCCGATTGGACTTCGTTTTCGTGAGTGGCTTCAAGCGTAGCATCAACCCACGCCATCACCGCAACCGTCCGTCCGTCCGTCTTTCGGGGCCCAACGGTCCACCTATAACGAACAAAAATCCCAACGCCAACAACAACCGGAGAATAGTCAGAACGATGGCGTCGTCGTCGTCGTCGTCGTTGTTACTTAGGTGGTACGAAGTGGGAGATTTAAATTCAAGCATAGACCAAAGACTGAGAGAAGAAAGAAACTCGTTCTTTTTGGGTCCTACACCACCAGCGAGAAGTGGAGGTGAAGCGGCCATCGCATCGGTTTCGAAGTGACGTCATGGTGGCCAGCCTCGCCTCGCGCAGCTGCAGCAAGCAGCAGCAGCTTCGGAACTTTAAACTCTGATTCATGGCGAGTCCGGGATACCTACCTTGTGACGTGACCCAACGCAACAACGGTGTGGAGAAATTGAGGGAGGAATTGGAGGGGGACAACAGTGCAGTGGGATAGCAACATTAAAATCGTATACTTTTACGAAACGAATGGGTTGAGAAAGTAGAGGGACCACAAGGGAGTGAATGCTCGTTAAGGTCCCGAGGCGAAATAGCGAGCTTTTGGCTGGTGCCTTTATGTTGTTGGCTTTTCACTTTATCTCGTCGCGAGTTAGCGCTGGCATGGGTGGCTTAATGGATGCTGTGCTCTGGGATCAGCCATGGTAGGACTGCGGCGACGTGTCGCAGTTTAGTGGTGAATTGGCTGAATGATATTATGGAATATAATCACAATTGAAATGTTGCCAGAAATATACTATTCAACTTACTCTAAAAAAATACTTCGAAGCGCTAATCCTAAATTAGATTGACTCCAATTGGGTTTAGCGGGTTTGAAAATACTAGAAATGTCTTTGAAAAAATCGTAATCTGCAGTAACACTGCGATCATGCTTTAACATTTCTTAAAAATCCGGCTTGAATATTCTCTGTCCTTGAATTTCAAACTTATACTTGCACTATAAGTACTATAAGTACTTGTTACCGTTAGCAATAGAATTGTTTTCTGCTTTTTCTTCTTTATGGCTCTATGCCCCCACTGAAACTTGACCAGCCTCTCTTCAACTGAGTGTTCTTTGAGCACTTCCACAGTTATTAATCAAAGGGATTTCTTTGCCTGCCATTGCATGAATTTGTACATTGTGATGCAAGGGCAATGATACACTATGCCCAGGGAGTCCGTTTACAGGCTTCAATCAGCATGAAAAAAAAAATGTGTTTATTGTTTGCTTTTATACCAATGGTAAGTCCGTTCCATATTATTATTATTAAAAAAAAAACGGTATATCATAAGAAAAACATAAAAAAGTATTACAATGAAAATAAATTCTAATCTACACGAGAATGTCACGAGATTCATGCTAAAAACATGAGGTACATAAATGTAAGTCTCAAAATATATGGTTATACAGGTGAGCATGCAAAAAATGGCGCGTTCTATGGCCAACTAGGAATAATTTGGGCATTTGTCTTTTGTATAAAAGCGAGTATATGTGGGTAAGGATCCACAAACCTGTTGTGAACCCTATTATAGCTACAGAATCCATCAAATAGTTAGGTAGTAGTGAGCTTGTAAATCTAAATAATTGTACACACACATACTCCCTCATACAATCTCTTCATGGTAAAACAATGCCTTTAGTTATGTCCGACCTTTGGTCGGTCTCTTTTGCCGATCGACCACGCTGTGAGTATAGTATAGTGTACCAAGTGTTTAGCAATAAATTAGAGAATAGAATAAGTTCGGTGTTATTCTTTCCGCGCGACATTACAAATCATAACAGAATGGTTTTTTGAGTCAGATACAAAGCCTTCAATCCTGACAAAGGACACTACTGCCATCATAGTCTGATATCTGGCTTGAGCTTAAATATTAAGAAATGGATACAGAACACTATTGCATCGTCATACAATCACTTCAGACAGCTTCGGACTGATCGCCATTGCATCATCGCGAATTAAACCATATAAACCAAATTTCACACGTACTGTACCCGTACTGAGAGTGACATGGTATCAGACTTCAATCAAACTCTAATAGAATGATTGCTGTTTACATTTTTATTGATTGCTCTCAGTTGGCGCTAGCAGTGAAAATTGCATGCAAGAACTTTTATAGCATCAAATTTTCAAAGCTGACAGCCCGGCGGCGACACCATCACTTGTATTCGATGCATCGTCTGTGCTACTCTCGGTTATCAACTCTCTCAAATTCTCACCTCAAGCTCACGGAAGCATGGTAGTCAGGAACTGTCAAATTGTATGAAAAAATAGCGAAAAACGTTAATTGTCAGAAAACGGAATAGTTTTGTGAAAAGTTAGTGAATAGAAATCAAGAATGGTTTGAAAAGGCAACGTTTTGTGTTTACTTCATGTTCCGGAACAGTTTCTTCACCGAGAAAATTTGATTTCACTACCACACAAAAAAGAGCCATCTGTGATATTTTTAGCTTGGAATGCCGATCTATTGAAATTAGATCATCTCCTGGATTTACTAGCACATTTATGCAACCGTTAAGTCATCCTAACTACAGAATTCAACAACGCTATCCTAGGTGGACTACCAGGTTGTCCAAGTGAATACTTATTTAGTGAATGTAGTACTGAACATTCTACGGTATTCTGGCACAATGTTATCAATTCGCGGTCAACAATTGAACAATGCTTAAAACAAGCCTGCCCAACCTTTTTCGCTTGTACATTTTTGGTCCGTGCGATGGCAAAAATGGTAGATATGAAATTTCTTAGTACCTCTGTAAAGCCTGCTAGTTATTATTTAGATGCAGGATGTTGTTAAAATAACAAAAATTCGAGCTAAAAGCGTTCTGGCAAAAGAGTTCTGACAACAGAACTCTCTTGCCCTTGCCCAACAAGTCAGAGAAATTACCATTACGAAAAGTTCTTGGAACGATTGGGAGTCGATCCCACCCTATGCATGGCCTTGCTGGATACCCGTGCGCTTAACACTACGGCAATATGGGCCCTTGCAGATGATAGCTTGAAAGTTTGCTCAATTAGGTTCTATAATTCTATATGGGTGTGCCGAAGAGTGTTAAGTGGACAAGTTGCATCAGTGAAATCATCATTCGCTATTGCTCTGTTGCAACCAAGACAAAAATCTGAGTTTTAATAACGTAATAACCTTATTTACATTTTTAGTCAAATTCCTGGAACCATCCTAAAACCATTTTAAACACAAAACAAAAAAGGGATTAATTTTATGATGGTTTTAAAAATCTCGACAAGACTAATTGGCTCTCAAAATGCTACTTGGGAAGTACTAAAACGTGGAACATAAGCTTGTTTACTTGTTGTGCATAATCGACTCACTGATGCGCAGGATAGCATGAATCGGAATGATATGCGGCGGTATGAAGCAACTGTTGCTGATGCGTTTGACAAAATTGTGCCAGTGTCCGACTTGTCTTCTGACTGGTTTGAAAATTCGCTGACAGACAATAGTGGCAGCCAGGTGAAAGGAGCACTTTAAAGAGTTGTTGAGTAGTTACAACGAAGGTGTACCAACAGAATTAACATAGTTGATGACGGTCAAACAGTAGTGGAACCACCAATACTGTACAATAAGGCTACTGGGGACGATGGTACTCCTGCTGAACTTCTGAAAGCTGCGGAAGCAAGCGGCATTTGAAGCAATGCGCCAGATTCTTCGAAAGGATATCGGTGAATGGAACAAATGAAATGAATGGCATAGAAGGCGCTCCAACAATTTATTTGTCCCAAAACATGGTGTTCATGTGTGCAAGAAAACGAATTTCGTGTGATTTTTAAAACACGGCAGATTTCAGTAGGCTTGTCACGTAGTGGGAATGTTGGATGATAAAAACTACGAAAACATTATACAGAAGGATACCAGGAAGCGGTTGGCCATTTAGTAGACGACACAAGCAGCTCGTGCCCGAAGAGGACCTAGGAACCCTTAATGTTTGCCTAACCCTCCGTGTGCCTTTATGGTCATTTTTTGACCCAAACTGTGCACTACGTCAGTGAGCTGTTCCCAACGTGATGCAGTAGGAAGGATAGACCTAAAGCTTTCTGCCCATCTTTGAGGCAAAACTGGTTAGTCAGGTGTAAAAACTTTGTATGATATTGGTTACACTATGCTGCGTTGTAGAACACCAGCACTGGCAACAGCTTTTTGATATTTCGCCAAGAATTCATTCCCAAATGTTCAAAATTTACCTCACAAATATTCAAATTATTTTATTTGAATTTCATCAGAAGTAACGATCTTTGTGAAGATTCTCTAGATTTTTTTTTCAATATTGAGCTGTGATAAATTTTGATTTTTATTTATGTCAACACTCTTTAAAAAAATTACTCTAACTTTAGTATTTTGAGGGGGAAACACATAATTTAGAGCAGGATTGGTTTGTTTTTATTATTATTAATTGGATGAATTTCTCTTAAACCACCATAATCAATAGAAATTCCACACTTGTTATTTTGTTTCACGTAACTGATCTACAAACTTCATTAGTAATACTTACAAGGTCCTTTTAATTATTTTTTCTACACATTCCTACAAGGATTTTTTTCATAAATTTTACAAAAAAAGTTAAAGGAATTAAAAAAAGCAAAGGTTACCGAAGGTTTATTATGAAGTTCATAAAAAGACAAAAAAATGACATTTTAGAAAAGCTCATATGGCTTAGGGGGTGAGGGTGTGTAATTTCGATTATTATTAGAACAACCAATGCGACAAAATATAAAAAAATAACAAAAACATATTTTGAGAAACTTTCAGTTCATTTTAAATTAATAAAGTTGAAAGAGAAACGTCTCTGGACATCACATTTGCATGAACTGAAAGAACACTATGACTATGGAACACTTGGAGTAATTACTGTATGGTAATTACTGTATGGTGCATCTCTTTGGAAATCACATCAGCATTGCTCTACAGGAAAATCATTTGGATAGTTGCTAAACTGAACGATAATTCTATAGTAAAGACAAAAAAAAAAACAAACCTAAATTGCACTCGCAAAAAAGAGAAATATATTGAACAATTCCAGGTACACGATGGCACAAATTTTTCCAAAATGGAGGAGAATGTGCCTCTGGAGCTGACCTACTGAAGCAATCCACAAAAGACAAAAGACAAAAGAAATCCCTGAACGATTTTGAGAGACAATCTCTGGATAGATTTCTTAAAAATTCTCCGGAGGATTTTTTTTAAAGAAATATCAAAAAGAAATGCAGAAGAATTTCTAAAGGAGTCTCTGGAAGAATTTTCGAAGAATCTCTGGAAGTCTTTTCTAAGGAATTCGTGGAAGATCATCCAAATGGATTTCTAGAGGAATTTCAGAAGAAATCTGTAAAGGAATTACTGTTCAAATTTCTGGAAGGTTTTCAAAAAGACTACTATGAGAAATTTCGGAAGAAATCTCCATTTTTTGTAGAAATTTGTAGAAGAATTTTTAGAGCAACTTATGAGTTACTAACAGAATTCATCGACACCTTTTTGAAGTAAACTCTACAGAAATTTCTGAAGGAATCCCTGGAAGACTGTCTGATAGCATCCCTGGAGGTAATACTTGAGGAATCCATAAAAGATTTTCTGGCGAAGAATTTTCGCTAACTTCTAAACAAACTTCCTGTAAAACTTCCTGGAAGCCTCGCTAGTGGAATTTCTAAAGAAATCCGTGAAGAATTTTCAGAAAAAAAATCCATGGAAAGTGTTCTTATATTTTTTTTCGGAAAATTGCCGGAGAAACCATAGATGAATTTTTGGATGAGTTTTCACAGATATTTTAGAATGAACTTCTGATTTTTTTTTAAAAAGGATTTATTTGGAAAGTTCTCTTGTGAAATTTCTGATGGAAACTATTAGGGAATTTCTAAAGCAATCAATAGAAAACTTCCGTGAAGGATATTTTGAAATAATTAATGGAGTAATTCCTGGACAAAATTGTACAGGAATCTTTGGAGACATTTCTAAGTAATTTCTAAAAAATATGGGCAGATTTTCTGGAAATACCCGGAAGAATTTCCAAAGGATTGTACAAAGGAATACCTAGAGAAATTTGTTAATAATTAACTAGAGGAATTTCTGCAGTTTCCCCTGGGCTAGGAATGAATTTGAGAAGAAATTCATGATGGAATTTGTGAAGCTATCCATGCAAGGCTGTCTACAATAATGATTTGTGAAACTTCTGGAACATCCCATGGGTGATTACCACCAGAAAATCCACCGAAAAATTATTGAAAGAATCGCAGAAGAAATCCCTGGAAGCGTTTTCATAGCAAATTTCTCGAATGAAACCTTAGAAGATTTTTAGAAAGAATCCGTGACGCATTTTATGAATCATTTTGATGAAGTATTCTGTAAAAGATTATCCAAACGAAACTCTGGAGTGATTTCAGAAGCAATCATTGAAGGAATTACTGTGTAAATTCATGGAAGGTTTTTTTTAAGAAATCCTAGGACACATTTCTGAAAGAATCTCCAATTTTTGAAGAATTTCCACAACAACTCAAGGATTACTCAAAGAATCCTTCAAAAATTGTTTGAAGGAACCCCTACAGAAATTCCTGAAGGAATCCCTGGAAGATTGTCTGAATCTGATAAAAGATTTTCCTTGGAAAAAATTCTGAAAAAAACAGATTTTCTGAAAAAAAAAAACCGGATGAATTTCTCAAAGATTGTACAAAGGATTGCCTGGGGAAATTTCTGAATTAATTCTCGAGCTGGGAATGAATTTGTGAAGAAATATATAGAGGAATTTGTGCATCTAAGCAAGATTTTCAATGCGAAATACTTTAAAAATTTTTGGAGTATCTTATGGGAAATTTTCTTAAAAAAACCTTGGATAAATTATTAAAACAATTTCAGAAGAAATCCCGGGAAGATTTTTTGATGAATCCGTTGAAGATTATGCATATGCCATTCTGAAGGGAAGAATCCATGAAGGAATTACTGTGGAAAGTTATGAAAGATTTTATTAAAAAAATCCTTCAAAAAATTTCTGAAAGAACTCCTACAGAAATTTCTGGAGGATTTCTCGATAGAATCCCTGGAGGATTTCTTAAGGAATCCCTAAAAGATTTTCTGATGAACTTCTTGGATAATTTTCTGGATGAGTCTTTAGGCTAACTTCCAGTCTTTAGGGAAATTTCCAGCAAGTCTCGCTGGAGGAAATCCCCTCCATGGATTTATAAAGAAATCCATGGAAAGTTTTCTATCCTATATTCAATTAACGTTGAACTTTTCGTCATTGAAATCATCGTCATCATCAAACATTTGAAAGCAGTTTTTTCGTTCAAAACAAAAGTTTTTGCTATGAAAATATATTCACTGTACTCCACATGAGGAATATAATGCAGTGAATATATTTTCATGATCCTTGTTTTGATTTGCAGCGAGAAAACTGCTTTTTATTTTCCGAAAAATGATGACGGATGCTTGAGCCTTAAAGCTCTCTCGGAAGATGTTTTGATATAATCCATGGGGTAATTCTTAAAAGAAGTTCTGTAGGAATCTTTGAAGACATTTTTCGCATAAATCCCTGAAGAAATAAAAAAAAAAATGGACAAATTTTCTTTAAAATCCCAGAAAAGGATTTTCGAAAGGAATACCTGAACTTCTGGAGAAATTTCTTACTAATTAGAAGAAATTCATGGAGGAATTATTTGTAAACCTTCGTGAGTAACCCATGGGAGATTTCTTTAAAAAATCCTTCGAAAAAATATTGAAAAAGTTTTAAAAGTAATTTTAAATATTTTTTTATTGACGCCTATTTTACCTTACAAGCCAACACTACACTAATTCTTGAAAGAGTTTATACAGTAAATTCTGAAGAAACCTAGAAAGATATCTAAATAATTGCTTCTAAAATTTTTGTTTTGTTTTTATTAACGTTTATTTTAAGTTAAAATTTTTAGCTTATGCTAATTCTACACTTAACATTTCTAAAAATTTGTGAAGTGATCTCTGGAGCAATCTGAAGCAATCCATGCAAAATTTTCTAAAAATTGTTATAAAATTTCTTAAGAATCCTTGAAAAAATCTGAAGAGTTCCATGGAGGAATTGCTAGATTGTCCAAAAGAATTCGTTGATTAACTTCAAGCGATTTCCCTAAAAATCCTTCGAAAAGTTGCTTAAGGAGTTCCCGGCGAAATTACAGAAGAAATTACTGGAAAAATATCTGAAGCAGACCCTTAAGTAATTTTCGGAATAAACCCTTGGAAGAAGTTTTGAAAGAATCCAAAAAAGAATTTCTGAAGGGATTTTTGAGAAGAAAAAAATCTGAAAACATTCCGGAAGAATTTCTGCACGAATCTCAGAAAAACTTTCTAAAGTAATACTTGGATAAGTTTCTGAACATATATCAAGAGAAATTTCTGAAGGACTCCCTGGAAGAATTTCTGAATCAAATTTTTAAGAAATATCCCGAATGAAATCTTGGAAGATTTACTTAGAAAGAATCCGTGACGAAATTTATAAATCATTTTTGAAAGTATTCGTGAAACCCGCTCGAAAGAATTCCTGAACAAAACTCTATTTTCTAAATGAATCCCTGGAGAATGTATAAATAAGTATTTCTGAACATTTGTGATGAATCCTTGCAGGAATTTCTGATGAAGTTCATTGAGAAATTTCGATCCATGCAAGATTTCCTAAAAAATGTTGGTAAAACATCTGAAGAAAACCCTAGATGAAGGAAGTTTCTAAAAGAGAATTTTCTAGTGGGATCTTTGGAAAAATTTCCGAGGAATTTCAGAAATTAATGAAAGAATTTCTGAAGAACCACGAAGAGCAATCGCTAGATTATCAAAAATAATTCTTTGTCAAAGTTCTAGTGAAATTTCTGAAGAAATATTTGGAATATGTAGAGTAGACTTTAAAGAAATTTTCCAAATTAATATTTGGAAGATGTTTTACAAAAATCCTTTGAAGATTTTTTAAAGAAATTTTAGAGAGAATTTTCTGAAAACCTCCCGAGGGAAACTGTGCCCCAACTTCTGAAAAATGTTCTTAAGGAATTCTTGGAGAAATTTCTGAAAATAGATAAAGAATAGTTTCTGAAAGAGTTCTTGGGATAAGTTTCTGTTTTGACAAAAGAAGTTTTAAATTTTGCAAAGCTACATATTCACCAGCAACATTTTGCTAAGATTTACAAAAAAATAAGAATGTTTCTGCCAATATTATTAACAGAAGATAATGCAATTGAAGTTGAAGTTAAATTGATCGATAAAAAACGCTCAAAATAAATTATCTCACACAAAACAGTTCACCTTCAACACTGTGTGTACAAAAAACAGATGCTCTACAACATATGCTCATTGTTTACAAACAATTCACCACCTACAGGGGGGTACCTTTCCCGGGTAAACTCGCAAACAAGAATCCAATAGCAACCATCCACCCCCGCGCAAACGGCACGGCATGGCATACCCAGATCAAAACAAGCAAATCGCTCCAAAAACAAGAAAAATGGCACCCCTTGTGTTCCAATCCAAGCCCGTCCGTGCCGTGGCCTGAACTCGCCCAACGATTCCGATCCGAAACCGAACCGAAGAAACACGTTTTTCCACCCGCACACTCCCCCTGCCCGTCACCCCTCTGAAACTATGCTTTTGCTCGACTCAAACAGCACAGCATGTTCAACTGACTGGTTGGCTTCACTCTCGGGATGCTTGGCCTTTTGCTCCTAACCTCCCGCCGTCTTCCCCAACTGCACTGTGCTGCGCTGCTGCTGGCGTGTAAGAAATCGTGATCTTCAAACACACAGCGGTATAAGCCCAGCCAGTAGTCTAACCAGAAACCTAAGATGGCGGCCATCTTGTTTTCTTGAGCATTTTTCTCCGTTGGCTTCATCATGCTCGCCACTCGATCGAAGTCGCTTGCTGGGATGTTGTTGGGATGCAACAGTGATGTCAGATTCCTCCGAAGGGGAATCCTTAGGCGCGAAGATTGATGATTGATGACTGTGATCAAGAACAAATCTACGAAAGACTGTTGAGGAGACTTCAGAATCGCAGACTTCCATAGAATTTCCCGTGTTTCCGTAGATTTTGTCTACGGATGCGTAGATCTTCGTACGTTTCCACAAATCTGGAATCACTGCGAAGCGATGCACATACGCTTAAGATTTAAATGAGCTTATCTCCCGCTTGTTGCAGTGCACTAAGGGAACCAGGTTATCCCACGGAAAAGAAAAAGTTGTGACATATGACAGGTGAAAGGTGGTATTTACCTTGCAGGTCTGGAAGAAAGCCCCTATATTGTCTACGTTGTGCATTTCGGTGGGTTTTGAGTCGCTCTAAGTAAGCGGTCCAAGGGATAGGGGACCGCTGAGAAGCCCCTAAGGCGTTAATTGAGTTCAGCAGAACTCTGAATTCAGACGCTTGCTCTGAACTTCCTACGTCGTCGAGTTGATCCGAGTAGGCTGCTGGCTATACAGTGGCTTCGCCTCCTTCGTCATGTTGACAACTGTCGTTTCTTCAAACATCTGCAGGTTGCTACGACGGTGCACAAAACTAACAGCGAGAAAAAATGGTTCACATCTGACCCTCGTCTTCGTTCTAGGGGTTTCGTCGTGTGTATTTTATGTATTCAACACCTGCTTTACTTTTCAAAAGACTTTCGTTGATTCACTTTTTCCTTCGAGCTCGGTCAGAACGATTCTTCTTCGCTGGCACAGATCTGAGGGCCCAGATATAATCGATTCACTGCACAGCGGAACCCTCCGTCAAAAATGATGAACACTTTTCACTTGTTCCCTTGCGGTGTGCACTTGTCTTCTTGTTTCTCCCCTTCTAACAATTCTTCTGCCTTCTGTCTAACTTCTGTTTACGACGTTCTACACTGTCACGCGTTTATGCGTTTTATTACTCATTCACATGCGTTATGTTAATTTTCTGTTTTTTTTTCGTGGTCTTCTTCAGTTGACCGCAGCGCCGTGGAGACACTTCAGCAGTAGGGGTCTTCCGCGGTGATGAGCTGCAGAAAAATGACCGGATGTTCCTTCATACGAAGCGTATTATGTCATGCATCGCCGCCAATAGCGCCACTATTGTTTACACACACACTGCACTGCGTCTCCCAATTATCCTCCCAAACCGAACTTCTTCAATTTCGAAGGTTCGCCGCTCGTCGATCACCCACTCGTTGAAATCACCCTTCGATCCGAGTAACCCGCGAAATCACAACAAATCACGCGGTTTGCCTACATCTAGGGGAGCGACCGGCAAAAATCTCGCGCGCGCGTTTTTTTCCTCCTCCACTTTTCCGCGACGGAACGGGAGTTCAGTTCAGTTGTTCAGCACCCACCAAGCAACAAAAGAAAAAAGCAAAAAACTGAGAAAACTCGCGCAGCGAGGTCCCGCACACGTCTTATGTTTATGTTGGCGACTTCGGTACTGAAAGGTAAGAAGCATAGACGCAACATACCAGCAACGCGCGCGCACGGTTGCTGTTTGCTGCTTCGTCGTACCACCGCTCTTCTCTGCCCAGCTCAACCACCAGAACAGGTAAAAACGCGCAGGTGACCGGTTTTCTTCGGGTGTCCGATCCGAACCGAAGACGAAAGCCGAAGACGAGAAAAGGTATGCACAAGCAAACCATCAAAGCATGCAAGGTTCGGATTTGGGTTCGGGTCGGCTCTCGGATCGAAGTCGAAGTAGGCCCTATCTCCTATGTTGGAGTGCAGAGAGCATAGAATGTGCACGATGGAGCAACTGAGCTGCTGCGATGCTGGCTTAGCGTATATTGAAAGCTTAGCAGAAGAGTGGCCAGTTGAGTTTAATGGAAAATGATAAGCTAGTTTCTTCAGGAGGATTTGAGATAATTACATTTTCATAATATCTATTAGACACTCAACCAAAATCCATACTAGTTTCCATAAACAAGGACCCATTAAGAGAAGTTTATTTAAAATTTCGAAATCGCCAGACAACTATGAGCGATTCCAAGCAACAGCATCAAAATTAAGGAAATTTTTTAATTCATGATTTTCTATTGAACTGAAACTTTGCACAGTTTTTAAGTTCCATCTAAATCGTCATTTTCCGATATCAAATTTTTATTTTGAATCACGACTAACTTTTCAAAAGGGTGTATGTGAAAATGGTTCAAAAATATTCAAAAATCTGCACAGCCAAAATGGTTCGTTCGATTGCAATAAATTTTTCAGCAAAGTTAGATAACTAAATGGTGATTCCTAAGAAAATATACACTGTGAAAAAACATCTTTTTTAACATTAAAAAATATCATTTTTGTCACAAAAACTCAAATATCTCAAAACCCTATCTTTTTACCAACGTAATTTTTTTTAAGGAAGACGGTCCATTGTATTAGTAATCTACCATAAAAATTTGGTGATGGTAAACTAATAAACAAAAAAGTTATAACATTTCGAACATTTCACAATTTTCACATTTGGTAAATATTTTTTTCTGTGTAAATTATTTCGATCAGAAATCGCAGTTAGATGCAGATTTTATTGTTCAGCAAAGTTAGATAACTAAATGGTGATTCCTAAAAAAAATGTACACTGTGAAAAAAAAATCTTTTTTTAACATTAAAAAATATCATTTTTGTCACAAAAACTCAAATATCTCAAAACCCTATCTTTTTACCAATGTAATTTTTTAGGGAAAACGGTCCATTGTATTAGCAATCTACCATAAAAATTTGGTGATGATAAACTAATAAACAAAAAAGTTATGACAATTCAAACATTCCACAATTTTCACATTTAGTAATAATTTTTTTTAGTGTAAATTATTTCGGCCGGAAAGCGCAGTTTGATGCTGATTTTATTGTTAATGGCCTTGCGGGAGTAAAACAATCTGTTTTTATTATGTATTATGTATATTATATGTACAGTACTGTTCCGATTTTATCACGCCCTCCGCGCATTAGTCGTTTATTGATTAATTTGCTGTTACATTTGAGGACAAGTGTTTTCCCTCTTCTTCAAGATGAATGTTGAAAGCGTGTTTTGCAACGTTAAAAATATTGAAATGGGTATAAATGTTGAAGTATATTTCAAAGCATTTTTGAAAAGAGGCGTGATTAAATTGTTTAAACAGATGTCGCTGATGGTACGGTGGCATGACTCTCTGCACTTAGCACTTCTGGCAATTTCTCAGTTGTTGTCGTTTTCGAACTTCCTGCGCCCTGCTTTACCGATGATTTACAGATGGCTCGTTTGTCAAAGTCTAGACGGCAGGACGTGCAAATGCGTAAATTTGTATTCAATTTGGGCATAACCAGTCTCTTTCAGTTTATCTATGAGATTTCGTAACTGTTTTGAACATTTTTTTTTCACAAGCGGTCTACAAGAGAGCGTTGAGTTGAAGACCTTTGAGAAAGCGACTGTTCATGTTGTTCGTTAGATTATAATAAACAAAATCACTTATTAGTTTTAACTGACTAGTTTGGTGTTGTTTGCTTGGACGAAGAAATAATTTACTATAAAATTTTTAATATCCATAGCGGTAATATTTTTTTGCTTTTTCGTGAGCATTTTCATGGTATGTATACAGTAAGGTGGCCCACACTTATATGAAAAACAAAAATTTCGAAAAATGCCAAGTCTTACCTTCTAAATCAGTTGTTTTGGAGTCCCAGAAGCTACGTTCAAAATTTGAGCAAAATCGGTTGAGCCTAAGGGGGCGCTCAAAACGCTTGAAGTTTGTATGGGAAAACTTGGCCAAATGTATGCAGAAATTTTAAGTTTTCGAATTTTGCCGCCAGGTGGCGCTGTAAGCGTTCAATAATCAAACCCTTTGGTCTTATTGTAGGTGACTATATGCCAAACAACTTTGTCGAAGACCGCAAAGTGATCCAACTTCTGTGAAAAAAGTTATACCCTTGTTAAAGTGAGGATAAACTTTATTGTTGTTTTTCCAATACATGTAAAAGAATAATATCAATAATGAAATCTCACTACTTTGCCTCACTTTGCCTAGGGTATAACTTTTTTCACAGGCGTCGGATCACTTTGCGGTCTTCGACAAAGTTGTTTGGCATATAGTCACCTACAATAATACCAAAGGGTTTGATTATTGAACGCTTACAGCGCCACCTAGCGGCAAAATTAGAAAACTTAAAATTTCTACATACATTTGGCCAAGTTTTCCCATATAAACTTCAAGCGTTTTGAGCGCCCCCTTAGGCTCAACCGATTTTACTCAAATTTTGAACGTAGCTTCTGGGAGTCCAAAACAACTTATTTAGGAGGTAAGACTTAGCATTTTTCGAAATTTTTGTTTTTCATATAAGTGTGGGCCACCCTAGTATACAGACAAACAAACGTAACACTGACGAAATTTTCATTGACCACGCCTTTAACGATCATTTTGAATCTTGGTTGTGGCTTTCATAACCAGAAGAGTGCCCATCGTTTTTCTTTGCGTTTGACGTTTCACACTAGCGCCTTCTGATGACGATATTGCACAACGCAGTGTTTCGTGAAACATTTCCACCAGGTGGTGGTAGTGTGAACTGGGCGATGGATTTTCACGAAAATTGTTCTAGGCGTTTTGTCTGTTTGTCTGTGGTATGTACCTCTCATGCATTTGTTGTTGTTGAAGTTACTCGCATTTTTCCGATCATAAAGTCTGTTCTCTAAGGGCCGATTTCTTCACCTCGGCTTAACCCGTAAGCCAGGCTTACCCATATAGTTAAACCTGGCTTAACGCCTAAGCCAGGGTGAAGAAATCGACCCTAAGAGGTATTTTTTTGCAGATCAACTAGACGTATACGCGTATATATAAAACTTTTATTATGCAGCTTTCGTCTTCAAAATAAGTTTAATTCCATTTTTATTATGATCAACAGCTTTTCAACACTATCAAGGGATTTTTTCACCAGTCACGTACAATAAAAAGTATGACAATCTCAATATTTTTGATCACAACACTGGATCGCGTGTAAGGTTCAAATAGATACTATAGTAATTATAAATAATCAAACAAAAATATCATGAAAACAACTTGTTTAATTCATGCGGTAGCCTTTACAATAAAATCAGCATCAAAATATAGTTCTCGAAATAATTTACACAGAAAAAAAATTTTTTTTTTGTTACTAAATGTAAAAATTGTGAAATGTTTGAAATGTCATAACTTTTTTGTTTATCAGTTTACCATCACCAAAATTTTATGGTAGATAGCTGATATAATGGGCCATTTTCCCTAAAAAATTGACGTTGGTAAAAAGATAGGGTTCTGAGATATTTGAGTTTTTGTGACAAAGATCATATTTTTTTATAGTAAAAAAAGAAATTTTTTACAGTGTATATTTTCTAAGGAATCATCATTTAGTTATCTAACTTTGCTGAAAAATTCATAACAATCGAACAACCCGTTTTTGCTGTACAGCTTTTAGAATATTTTTGAACTATTTTCGCATACACCCTTTTGAAAAGTTAGTCGTGAGTGAATATGAAGGTTTGATATCGAAAAAAGGCGATTTAGATGAAATTGAAAAACTGTGCAAAGTTTCAGATATTTTTGAAATGGTCGCTCAGGATCGACTGACATGACTCCGTGGAATTCCTCAATAACGACGGTAACTATTGCAACGGCGGCCAGGGGGTGTTTATAGAGATGAATAAATGGAAGTCACAGGGGAGTTACAGGAGGTCCCAAGGGGTTTCCGCGGTGTACCAGGAGATTTCAGGAGGGGGGGGGGGTCGAAAGTATTGCAGAGAGTTTCAGAGGATTTTCGACGGGGTTTGGAGGCGTCACGGTACGTTTCCGGGTGTTTCCGAAGGTCTCGCGTGCGTTACATAGGGTCCAAGATTTTGGAGGCATTTCAGGAAGTTTCAGAGCATTTTTGGCGGGATTCAGAGGCCTTACGAAGGCGTTTTCGTGGGTTCCGGAGGGTCTCAGGTGTGTTACATGGGGTCCGAGGGAGATTTTAGAGGCATTTCAGACGGTTTCAGAGCATTTTCGGCGGAATTCAGAGGCGTTACGGAAGCGTTACGGAGGAGTTTTCGGGGGTTTCGGAGCGTCTCATGTGCATTTCATGGGGTCCGAGGGAGTTTTAGGAGTATTTTGGAGGCATTTCAGGAAGTTTCAGAGCATTTCAGAGCACCTTGAAACGTCCCTGAAACCTCCTAAATTCTATTGAAATGCCCCTGGATTTCTCGTAATCCAATGAAAATTACATCAAAATCTGACAGAACGCCCTTAAAAGGCACCCCAAATCCCCTGAAGCCCCTTGGAACCCTCTTTTCTGGGCTCTCTAGGAACTTTATGGAAACCCCCTTAGCCCCACCTCAAATGCCCAGGAGCAAGACCTGTTCTCACGAACTAGATTCCCTCATTAAAGCTAAAACTATGTATTGGTGTGGGTCATCGGAACCGTTTTCTCAGATCAAAGCTTTTTGGTCCCGTTTCGGGTCCTGAGTATCTGTGCAAAATTTGAGCACGATCGGTTGCGTCTACACTTTGCGCATTGCAATTGAAATTTGTATGGGATTTTGTATGGGAAAACACACTTTTTTGCATTTTAGCCATAAGTTGAAAAAGTTTGTCTGAAATTTTATAACCGATACTGTAAAATAATAGCCTAGGATGCTCTGAAAAACTTTGCCGAAAACCGCAAAGCGATCCGATGCTTGTAAAAATAGCTATAATCAACGAACCACATGCATGTGTTTATGTTTTAACATGTAAAGGAATAACAATAGCAACAAAATCATGCTGTTTCGCCAAGCAATGCCAACGCTATAACTTTTTTCATAAGCATCAGATCACTTTGCGGTCTTCGACAAAGTTTTTCAGGACACCCTAGGCTATGTTTTCACTTTATCGGTTACACGGTTTTATAAAAATTCGAGCTTGTTATGAGAAAAATGCAAAAAAGTGTGTTTTCCTATGTAAAACCCCATACAAACTTCAAACGCGATGCGCAAAACGTAGACATAACCGATCGTGCTCAAATTTTGCACACTTATTTGTGTCCTGAAATGGGTTCAAAAAAGCTTTGATCTGATGGGACCATTGAGTTTTTCATTTATCCATATAAACGATGACCCACTCTACTATGTATGCACAAATTTCCCTTATTTTATGCCTTTTTAGATTTATGCACATTTTTAATTTATGCACCTCCAGCCATGTGTATAAATTGAGGTTTTAGTGTACCTACACAGAAAGAAATTCTGAAAACTACATGTGACGTAAATATTAGAACGTTTAAATTTCCATTTCATTTCATTCAATTTTACATAAAATAATTTCTTGCACGCAAAGTTGTAAGCAAGCCCCATACTACAGACCACCAGTAATTTTAAAATCCGATGGAGAATTGTGTTGAAAGCTATGGAGGTCAATTTGTTACAGCGAACTCGATGTAACAATTTTTAACTGTGTATTATTATTATTGTTATTATTATTATTAATATTCCTATCCTTTACTAGGGATAAATTCCTGGGAATCCTGGAATCTGAGTACTTATCTCCTGAAGAAATCCCCAGATTAATTCTCGAAGATATTTGTGGAGTAGCCCTCAGCTGAATTTCCAGGAGAAATTTCGGAAATTTCTGAAAGAATTATCTGATGAATTTTTAAAGAAGAATTTAGAGCAGTTAAAAAAAAAATAGTCAATCAAGTATCATAGATATGATTGTGGAAACGACCGACGGATTGGCAGAGTTATCCCTCTATGGTTGGCTTTTCGGTCCGGATAAATTATAAGCGGGGTGATACTATTTCATCCGACGTTTCGACCCTTGGTTTGGGCCTTCTAACCTCCCTGAAGAAGGCCCAAACCAAGGGTCGAAACGTCGGATGAAATAGTATCACCCCGCTTATAATTTATCCGGACCGAAAAGCCAACCATAGAGGGATAACTCTATCATAGATATTAATGAAGATTGTTCGTTAAGGAAACTGCAGTAGGAATACTACTCTGGAGAAATCATCGGAGGAACTTTTGGAGGTTTCCTCGAAGAAATTTGTGAAGGATTACTATGATTTTTTTTGAGAAATTTCGCGAGGAAACATTTTGGAAGAATCCTTACAGAATTGCAAGGGGAACCCTCAGAGGAATTTCAGGGGGAATCCTTCGTTTATCTTTTGGATGAATAATTGTTAATGAATTCTCTTAAAAATTCCCGAGAACTGAATTTGATGAGGATTCTTTGATAAAATTTATGAAAGATTTTTTTTATTGAAGTTTTAGGGGAATTCTCACAAAATTTTGAAGGAGTTCTCGCAAAAAAAAAAATTCCAAGAACTCGTTGGAGCATTTTCTAGAAAAATGTTGAAATAGGGGAAATTGTGTATTTTCGGCAGTTTTGTTCTCTTCGCCATGTTGAACTCAGATTTGGCCTCAAATCCTTCCCAACCAAGCTGAATTATATGCCCAAGTTTCAGGAAATTTGGCCGACAAAAACCCCCCATGACGAAGAAAACAAACCTGCCCAGAATACCCATCGTCACCCTATTTCTTGGAATCCCTGAAAGAACATGAACAGGAATTTTCATGGAAAAATTTAGAAGAACTTTCAAAGTAACCATCGGACGAACCTTCGGAGAAATTCTTAAATTTAAGTTTTTCGGAGGAACTTATTGAGAAAACAATGAAAGAATGTCTGAATGAACCTTCTGATGGATTTATTGTGGGATCCTTAGCAGAATTCTTAGAGTAATATCTGGAGGCATCCTCGAAAAAAAAATATATCGCGGTCTGGCTCGAAGAAATGCTACAGAAGAAAATTCTTGAGAAATTACTTTTAAAATAAGTAGAAAAACTATGAAGATTAATTACAGAATGAATTGCGGGAGTCATGTCCTGGGTAGTTTATTATGCAAATTAATTGAAAGAATTTTAATGAGATTTCCTCTTAAGAATACCTGAATGAATCTTAAAATGAAATCCTGTGAGAATCTTTGAAAGAATTTTCGGAAATATGCATGGAAAAGTTCTTGGGAGGATTATTGACTGACTGAAAATTAACCAAAACCCTTTTAAAACATTCATGAAAAGTTTGTAATAATACGTTTCAATATCAAACGAATACTTTAGCACACACCGGAAACCTTATCGGAATCTCATTAGAAATCCCATTTAAATTGCGTAATCATTATATTTTAAAAAATTTTTTTTTTTCTTTATTAAAGTGGCTTTTCGCCCGAGGCGAGTTCGCCACAATAAAAAAAGGCATCACATATGACTCGTCTCTTAAATAGAAACTACTTCAAATATTCAGCCTATTTGCGGACCAAAAGACAAGAAATTTGTAAAAGTTTTATTGCAATTTTTCATGCATTTGATCGGTTTGAAAAACATTAAAACTCAACGAATTACAATTTTTTCGCTTTTCGCTTTTCGTACATATGTAAGGTACACCGGGGCAAGTTGAAACGGGTGGGGCAAGATGAAACAGCGAGTTAACATGATGTTTTCTAATGATGATAATCTGTTTGATCGCCATAACACATAGTTTTTGATTCAAACAAACTTTTAGCGAAGGTTAAAATTCCAAATTGTATTGAATTCTATTTCAAAACTTCGTGTTTCATCATGCCCCACCCGTTTCAACTTGCCCCGGTGTACCTTACAACAGAGATGGTTATATTTGCGGTTTAGGGGAAGATGATATAGATCGATGAGATTAGAATTGAACCTTATGACAACTAAGTTGCCGGGTCATTAATTGGCTCGGTAGCTTAGTTGGTAAAGCACTTGTCTAGCGAATAAGGGTCGTGAGTTCAAATCTCACCTGAGCTGTGGATGTTTTCCCAATTTAACCAATAATTTACCCATCTGTACATATGTACGTTGAGTTATTTGAAATTCATATTTTTTTTATCAGGATCGTCTCTTGACAAAAAAAAAACAGCTCAGGTGAAGTTTGAAATGACGACCCTTTACGCTAAGAATTTTCTTCTTCTTCTTGTCGTATCATCCCCACGAAGACATTGCCTGCTTCTCAGCTAAGTGTTCTTTTAGCAGTTCCTCAGTTTTCAACTGAGAGCTTTCTCTGCTAGTGACCATTACGCGTTTGTATATCGTGTGGAAGGCACAAAGATACTCTATTCTAGAACGAATGCAACGAAATTTTCTGTTCGTAAAATTCTTGGACCGACCATGAATCGATCACGTCGCCCCTAGCAAGATTCCCCAGTATGGATACCCATGCCTTTACACTAGCTGTGGCTAAAATGCCGTGTCACTTATTTGCTCGGTAGCTTAGTCTCGCGTATGCGGGTCGTCAGTGCAAACCTCACTAGAGCAATATATTTCTTTTAAATAGATTAACCAATAACTTTATCCATCCATATTTACAGATTATGTACATGTCCACATGGATTGGTATACAAAAACTTGGCACTTAGGTCGTTTGTAAGGTTAAAAAAACGAAAGGCAGCAGCTTGACTTATTCTAAGATTGGTAAAACAATAAATATTTTTTTTAATTATAACAGAAACTAATAAAAACGAAAACTTTCTTTCAAACAGGTTTAGTATAATTTATTCACACCTTTTTTTAAGAGAAATTGAACAAAAATCTCTTCCTAAGATCTCTTTAAAAATTCCCCCGTAATTTACATAGAAGTTCATTAGACAGCAATTCCTCCAGATGTACCTGCATGCAAAAATTCTTCTAATATTTGATAATATGTTTTTTGATAAGTTTATTTTTTATCTTTATTATCGATAAGTTAAGATAAGTCTCTGATCGATAAGTTTTTTGAAAAGTTTTCTAGAATTTTCTGAAGGATCTTTATGACAAGTTGTTGTTGAATATTTTAAGAAATTACTGAGGCTTTCCACGGACCAGCACGAATCCATTTTAATCGATGTTTTTAATTTACTTGATATTTTTGTATACTATTATTATTATTATTATTATCTTTATTAACGAGATTTTCAGCCCAGGGCTGGTTCATCTCGGTTGTATACTATTCTTTTTCATGTGAGAAACCATTTTTTCATATCAAAAGTTCATATTTTGTCTCGACTAACTTTCAAATAGGGCCTATGAAAAAATGGAACACAAGCAAATAAAAAATTATAACACGGAAACGGCTAGTTCGATCGGAAAGGTGTCTTCAGCAAAGTTGTAGAATAATATATGGCGGCTCTCAGAAAAATACACATTGAAAAATTTATTTAGTTTTTCTTCTGAAAAAACTGAATTTTGTTACTAAAAATTAAATATCTCAAAAAGTTATTTTTTTACCTTCGTGTTGTTTTGTGAGAATAAAGTTCATTCTGTTAGCTATCATCTGTAAAATTTTTATAGTGGTAAAAAAATGTACAAAAAAAGTTACGGCACTTTGAACATTTTTGGTTGCGTGTTTTTTTAGAGTGCATGAGGAATTTCCCGCAAACTAGATTTTGGGGTTGGCAGCACCCTCTCAGATTTCAATGGAATTGTGTAGGTATGAAGACTATGTACTTTAAAGCAACGTTGCATACTTTGTTGTTTTTTTTTTAAATTTATCTACACTAATATTTGAAAAGGGCTTAAGTTTTTGACTATTTTATTTATACCAATATAACTTAAAAATAACATGACCTGCAAAAAAGTGTGGTATGTGTGACTTTAAGGAATTTGTGTAAACTTTCAAGTAAAAAATTGAAATATTGAAAAAACGATCACGCTAAAAAAAGTAAAAAAAATAAATTGAAGTCAATTTGGAATACCCATTTGCGAAATTAAATTAATCCTATTTCGGAGAACCAAACCCCACACCAACCAATAAGAATAGAATTCAAAATGGATCAAAGTAATTAAATTGCTATTATCTAAATCTAACCCAACACAAAATGTTTTTCTTTAGAGTCAAACCAATTTTTGGGTATTTTTGTACGTGGATTTTCACATATTGAAATTGAACATAGCTTTACATGTTTCAATTATAAATCTATCCAATACAAAGAATATAATTTAGGATTCTCTTTTGAACCAGAACACCAGATTTGTTACACAGAAATTCAGAACATCAACCAGAAGTCGAATTTCAACTTAAAAGTTTTCTTATTCATATGAGAATAAAATAAATAGGGTATTGGTTCCCTTATTAAGCATGTGGCTCCCATTTTCATCCCACGAAAAACAAAGGATTGAAGCGCTGTTTGTTTTGTTTCTTATTTTTGTATTTTTTGTTAGAAGTGAGCACCCATGAAAACAAAAAGAACGGAGTCAATCGGTGCCGTAATCGCTTGTTTTCGAATAGGATGAAAATGGGAGCATGAGATTACTGATGGCACACATACCCTACTTTGCATTAGATAGACTTGTGATTTAAGCATATGGAGCTATGTTTAATTTAATATCTGTAAAAAACGTCCTGGATAAAATCTTTTGTTTTCTACCGAAGAGAAACACGCAAAATGATGACATGAAGTATTTGTTGTTAGGAACCGTCCATTAAAGACGTAGCATTTTAGAGGAAGTTTATTATATTGCTAGGAGCCTTCTATTAGGTATAGGAGAATATACTTTAAGAGGGGAGGAGCTGTCAAAAATGTTCCACTAATGCTACCGTGATTTCGAATGCAGCGATATGGTCAAACTCAAACATTACAGAATCCTTGAAAAAGGTCCAATAAGGACCGAAACGTCGGGTTAAGAAAACATATAGTTCTTTTTGATTGACCAAATTAGACTGAAGTGCCAATTAAAGATATCATCCAACGTACAGTCGATCACCCAAAGAAAGTCAAACTCAAAGCAATAAACAAGTACGACCACGATTCTCATCAGTCAACGAGATTGAAACTTTTACTACAAAACATTTTATTGCAATAGGTAAATATCATTTAAAATAAAAAATCAATAATTTTGCTTTCGGGATGAAATTGATCAGTAAATGAAATACCTTTGCATGTGCCAAAAATATGTTTTCCGCCTGAATTAACAACCCCAGAATGCGAAATGCTGCGCAAAAGTTTAATGAGTTTTCTCAATTTTTAATTATTCAAGTTTTAAATTTAATAAATTTCATGAAAACGCCTTAAAGTATGCACTTTTCATACTGAAAATGTGATTACTTCCGAAAAGTGCAATTTTATGTAGAAATTTGAATATTTATAAAATTTTTGATTATGAAATCGTGTTTAGCAAATACTTGGCAGCTAAAAGCATTCATTCGAATATTCATTACATGTGCGATACAGCCACGGTAACAAAAGTTTGAAAGGGTATTTGAGGTTCGCCAAACACGCAATTACGGAAAATATTGAATTTAATACAGAAATATGTGACTAATTGACTGTAAAACATGTAACTCATCATTCAATAATCCTTTAGCCGGATGATGGTCATTTTCTACAAATTCTTTTAAGTTTAAAGCAATATTTTTAACAAATGAACATGACCCTCACGTCGATCAATTTCACCCCACTGATCAGTTTCACCCGAAATCACGGTACCACAGAAATGCTTTTCTTCAAAAGTGCGCATCTTGCGATGTATGGCAAAATTTTCAATAATTACAAAAATGTCATGTTTTGCAAATTGAAATAATTTTTCTTATTTGCATTTTTTTTTTACTTTTAAAGCGTATTGACATTTTTCAATGTTATGAAAGTTCACATGATTATCTAAAAGTCACCCATACATAACTTTTTTGTAGGTAATGTCATTTTTAAGTTATATTGAGTAAAAAACGGTCAAATACTTTAGACCTTTTCAAATATTAGTCTAGGTAAATAAAAAAAAACAACGTATGCAATCTTGCTTTAAAATACGTCTTTAAAGCTAAGAAATTCCATCGGATTCTGAGACAGTTTTGCCAAACCCCTACGGCGAGTTTGCGTGAATTCGTCATACACTCTAAAAAACACACAACCGAAAATGTTCAAAGTGCCATAACTTTTTTGTACATTTTTTAACCATTATGAAATTTCTACAGATGGTAGCTAACAGAATGAACTTTATTCTCACAAAATATCACGAAGGTAAAAAAAATAACTTTTTGAGATATTTAATTTCTAGTAACAAAATTCAGTTTTTTTAGAAGAAAAACTAAATAAATTTTTCAATGTGTATTTTCCTGAGAGCCACCATTTATTAATCTACAACTTTGCCGAAGACAGTTTCCCGATTAAACAAGCAGTTTCAGAGATATGATTTTTCATTTGCATGTGTTCCATTTTTTCATAGGCCCTATTTGAAAGTTAGTCGGGACTCAATAAAACGTTTTAATATGAAAAAATAGTTATTTATATTGATTAGAACAGCTGTGCAAAATTTTATGCAAATCAAAAATGCAAAATTAAAAAAAATGGATTTTTTTCGTGCTGCTTCGTGGAAAGCCTCTACTTGAACTTTCAGAAATTGAAACACGTGATTTTATCAGACAATCATCCTGTTTTCAAATAGATTCATTTATTTATTTTTTCAAGTCTTGCAAGCTGAAGTGGAACATAGAAGTTTGTTTGTTTGTTTATTTTCTACACTTGACATCAGTGTGCATTCGTGTCGCAACATAGAAGTGGGAAATAGAACATAGAAAAAAAAAACATAATGACTTAGGAAACAACGGCTCCATTATTATCTTTTTTTTAATGAAATTGTAAAGTTAACCTTTTCTACAAAATGTATAAGTGTGCATCAGAGGAGTGGACCTGGTGTGATGGTTAGAACACTTGACTATAACGCCGAGGACCTGGGATCGAATCTCACTCCCGACAAAACTCACAAAATGTGAGTTCTTTCTTCGGAAAGTAAGTAAAGCGTAGGCTCCGAGATGAACTAGCCTAGGGTCAAAAATCTCATTAATACAGATAAAAAAGTGTGCATCAGGCAAAGGCTTTTTAGTTGTAAAAAAAAAACAGGAGCGGTGTGTAACTTTTCTAGCTGGAAGCAAAAATATTGGAATATACAGGTACATAAACGCACTTAACCTCAATTTTCGAGTAATAAAAAAAACTTTGTACATTTTTGATCATTTTTCTTTTCTTTTAGATTGCTTCTCTTTGAAATTAATCATAAATTTATTGAAAGATTTCACTTCTTAAATTGCAACTTTACAACAGTATACATAGCTTTTTATCTGCTGCATTTAGTGCATTTCTTTTGGCACGATTTCAAAGAATTGTTTTTGTTGTTCAAAATGTTGTAGAGCTTTCACTTTAAAAATGTTTTTTTTTTTTAAATTGTTTTATACCAAAAACTTTTCAAAACATGAATAGGGTCCTATCAAGCATGGTATTGTGACCGCAACAGTACCACAGACAAGCAGACGTAACGATGGTTCCTATCGTACATCGATTCAATGGTCAACTGGCTATCCGTAGCGCTCGCGTCGTTTTTGTTCGAGTTTGACGTTTGCTCACTACCGCCACCTAGTTGACGGTTGGCTAAACTCAGTCCTTTAAGCATTGGGTGTTTTCGTGACTATGATTTGAATCGAACAATTTTCAAAGTTTTACGTCTGTTTGTCTAAGACAACTCAAAAAAAACAAAAGAATAAAAAAAAAAGAAAAACACGAAATAAGTAAAATGGCAGGCAATTCAAGTTTGACTATTGAGGTCGTCCTTGACATGATGGAATTCGATATTTTTCGCACTGGGGATTCAAAAATGTTCCTATCTGATGTGCACGGTAACACAAATTTACTCAAACCATGAGTTTAAAGCTAGGGGTAGGACAAAAGATATAAAAATATAGTTTCAACCATAATCTATAAAAAAAAATCTAAAAAATAGTAAATACATCGTTTGTGGTTTAAACCAAAAATCTAGGTAGGGCTTTAGGAGCCTATTGTCGCAAAAAATGAGATTTCGTACTATATTCGGAAATGTTTTCGGTATTAAAGTGAAAATTCCATTCTTAATATCAATATAAATGCTTGAATGTTTAATCTTAGAGTGCTTTTTAAGACCGAAATAAGAAAAAGAATTTCCTTGTTCTTGCTAATCTTGAATATTACATAAAACAAAATATGTTTTGGCGCAATTTAAGATTTTCATCACTTGAAAAAAAACAGTATGTTTGGATTGATAAAATTACACGAACAAGAGAATTGAATCTATGCCAAAAGAATAGTAACTGGCCAAGCAGTTGAAAAGTAGCGCCCATAGGTTAAAAATTTGAGCAGAAGAACAAATAAATAAAGAAAGTCTTATAAAACTTCCTTTTTACGTTATTTTGAAAAAAAAAAATCAGTTTTCTACTAGCTATATAAAACTTACTAACAAAGTGAACCGTACTTTAAATTAAAATTGGTTGCAAGTCCGCAAAGTAGTGAAAATTAAAGTGAAAGTTTTCTTTTATTACTCAAAAATTCATCTTTGACACGTTTTATTGTAGGCCCTGTAGAAGATCTCAATGTATTGGCTCTAATTCGGGAGCTTTTCTCTTTCTTGTTATTTTAATCTAGAAGAGCACACGAATACTAATTTTCGATAATTATTGAAACATAATCCATATTATAATAAGAATTTGCTGTGGAGCGGACCTGGTGTGATGGTTAGAACACTTGACTATTACGCCGAGGACCTGGGATCGAATCCCACTCCCAATAAACTCGCAAAATGTGAGTTTCACAACAATGTTATGGAAAGTTCTTATACAGTATATCTTCATCATCGATTTGAATCTGTTTGTGAATTTCTAAGGACATTTGGATTTTAACAAGAATAAGGAGGAGATACTGTAATGTAACTAATTTGTAATCATCCCTCTAAGATTAGCTTTTCGGTCCGGATAAATAATAATCGGGGTGATTCTATTTTATCCGACGGTTCAGCCCTTGGTTGGAGCTTTCTTCAGGGGGAACACCGGATGAAAGAGAACCCCCTCGCTTATAATTTATCCGGACCGAAAAGCCAATCGTAGAGGGATAATATTTCCAAATAGTCGGTCGTTTCCACAATAAACTAATTTATATATTGTTATTTAATTTTTTAACTTCAACCCGGAAATAACAATTTTCAAAATATCCCCTTCTCTTTGAACTTTTGACTTTTTGTATGAGACCTCCTAAATTTGTGTATATATCGTCACCCTTTGCTAAACACTCCCCCCATCGGAGCAAGACGTTATTTACGGACGTTACCTCTCTAATAAACTTTCGTGAAACAAGAAATAAAAAAAACATAACACTAGGCTTCAGAGGTTCCCCTCCATTTGGGAAATTTGTGCCACCAGCAAATAAGGCTGCATATTTGGTTTAATTCTTGGCTCCGGGAGTTGCACTTTTCTTTTGAAATTTGTTTTCATTGAATTAGTCACTATGAGTGTCGACTTCGATTTTCATTTCATTTTGTAAGTACCACTGTTCTGGATTGCATTTAACAAATTATTTCTCTCGCCTAATTTCTCGTATTTTACTTTATCTTTTGACATGTGATAGGCAACATATTTTTCTATGTATCTAATTATGTATATTTATCGCATGTTAACCAATTCATTATGGTATACATAATAGAGTATCTTGAGAGGTTGTTCAAAGTGTGAATGCAGCTGTCAATTGTTATCACTCACGTATTGCCCAAGTGGACAATAAAGCTGATAGTTGGATTCAACAGTTAAAATTAAAATAAAAATTCAAAAAAGGATTGGTGAAAAGCAACGCACAAAAGTTTAAATGCAGAAGTAATAAAAGAAACATTAATAAATGGAAAGAAGAGGAATAGATATAAATAGAAATATGAAAAACCAAGATCAAAATAGAAAAAAAAAAACAAAAAAGTGGAAAAAAAGAAAAATCAAAGAACAAATAAAGAAAAAAGAAAAAGTTCTACATTAAAATAGGATAGATAACATAAAAATAATTGGATTGTAAGGCACAATTCAGCAAGAGTTATAGAAATTTGAGAGCTTAAAATTACAACAATAATGTAAACTCAAACACACAAAAATACTGCAACACGAATGCAGTTTAGTGCCAAGTGTCAAAAATAAACAAATAAACTAAGTCTTGCAAACAGTAATACCGCACCACAAATAACTGTGCCAATCAACGGCCGGCAACACTGCCACCATTATCGGGTTAGATCTCCGAACGTGTCTCCCGTATACGGTATACCTCTCCGTGTAGCTCGAGGGGGTCAAGCGATTTAAATGCCTGAGATTTCAAAAGCAGCACGAACGTTGAAAATTATACTGTTCTCCATCCATCCATCGTCATCGTCGTCGTCGTCATTCGTTGATGCCGTCGTCGTCTTAGGCTCTAGCCTCTGCAGGCTCTGTTGTGGAATGGTAGTAGTACTGGACAGTTACTGGTATTGGTAGCATAGCATCTAACCTAACGCCGCAACAGTCCGTCGTATGGCTAGACGACCAATGTCCACCATCTTTAATGTTTAATCTGAACGGGTTGATCTCCTACGTATAGAGGTCCCAACCGACCCGGCCGACCAACGACCACGACGACGACGAAGAAGCAGAAGCAACAGCTACAAAAGCTACAGTAGCTTAGGCCAAAAGTGGCTTTAAATTTCATTCGCTTTCTTTCTTTCCGATTTCGCTCTTGGGTCTTGCTTGAGTCATAGCTCTGGCTCTGGTGGTGGTGGATCCACGACGACGCCGACCAAAGCATAGAAGGCAGCATGCGCGCAATGCCCTTTTGCCCGTGTGTCGTGACTACATATCTACTAGCTAGCATAACTGGTGGGCTCATGAGCGGGAAGCTTCTTTTCCGCGGACGTGCAGAACATAGGTGGTCATTTAAATTTTGGCTATCATGTAACCGGCGCGGCGGCGACGGAGAGGCTTTTGCTTTCTGTTTGTTCGCAAGTTCATTGTTTCAACAACACCAACGCCAGCAACGGTTGAAGTCGAAGGTGGCGGCGGTTGAAGATTCTGTTTCCGTTTGCTGAAAGGGTACGATTTGCGGTACCTACATAAGGTACCAAGAAGTTCTTCAGACGGTTAGCAAAGATTAGATTGCGAGGAACAAGCAAATTTGCAAGTCGAATCGTTGCTAGGTTCTTCGTCTCGGATGGTGTTCTTTGCAAATTTTGGGTCAACGGAAACTTCTACGAAGAAACAGCAACAGGATGATAGATAATGTTTGATTTATGTTTGAGTTTAAAATTCAAATGGAGTTTTCAGGCGAACTCGTTATAATTTGGTATAATTTCGTATAAGCTTTCCATCAGGTTCTCGGAGTGGTTTCTCGAAAGAACAATTAACATCCTTTTTATTTTCATCAAAAAAAAAAAAAATACTCGTGAATATGTTTTGAACTGGTTTCATTTGAGACTAAGAGCATGGAAGATTTTATTTTTAAATTACGGCTTAAAGTTAAGGCGAAACTGGAAGGGGGTCTATAGACTGTTTCAGAAATTATAAATACACTTTGTTTAGTAAATTAAATGAACTGTTATAATGATTTTCACCTACTTCTTTTAGAGTATAGCATATTGTACTCCATATTTTTATTTTCCTTTCAATTGTCTTGATATTTTAATTAACAGTCGAGTTCTCTAACAAATAATTAAATTTTTGAAATTTGCATTTGCACAAAGATGTTTTTTAATGATTTCAACATTATTTATCACTAAATTTCTAAAATTATCTAAATTTTTATCACATTCGCTTTCTCAACAAGTTGTCTAAGGAATGCCACGATCAAAATTTTGAAAAAATCGATAAAGGCATTTCCACAACATTCGGCCCATATAGCCGAGGCGGTAAACGCACGGGTATTCAGCATGACCATGCTGAGGGTGACGGGTTCGATTCCCGGTCGGTCCAGGATCTTTTCGTAAAGGAAATTTCCTTGACTTCCTTGGGCATAGAGTATCTTCGTGCCTGCCACACGATATACACATGCAAAATGGTCATTGGCAGAGGAAGCTCTCAGTTAATAACTGTGGAAGTGCTCATAGAACACTAAGCTGAGAAGCAGGCTTTGTCCCAGTGAGGACGTTACGCCAATAAGAAGAAGAACAACATTTTTTCGGAGATCAAGTTTCTCATTTTTTAAGGTTTTCTACGGAACATAAGAACTACCACACAGTTTCTTAGCTTTCCTGAACGCATTTAATCTAAACAAACTTATTTTTTCAGCTCATTCGATCCTTCAAATGGCAAAGCTTGTCATACCATAAAACAAATGCAGTAAGCAGTAATTAAGACATTCGTTTGCATAACGTTTGTTGCTACTGGTGTTGTTGAGAAATTTGAAACAAAAATTTTTGTTTTGAGAAGGCCCGTAATGGTGGTTTTAGATCAAATATTCCAGTAAAAATTACTCTTAGCAATCGAGAAATATCTTTTATTAACGATACAGCAATTTTTATTGTGTTTGGAAATTGTATATTTTATCTGTGACATTTTTTTCTTTTCTACTATGCTACATTTTTTGACCACTTTGTGCAACTTGAAATTTCGATCATGTTTGTTTACAGAGCCCTATTTTTTAGCTTTTACCAGAAACATCAACAAAATTGGTATTATTTGCTTCGTTAGCATGTTTACTATTAAAGCTAGAAGAAATTTTTTTGGATAATGTGCTCAAAATGAAATGGCAGGTTATTGTTAGTGTATTTATAATTTCTGAAACAGTCTATAATAAAAACCTAACCGCTAACGGAGCCTGTAGAGTACCAGGGCGCCCTCCACAGCCCTTACTGCGCTAGCCGGAGCAATGGTGCAGTGGACCTTGTGTTTCTCCGAGACAATCAGCTGCCCTTTTTCAGTCTCACTTGAGGCTAAATAAAGGCGGGATTATGAAGATGTTGTTAATTAGTTTAAATTTTTACCTATATGATTTCGCATTATGCGATTTACACAGTGTATTCTGTGTATCCTCGGCTCTGGCGTTCTTCCAATCGATACCGACCTGGTTTTATTGCTGTTGTTCTTTGTTGTGCTTTTATTGCGAAGAGTTTATTCTTACCTAGGTTGGGTAGTGGCTACGGTTAGGATAGCTCAGATTAATCTTCAGCACACAAGAACAGCAATGATCAATCTTTGCAGACTTATGGAAAATGGTACAGCCCATGTGGCCTTGGTTCAAGAACCTTACTTTCGTAAGGTGAATTCCTTTCTAGGAAACCTTGTGAATCCGGTGTTTGCTACTTTCAGTAAACATGAAATGGCAAACTCGCGTGTCATGCCTCGAGCCTGTGTGCTTGTCAACAACGCGATCGTTGCTACACTCATTTCAGAACTAACCACAAGAGATGTATGTGTTATTACGATTGATGTATCTGTTGGAAACCTCAACAAGAAAAAACGTCCATTGTTCGGTTTATTTACCGCATGATGAACCATCCCCTACGGATGCTTTCAAACAAGTCATCGCATACTGCACTTCAAAAAGTCTTCCGCTAATTGTTGGCAGTGATGCTAATGATCACCATATAGTCTGGGGCAGCTCAGACAACAATTTGAGAGGCTCCAGTTTGATGGAATACTTAAGTAGTACAGATCTTGGATTACTTAACATAGGCAACCGCCCAACCTTCATGGTATCTGGTAGAGAGGAAGTGTTAGACATAACGCTTTGCTCTAGCAGAATTAGTCATGAGCTGACCAATTGGCATGTGGCAGATGAAGAATCTTTATCTGACCATCGTTACATCTTGTTTGAACATGTGAATGTTACTTCGCAAACTTTGCGTTTCAGGAATCCTCGGTCAACAAACTGGACCTCCCCTTGGTGGAACTCTGATCTGGCGAAACTTAGGACACAATGTAGAAAGAGTCGGAACAGACGACGTTCGGCTGGTTCGGAGGCTTTCAGGTCGGCTGGCAAGGCCTACGGGAAAGCTCTCCGGTCTGCTGAACGATCCGGCAGGAAAAACTTTTGTACAAATGTTTCCAGTTTGAGTGAAGTCAGTCGGTTAAACAAAATCCTTGCGTTATCTAAGGATTTCCGAGTGAACGAACTTCGTTTGCCAAATGGCGATCGGACTTCCTCTGATGAGGAAGTTCTGGAATGCTTATTCAGCACACACTTCCCTGGATGTGTGGATATTACATATCCGGATGAACCTGATGTCTTTTCTTGTAGTTATGATTCCCTGGCTTCGACTCGGAGTATTGTAACTATGGAATCGATTGAGTGGACACTTAATAGCTCTGCTCCTTTCAAATCTTCTGGAGAAGATGGGTATTTCCTATTTTGCTTCAGAAGGGATTTGAATATTTCAAACATGTTTAAAAAAAATACTAGTTTGCAGTTTTGCTAAAGGGTATATTCCCAAATCTTGGCGGGATATTACTGTGAAGTTCATTCCGAAACTGGGTCGAGCTACGTATGAAGAAGCAAAAAAAATTAGACCTATCAGTTTGACCTCTTTTCTTCTGAAATGCTTAGAACGCATCCGTGATGTTCATCTGGCCAACGTGCCTCTTCATGTGAACCAACATGCCTACCAATCTGATAAGTTCACTGTGACTCTTTTACACAAGGTTGTTTACGATATCGAGAAAGCATTCGCTCAAAAGCAGTCTTGTCTGGGTGTTTTCTTAGATATCGAGGGTGCCTTTGACAACGTGCCTTTCGATGCCATATTGGAAGCCGCACGGAGTCATGGTATATCTCCAATGATTTCCAATTGGATTCACCAAATGCTCAAAAACCGATATCTCTTCTTGACATTGCGTCTAGCAGGGATTAGGAAATTGAGTGTTTGTGGATGCCCCCAAGGGGGAGTTTTGTCACCGCTTTTGTGGAATCTTGTAGCAGATACTCTATTGAGACAACTCAATAATAGCGGTTTTCCTACTTATGGTTTTGCCGACGATTACCTAACATTGTTAGTTGGTATGTGTATCACAACCCTTTTCGACCTGATGCAAAACGCTCTTCAGGTAGTTGAAGGTTGGTGTCGTCAATATGGCCTTTCGGTAAATCCGAGTAAAACATCTATTGTTCTTTTCACGGAAAAGCGAAACCGTAATGGTGTTCGAACTTTACGTCTCTTTGATTCTGAAATCAATGTGACTGAACAGGTAAAGTACGTTGGAGTTATTCTTGATTCCAAGCATTCCTGGACACTTCACATTGAGTTCAGAATCAAGAAAGCTTGTATGGCCTTCGGGCAATGCCGGCGAACCTTTGGTACAACTTGGGGTCTAAAACCCAAGTATATCAAATGGATCTTCACAACTGTGGTTCGGCCAATATTGGCTTATGGATGTCTTATGTGGTGGCAAAAGGGTGAAGTTGGAACGGTCCAATCAAAATTAGGCCATCTCCAAAGGATGTGCTTAATGGCGATGTCTGGAGCGTTCTCTTCAACTCCAACGGCAGCGCTCGAAGTTCTCTTTGATGTTGCCCCACTACACATTCATCTCAAACAAGAAGCACTTTCTTGCACTTACCGATAACGGGTACTCGGTCTACTAGAGGAAACTCCTGTGAACCGCACATCAACAAACACCTCGTTGTTTCCACTTTTGGTGAATTGGGACAAAATTGTCCTTGCTCCAAGTGATCCTACAATTGCTTGTTATTTCCCATATAGGACATTTTCCACGAAACTCCCTTCCAGGGAAGAGTGGACATTTGGTTATCTGGAGAGAAGTATTTCAGACGGCATCGTATGTTACACTGATGGCTCCCTTCTCGAAGGTCGAGCAGGTGCTGGTGTTTATTCTCGTGAGCTAAGGCTGTATCAGTCTTACTCACTTGGTAGACACTGCACCGTTTTTCAGGCCGAAATCTTTGCTCTTATGTGCGGAGTGCAATCAGCACTTCAGCAGCACGTAATGGGCAAAGTAATATACTTCTGTTCAGATAGCCAGGCTACTATTAAAGCATTTGCTTCGGCCAACTCCAGGTCGAAGATAGTTATCGCTTGTCGAACTCAAATCGAGGAGCTGAATTCAACAAACGCTGTTCACCTTGTATGGGTGCCTGGCCATTCTTCCATCGCTGGAAATGAATTGGCTGATGAGTTAGCTCGCACTGGAGCATCACATGACCTCAGTGGCCCTGAGCCAGCTATTCCGATATCGAAGTGTTGGGTAAAGCTTCAGATTCACACCTCGGCTGCCACTCTACACAGACAATACTGGAATAGTTTGGAGTCATGTCGTCAAACCAAATTGTATTATACTGAGCCATCTCCAAGGGTGGCGAAGTATCTTACAAATGTGTCAAAGCAGAATTGCAGCATGCTGATCAAAGCATTGAATGACCACTGCCGACTCAGGTATCACATGGCGAATATTCAGCAAGCTGATTCATTTGCCTGTGATAGCTGTGAATCCGACTATGGAACTTCGTATCATTTAATATGTAGCTGTCCAGTTTTTGCGCAACTGCGTTTCCGAGTACTCGGTAAACACTTATTAAGTGAAACTGACTTCAGACACCTGAATCTTCAGGACGTTCTGTTGTTCTTGACCCGCTGTGGTAAAGAGCTATAGGCTCTCTTTACGCTGTTTGAACCCATTGTGGTACGCTTATGCGTTATTACAGTGTCCTTTTCAGGACGCTATGTGAACCCATTGTGATACGCTTTTGCGTGTTTGACGACCCTATTCCATTCCCTTACCTGTCCTTTCCCCTGTCCTATCCTTTTTCCTTCCCTTCTCCGTCAGGTAAATGATGAATAGGCTCGTGTTCACGGCGATGGAACAAATTCCCCAAATGAAGGAGAATGTGCCTCTGGAGCCGACCTACTGATACCTGATACCTGAGGTAACCGGGGAGTCTCATGGGCTTTTAAATGGATCTCATGGGGTTCCAAAGGGTTCCATGGGATCCAAGGGATGTTTCAGGGGTCTCTGGGAGGTTCCAGGGGGCCTTGCAAGACCTGAGGATATCAGGGACGTTAAAGGGGACTCTAGAGTGTTTCAGAGGATCTCAAGAGCGTTTCAGAAGGAGTTGCAAGAGGGTTCTTGAGGGTCTCAGGAGCGCTTCATTGGTCTCAGGGACATTTAAGATGAACATATAATGAAGCCACAGCCTGAATTTTCAAGAACCAAAAAAGTCCAAAATCGAATATTTTGCCCTATAAATTGAGGTATAGCTCAAAATTGTGACGTGCTGTAGCAAATCTGAGCCCGGATTCGGATTCAGCGGCCCAAAATCTGTCAGAGACACATAAGTTTGCTCTTGAGGCAGACCAAAAGTTAATATTTGTTACGCTGTGTTATTTTTGTTATTTTGGTCACTCCAGGCAAGATATTTATAACAAAACTTGTAACAACTTTGTTCTGAAATATATAACACAACTTGATATAATTTTGTTATGATTTCGCATGTTTAGTCTAACAAAAATTGATATAATCTTGTTATGATTATACCTCAACTTGTTTTATGTATTTTTGTTTCAATTGGAACACGTTTTGTTAGTATTTTTGTTATTTTAACTACTAACGGTACATAACAACCGTTGTTACAAAAATCATTGTAACAAAATAACACAACCTGTAATGGTTTTGTTTTTCTCATCTAGTCGGGTAAACAAGAAGTGTGATACGTATAATGACACTAAGCAAATAAACTAATTCATGAAAAATGATAAAAGTGGGTGGTAGTCGATTCTTTCGTAACCTCTCAAGACTAAATAAATCTTTAAAACAAGTTCAGAATTATAAGCTAGCATGAAGATCCCATGTAGAGATCTTAGAATCAAATCATCACGCCAAATGTTTTAACGACAGCCGCGCATTTCGATCATCTGATTAGTTTCAGCTGAATCTCTCCACTCCAGTTCTATATTTTTCCGGAGACCCGTTTCCAGCAAAACGTACCCTATGGAAATGAAAGAACCCATTTATCCGATTTGAACCCATTTGTATGCTGATCCTGCTTACTACGCACCACTACTGGCGGCGGCGGCACCAGGTCCGTCCAGTCGCTGTGGTGCTGTGCTTCAAACGTGCTTAAGACCCCAAAAACTGATTAAAGATAGGTAATCGCCTTAGACAGACGGTGCGGTGTCTGACCGTGACCCCAACCACAAAACGTTCTGCATCATCAACTTCGAGATCGAAGATCACCAAACAAACCATCATCTCCAGCAGAAGTATATACAGAAAAAAGGTGTCTTGTTTTTTCCCCGATCTCCTCAGGACCCCACCCGGTCCTGATGCTATCGCAACCAAAGCACAAGTGCTGAGCTGGTCCCCGTGCACTTAAAAATAATCGAAAAATATGATATTAAAACTAATGTCTCGTATGCTCGGTCAAATGAGGGAAGGAAAAAAACATAAACGAAATCCAATGAAGGAGAGAAAACTTGATTGGAAGAAAAAGGAGTTGTAAAAACGGGCACGCTACGGTGAGAATAAGAAGTCGACTACGACTACGACGACAACGACCACGACGCAAACCGGTTTTTTTATGTTTTCGAGCTCCGAAACGATTCGGATTCGAGCCTCACAGTACCAGAGATCCAAGATGCAAGCTTGATCTTGGAGCCATGCTGCTGCCCAGTCGCAGTGTTGTGTAGTGGTAAAATTTTGAATAGCTTTTCGAAGCGCGCGCAACCCTTTCACGTGCTGGTGTGGTGAATATTTTTCTCCTTTTATACCCACATGGGTATTGGGTATGTTGTTGATACGCGGAGGTCTGCAAGAAATGGGCAAAACAAGGGGGAACAAGAACACGAACGGCAGCAAGAAGAATGTGTGGGAGGGATCAGTATAGGATGCGATGCTGGGCAAAAACTAGTAAATTCTAGTCTCTAAGGGTTTTAGAACTAGTTCTTGGAAGTATTGCTCTAGCAATATCGAAAGGATTTTATTCTTAAAATTTTTGACTTTCGCAACTTTAAAGAATCTGACCAGAATCTACGCTCCATACGTATATATTATATATACTTTACTTTGAACTAAATTTGATGGGCAGAAGGAGGATCTGAAATTGTCTATAAAGGACCTTATAGAAACTTACAAAATACAAGCACAATAGAAGCCATTTTGCAGCAGATTGATGATTCTATGAAATAAAAGTATAATCTGGAACGAGCTCACCAAACTAATTCTGGGAAAGAGCCTGTATTGAGTATCGATACAGCCGCTTCGACTTTATAGGTGATTTGCTAGGAGAGCGCACTTCATCTCGATCCCTCTTTAAAGACCGCGTGCCCAGCAAGAATAGCTAGAAGTAGAGAACATACGAAGCCTTTTTTCTGTACACCGGTAAGGTACAGTATAGTAAAAATACAAAAGTTTACTCGCGTTGTTATTGTTGCTCCAAGCAAGCTTCGTTGCGCCAGCGACGCGTTTGTTTGTTTGCTTTGGAGTAAGAAAATACGGCGAGATGGGGCCTCTCGTCATGTAAGGCTCATCATAAATGCGCGCCAACTTTTTTCTACAGCCTTTTCTCAAGTTTTCTTTACATCGACTGCCACTGACTGCATGCAGCAGCAGCAGAAATGCAACGTGCGACAAAGAAAAACATAAACATTGGGCGACCAAGGGCCTATGAAGAGGAGACGAGGGAGCCACGTCAAGTACCGGTTGAGTGCTGCGCTGGTAGACAGTGGTCGTCGTTGAAGACCCACGATCACCGGCCGCTGCTGCACTGTAAGAAGATTCTTTCTCTTCTTATCTTCTTTTTGAGTCGCTGGTGCCGAGCACGACAAAAACTTCCTCTGAGGTTCATGGAAGGGGGGGGGGGGGGGGGGTGGTTAGGCGAATGGCGAATGTGCATGAGCATGGTGATTTTCCATGCTTTGGCGACGATCAGGAAGTAGAATTAATGTGACCACAAGAGTGCTGTACAGACGCCGAAGCTCGCACCAAGCAGACTAATGAGTTATGACAGCGTTAAGTTTATGGCGCCATTTAAAGGGATCGCGCTCTCTGAAGGTGCTTGCGGTCGAGCTTCTGTGTGCAACTGTATGAAGTCTGGTTCGTTGATGGCAAGTTTTGGGTGGCCAAAGTTAGTTTTGTATTCGCCGGAAGGTCGTACACCAAAACCTCCATTTAGGTAACGAGTCGGGACTGCCTGAATAGAGTTTTTACCTAGAAGGATTCATTACGTAAATGAATTCAGTTCATAGCCTAAATGGATTTGAAGAGTTTCTGAGGTTCTCAGGTGCGTTACATGGGGTCCGAGGGGGTTTTAGGGGGATTTCGAGGGCATTTCAGCAAGCTATAGATAATTTTTGGCGAGTTTCAGAGGCGTTACTCAGACGTTACTCAGACGTTTTCGGGGGTTTCGGAAGGTTTCAGGGGTGTTACATGGAGTCTGAGAGAGTATTAGGGAGATTCCAAAGGCATTTCAGACAGCTTCAGATGATTCTTGGCGAGTTTCAGAGACGTTACTCAGGCGTTACGTAGGTGTTTTGGGGACTATCAGGTGCGTTACATGGGGATTTAGGGGGATTTGAGGGCATTTTAGGAAGCTGAAGAGGATTTTTGACGGGTTTCAGAGGTGTTACGCAGGAATTTTTAGGGGTTTCAGCGGAGGGGATTTTGAGGGTCGTTAAGGGGGCCTACAGTTTCTGAACATGCATTATGTATCACGGCTCTTAAGTAAGCTCCAGGGAGATATCAGTGGCGCTTTAAAGCATTTCTTAAACGTTTCAGGTGGTTTCAGAAAAGATTCAAGACGTTCCAGAATGTTTACGATTGTAGATCCGATGACCTATTTTCAAGGGAGCTCTTGGAGATTCTTAAACTTACTACTTGCCAGCACAAAGTTGAATGAGGCTGTGTAAGCATTATTTTTATTCAAAGCACACAAGCTATGCATGTAGATTCGATGACTCATGCTCAAGAAAGTTCTTAGGAAACCTTAAACAGTCTCAAACCAACCCAATCCACCCTCATTGCTCCATTCGGACTTCCTTTGGTCATTTGTTTGCAATTTCATTCAGCAGTGTTTTTGAGAATTGAGCATTTTTTCTGATTTTTTTTTCGCATTTGTTTTTAATTTTTTGGTGAGCATTTTTCCTGATTTTTTTAATTTTTTTTTGATTATTGCGAGCATTTCCTGTGAGAAAGCAATTTCTTCGTTATATCGGTATTAACGAGATTTTTAACCCAAGGCTAGTTCATCTCGGGACCCACGCTTTACTTCCCTTCCGAAGGAAGAACTAACATTTTGTGAGTCTGTTGGGAGTGGGATTCAATCCCAGGTCTTTGGCCTGATAGTCAAGTGTTCTAACCATCACACCAAGTCCGCTCCACAGAAAATTCTTTGTTTTTATGTAAGCAATACCATTCAAAACATATTTCCTTCCATTCCAAATCCAAAAAGGAGGAAGTGACTTCCTGAAGAAATCACGATTGAAATTCCCAAAAGAATGAATCTTTGAAGGAACTCTTAGATAAAGCAACTTCTGATCAATTTCGGAAAATTTTGGAGGAATACCAGAAGGAACTCCAGAAGGTATTCATAATGGAACTCTGATGAAATCCTCAAAGGTGCTTCTGGAGGAATCTCAGAAAGAGCTCCACAGAAGAAACATTTAAAGCATTACCAAAAGGAGCTGCTGGGGGAAAGGATATCCTTAAAAACTTCTTGACGAATCCAAGAAGAAACTTCTTGTGGGCTCCCAGATTTAATTCCTGGAGGAACACCAGAAGAAACTGTTAGAGTAATTTCAGCAGGAATTCCTGGAGGTCCCTCGAAGCAACCTCTGGAAAAATCTTAGAAAGAACTCATATATCAATCTCTGAAAGCACTCCTGGAGAAAAGCCAGATGTATGGGAAAATTTAACCTTTTATCAAAAAACATATGTATCTCAAAAACTAAAGAAACATACATCTCTGATTTTTTTATATGTTACGTCAAATTTCCTGGATTTTCTGATAAAAATATAAAACCAGGGTACTTTGGGCCGTGAGATAAAAACTAATTAATTTGCTTATTTTTTGCACAAAAACACTGTTTGGTTCATTTAACGAATTTTTTTCCCGAGAACTAGAATTCAAAAGCTTTCAACCAAAAAAAAAGAAGCTTAAAATCGGTTAACTGGTTCAAAAGTTATGATTTTTTGAATTTTTTTTAGTTTTTAAAAACCTTGATTTTTAGGGCCACCCTATATGAAAATTGGTCACTCTAATGACGAAATAAAAAATAGGGGTCTAATTATTTTCGATGAACTACAAACCCACCAAATTTTACGATAATCGGAATTGCACTACATATATCGTTTTCTATGGAATGGCTGTAATATATGGGTCATTCCATATGAAGTGACCGAGAAAATGTGAAAACTTGCAACCGACCATCACGGATTTGAACCAAATTTGGTTGAAACATTTGTTTAGATGGAAAAAGAAAAAAAAAAACAAATTTTGGTGCCGATCGGATCACCCCTCGACCCGTGGCAGCACCCCTCGTTTTGGCCGATATGAAAATTATCCTCTCTTTCTTTTATTTTTATCATTGAAACGATTGCACTTACACATTTTCGACCTTCGGCTTTTTTAAAGGAAATCGGTCAGGGAATCCAGAAAAAATACTATTTTTTGATACAGTGTTGCCAGATATCATATTTTTCAATTTTAAAACTAAAAATCGATTTTTCTCAAAATACGTATATTTTGATTTTGAAAATTTTGATTCCATCGTGTTTATCAGACGTTTTTCTATCGAAAAAGCTTAACTCCCCAAAGTAATTTGCGTCGTTCCTGAGTATAGCGTTTCTAAGAAAAAAATATTCATTTTTTTTTCATATAAAGTATATCATATAAAATCAGGTGCAGTTTATAAATTTCGCAAAAAAAAAATTGTTCGATGCCATATTAAGACGTTTTGTGTTGATTTGAAAAATATCAAGTATAAAAAGGATTTAAAAAATGTTACAGTGTTGCCAGTTCATCAATTATGAGTCTACCGTAATGGAGTAGCATAACCTGTTGAACTAAAAAAATGTATCTAATGAGATCATCAATTCTAAACAAATTTCATATATTTTAACATTATCTGAACAGAAGTGCTGCCAAATATGTAATATTTATTGTAGAAATCCTAATTTTACTAGAACATTAGTATGAAATCTAATTAACAAGCCAAAAGTATGTTTTTATTTAGGTTTAGTACATTTGGCAACATCGATGTAAAATATGTTCAGGAAAACATTTGATGAGTGTATTTATAAGCAACAGTGCTGAAAATGTCATTTCAATAAAACTACATTCAATGACCCACAGCTAATTTCAGAAGCTGAGCCTGAAAATATGGAATATGATAAAATATGAAGTATGATATCCTTTGGAATTAGATAATATTAGATACTACGCATCGTCGCGCAACTGGTAGCTCAGACTTCAGTATTTTTATTCTATATTCGAAGGTCCAACTCCTTATAAAAATCCCTTTAAAAATATCTTTTGATTAATTTTTACGGCAGTGTTGCCAAGTGTGCTAGTATTTAGCGGAAACGCAAACAATAGGTGCGGGGATGCTTAGTATTGCGTTTACTCTTACTGGATTGCAGAATATTAGATCATGTCCTTTATTGTCCCGGGCAGAGAAGTGAAGAACAGTGTTGAGTATTGTGTTGTCTATTGATGTGTTTGCATATGGTATGAGTTCTTGTTTGTTCTTCGTGGCGAAGAATGAACAAAAATTTCTGAGTGAAATGGATTAGTTGCGTTTGCTCCCTAGAGCCTACTTTTCTAAGGTTTTTTTTTGCATGGAGGAGAGATCGTTTTTTTTTTTATTCTCATTCACTTAACCTAATTTACAGCTCTTTTGTCCACTAGGGCACTACGTGAGCGATTCCAATTGGACGCTGCACTTTGTACAGCGCCTACATGTATTCTATTCTAATTCAACTATATCGAACTGGTGCCTTGTGCTGCTTCAACTTTTCTACCCTGTCCACGGTAGAATGATGAGCACGATGATGCTGATTGTTTTGGCTGCTGTTCCTTTTCCAGTCCGATTGGGGGGGGGGGGGGGTCCATTAAGAGTTGCGGTTCGCCGATATCCAAATTCCGGGTCCGTTGGAGCTATATGCTCCGAAATTGCCAGCTGCTCTCGGGGGGAAGAGCAACTGACGAAAAACTGCACTGCGCCACGGGCCCCGACAAGAGAGATCGGTTGTACGCGATGGTTAATTCCGATAAATCAAATCGATTGTTCGATCAATTATAGGAGACTCCCAGATCGACAATGTATAGTATCATATTAAGGATCGGTATATTCGCCTCACTCCATTCATATTCACTCCTCTTTGCTGAATCGAGTCGAGAAAGATGCAGCAAACGGATTGTCGTGATCAAGCACGCAACCCCATCACCAGTGAAAAGCCATGCGCAAGTTGCTTGACATGGATATTCGTTGCCGTTCGTCGCAGTTTTGATCGCAAGCGAATGAATGAATGGCGAATGGTGAAGAATGCTGGTGAGTGATCGAAGTGGCTGCTGTCGTCGCTGATAAGCAAACACACAAACTAAAGCGACAATCGTTCGCTGCGATTAACCATGGAGTAGCAATTATGAATTGTGTTGCCATCTATACTCATACTCATGCAGTGTTGCCAAATGTGCTCGTTATGTATAAAAAACAGAAATCATTTGTTTTTATTTGGTGTTATCTATTTACGAAAGCTTTCGTGTAAATTAGATATTTACAATAAAAATGACATGTGTGGCAACACTTCCATCTACAACATCGTTGAAACGAATAAAATGACAATTGAAATGAATTTCACAATAGATACATTTTATATTTTTACATTTTATCCTCATCTTTTCCAATAAACCAATTTTTTATTGCTAACTATCAAACTAACAATAACTGTCAATTATCTTTTTAAACCTTTATAGTTGTAGCTTTCACAACCAGAGGTGCGCACATCATTTTTCTAAGCGTTAGACGTTTTACCTAGTGTGAACTAGGCGATGGATTTTCGCGAAACGTCTGTTTGTCTGTGAAGAAAAGGTCAACAACAGGGTCGTTAGAGAAGATGTGTATTGTTTTTATATTGCTCATACATCTTGCAACACACATGGTGCGATTTTTCAGAATAACCTGTACATTGTCAAGCACTTAAAGGTTTGGTTTCATGGTCTAATAAAAAAGGTAAACTGGCAACACTGTCACAATTTCTTTAATCCTTTTTATACTCGATATTGTTCAAATCAGCACAAAACGTGATTATATGGCATTGAACAATGTTTTTTTTACGAAATTTATAAACTGCTCCTGATTTTATATGATATTTTATATGAAAAAATGAATATTTTTTCTTAAAATCGCTATATCTCAGGAACAACGCAAATTACCTTGAGGAGTTAAGCTTTTTCGATAGAAAAACGTCTGATAAACACGATGGAATCAAAATTTTCAAAATCAAAATATACGTATTTTGAGAAAAATCGATTTTTAGATTTAAAATTGAAAAATATGATATCTGGCAACACTGTATCAAAAAAATAATATTTTTTCTGGATTTCCTGAACGATTTCCTTTAAAAAAGCCGAAGGTCGAAAATGTGTAAGTGCAATCGTTTCAATGATAAAAATAACAGAAAGAGAGGATAACTTTCATATCGGCCAAAATGAGGGGTGCTGCTACGGGCCGAGGGGTGATCCGATCGGCACCAAAATTTGGATTCTTTTTCCATCTAAACAAATGTTTCAGCCAAATTTGGTTCAAATCCGTGATGGTCGATTGCAAGCGGTCGGTCACTTGGCGTGGAATGACCCATATATAAAATGAAGGTAATTTTTAAAGTGATGGAAACGCATGGTATGGAATTACGTATATGAGCACAAAATTTGAAATTTTCAAAAAAATGTACTTCTAAAACAACTTGGAGAACATTTCTTATTTTTTGATATATTGTGTAAAAATAGTTAAACTTTCGTTGAAAAATATAAAAAGTATAGTCAGTTCGGCATTGTGAAAATCATAAAAAAAAACTAATATTTTGATCAATTCTGCATACTAAAGTCAACTTATTTTGTTTCGCGATTTTTTTCCTTTAATTTAGAACTAATAATCTTTTCATTCGTGAAAAAATATTTGAAATCGGTTGATTTGTTCAAAAGTTATGACGGTTCGAAAATTTGAAGAAGAGAGAAATGTCATTTTTTGTACCACCCCATTTTTAAAAATGCCACCTTAATGGCGTAACAAAAAATATGGGTCTAATTATTTCCAGTAACGATCATTTCAATTTGAGTAATATCGGTGTTCTTTAATATTTCAGAAAATTATTTTTTCATGGAAAAAATTTCTTTGAGAATTAATTTCCGGAAATTTCTCATTGATTTATTTTTGCGATTCCGTGGGCAAACTCATTTTGATATTTTCTAGCAATTTCTCTTCTTCGAGAGTTTCTTTGTAAATTACACAGAAAATTCCATTGGAATTGATATTTAAACACAGTTTGGTCCTTGAAGGTTTCTTTACACATTTTTTGTGGAAATGTTTCGGAAGTGTCCTCGATAGCTAACCCGGTGTTCTTTTTGAATATTTGTTCAGCAACTCTTTTTGATACTTACTCGGAACTTACTTTAAGGTATTAGATAATTTTCATAATAATTCTTTTGGAAAGTCCTTTGATTATTCCTTTTGGGTTCCTTCAGATATTTCTATGCAAACGTTTTAAGTATTCGCTTAGTGGTATTTTTCGAGAAATTCTTTGGAAACTTCTCGGCTAATCACTTTGTTTTTTTTTTGTTTTGCAAATTCCTTAGCTAATTCTTTTGAGATTTTCTTCGACCTTTCGATGTAAATTCTTGGATTTTTTTTTTAATTCGGAAGAGAATATCTTCAAGACGTACTTTCGTGAGGAATTGCCAAAGGAATTTTCTTACGAATTATCGGGGAAATTTTCAAAAATTGCCACAGAAATTTACAAACGAATTGACTAAGGATTTTTCGAAGTACCTGCCGAAAAAAATTGAGAGTTACATTCGAAAAAAACTTCAAAAGTAATTGTCAGGAATATTAGCAAAAAAATTGTCGAAGAATCCCCTACAGAAACGACTAAGGGATATACCATAGGTGTTGCCTGATAAATTGATAAATTTCCAAAGCAACTGTCGAAAAGGGAGTTACCGAACCAAATTCCAAAGGAATTGCCGAAATAGGGTACAAAAAAATTAAAAACTCTCACAGGAAATTCGCAAATTCATTTCCAAAAAACTCCAATGAGATATCCAAAAATTTCCCATAGGAATTGGCAAAAATATTTCCAGAAGAGTGTTGAAAGATTTCCAAAATAATTACCAGAACCAAAGGATTTTCCAAACGAATTGTAAAAAAAAAGAAAAGTTGCAGACATAATTTTCAAAGATATTTTCACAAAAACCAAATCTAAAGAAGTTCACAAAAGTCATTTCTGAAGCATTCTCGACAAGAATTGATTAAAGTGGATTGCAACGGATTTGCTAACAATTACTTAACAAAATAAACTTCTGACGGAGTTCCTAAAAAAACTTGAAAAAAAAAAAATACCAAAAGGAATTGAGATTTTCAATACAATAGTTGAAACAGTTTCCAAAAGAATTGCCAAAGAAGTAATTACTGAAAAAAAAACCTAAAATATATACCAGACGAAACTACAGAAAAAATATTTTACGTTTAGATCAAACTGCCAGCTCTGAAGAACACAAGCGCCGCGTTGTGAGCGAATTTCGAATTCAATTGCTCTTTTTATACGAAAACTTTTATTCTTCTTACTATCTTTTACACAGATAGTAACATACGAAATTTTCGATAATCTAACTAGAAAAAAATCAAATTTTAGGGGAAGAAGTGGTGAACGAAGTTCGAATCTCAACGTATTCTTTGTGAGAGCTTAGATTTATGATGATGACGTTTATATCAAACTGATAGCTCCTACGAACACTATCGATACGCTGTGAGTAAATTCTCGAGACGTTTTACATGTTAAAGCTTCCTTTCTTCTGATCAATTCTGCCAAACACAGTATCAGAAGTGATCCCGAACACGAGATATACGACGTTTAGACTAAGTGATTCTCGACCTATACTGTTTTCTATGTGAAAGCTCTTAGTCTTCTGAGCAACTTTGCCAGAGGTAGTACCCATATAAGTGGTTCAGAACGGGAGGAAGCTTCTTAGAACACTAGCGTCACGTAGTGAAAGATTGTCGAACTAAATCATTAAGCAGAATTGGTCATTTGGCAGAATAGGTCCTTAGGCCGACTAGACCGAATAGGTCGAATAGGTAATAAGGTACAATTGGTCATTAGATCGTATAGGTCGCTAGGTCAAATAGATCATTAGAACGAATAGGTGAATAGGTTGAACAGGTTGTAAGGTCGAAAATGTGATTAGGTCGAATAAAACAAAAGGCGGAAAATATCATCACACCGGTAAGATCATCAGGCCTAATGGGTGATCAGTAGGCTGCGGCTTATTTTTCAAAAGTTGTTGAAACCTCAAATTCTTAAGCTCTTTTGGATTCAAATGACACAAAAAGAGAAACCTCTGAGTTTAAGCCAAAAATATTGAGATTTAGAGGTCGCGCAATCGCTTCAAAGTCGAATTTTCGAGTAATAAAAAGGTGTTTTCACTTCAAGTGCCATAACTTTCTCAATTTTCAACCGATTTTCAATCTTTTTTTTATGAATTTCTCACAAATTAAATTTTGAATAAACTTGTAGAACACCATTTTTTTTTTCAAAGTAACGCAAAATATGAGTTTTTGAAGATTTAATTCATTTTTTTCTACTTTTCACAAAAAATTTTAACTTTAGAGTCCCATAACTTTTTAACCGTTTGACCAATTTTAATTTTTTTAGCTTGCTTTTGTAGATATTTTTGTTGCCTATCTTTGTCCTAAACAAACATTTCATCAAAGTAGTCATTTTTATGATGCTTTTCACCAAAAACTGCCAAAACATGCCTTAAAACTTGATTTTTTCATGCAACATTGGAGTTTTTGACGATTATTTGCAATTTTTTACTCCAAACCAGATACTTAGCATCATATTTAGGAATATGGAACACATTAGAGGATTTTTTTTTCAAATTTTTTTTCTCGCATTTCGAACATGAAAATATTTTTTGATTTAGAACACTCCAAAAACTGAAGTTTATGGCTTCCATATGATTATTGAGAATATTTTGTTCACTTTGAGCCCGAAACTAAGCATAAAAACTGTTAAAATTTTGCCAAAATTCTGATTTTTCCAATAAAATACGTGTTTCTGAACGGTTTTTGGTATTTTTATCTATTTTGAAACGTTTTTTTTAAGGTACAGTTTATTCACAGCATTCTTAGGCAACAAAAATATCTACAAAAGCAAGCCAAAAAAATTAAAATTGGTCAAACGGTTAAAAAGTTATAGGACTCTAAAGTCGAAAATGTTTGTAAAAAGAAGAAAAAAATGAATCAAATCTTCAATAACTCATATTTTGCGTGACTTTGGAAAAAAATGATGTTGTACAAGTTTATTCAAAATTTAATTTGTGAGAAATTCATAAAAAAGATTGAAAATCGGTTGAAAATTGAGAAAGTTATGGCACTTGAAGTGAAAACACCTTTTTATTACTCGAAAATTCGACTTTGAAGCGATTGCGCGACCTTTAAATCTCAATATTTTTGGCTTAAACTCAGAGGTTTCTCTTTTTGTGTCATTTGAATCCAAAAGAGCTTACGAATTCCAGGTTTCAACAACTTTTGAAAAATTAGCCGCAGCCTAGTGATCAGGTCTAATCCGGACTTATGCCATTTTCGGCCAAATGACCTATTCGGCCTAATGACCTATTTGATTTAATGACCTATTTGGCCTAATAACTTTTTCGGCATTATGACTTTTTTGGCCTTATGATCTATTCGGCAAAATGCCCTATTCTGCCTAATGACCGTTCCGGCCTAATAACCTTTGCGGCCTAATGGCCTTTGCGGCCTAACGACCTTTGCGGCCATATGACCTTTGCAGTCTAATGACCTTTTCGGCCTAATGACCTGTTCGGCTCAAAAACCTATTCGGCCAAATGAACAGAGTAGATGGCTTTCCTCGCAACCTTCTTAAGAACAGATGTTTTCGAAACCTTAGCCTAAGAATATATGTTTTGCTCGCAAAGAAATACATGCCCAGCTTTATCCGAAAGTCAATCTCTAGAAGACGATGAGCGCACACTTAGCATCCAGCCCTCGTTAAGTACCCATTAGACTGTTTGTCAATTGAGCAAATATTTGTCATTTTTTAACAAATATATTTGACAAATAATGTAATGGCCAAATATGTTTGACCAAATAAATAAGGGGAAATATTTGGTTGTTATTTGCAATGCATAGACAAATAATCGCCTACTTGTCGATAGTCAAAAAAATTGCCCATGACAGTTGAATTCCATGAATTCCATTTCTGTTTTCGGTCCCATTTTCTTGTCTTTTTTTTGTGACCGGGATTGAGATTGTATGGCAAAACCCCAGACAGTGGATTTGCTTTGTCACCCCGAAAGTATCACCAGAAGAACAATTCCATCACCGGCTGGGGGCCGCGTTAATCAGACGCCCAAATCGTCATCGGAAGACCCTCTTCGCCGCTGAAAGACTCGTCGTAACAGTTGTTACGCCTCCAGAAGATCCACTTCGCCGCCCGCCGGAAGGACTGCTTGGCCACTCAGAAGACCATATTGTTACCAGAAGGTCCGTTGAGTCGGCCAATTTTATCGCTGGAAGGTCTGCTTTATTGCCAGACGAACCACTCAGACGCAGGAGAGTCCCATTTTGCCACCGACATCTGCTTTGCTACGGGGTGCTCCGCTATTATACCTGGAAGAGCCGCCACAAGTCTCGCTTCGTCACCCCAAGGAACGCTGACCCGCCTTTGTACTTGTGTCACTGCCGTAAGGTCCATCGTCTCTGAGAGCCCGTCTCGTCGCCACCCGCTTTGTAGCACAGTGAGCACCTACGCTGTCCTGCCTCGTGGTAAATTAACTAACGGTCTACGAATGATTGACGTAAAATAAAATAAATTTCAGGGCCAAGCACCATGGCCGCCGCTTACCAAATCCCGTGATAACCAAAGTCCATCCTGTCACCGCCGTTTTTGGCATCAACACTCGTCTGCCATCGCATCAGTGGAACCCTACTGCCTCAGCCGGCGAGCCGAAGAAACCGACCAGTTGTGTGCCGTTTCATTCAAGCCGTCCATTAAACCTGTTAAGTTGCAGTGTCAAAGCATTTAAACGAAGTACATATCTACCATATTGTTTTATTATTTTGGGAAAACCGGAAACATGGATAAAACCTTTTATCTTAAATCAGCCATTGGTCATGATATAGTCAACAATACGCCATTTCTGCAAGAGTTGCTTTTGGATTTTTTTTCAGGAATTCTTTGTGAGATTCCTGCAGATTTCAACTGAGATTTCTCAGGGATATTTCTTTGACTTTCGAAATTTCTTGATAAGGTCCTTTTGGTATTCTTCCTATAACTGATTCTATGATTTTCAGAATTAACTCAGCAAATTAACTTAGAGTTTATTCTTCTATTCTTCTAGAAGTTATGTCCAATAATCCATAAGGATGAACTACTGAAAGAATATAAGAATTACTCTAGAAGGATCTTTTTGAATGATTCCAGAAGAAATTCCGAGATCAGAAATCTCATAAGAAATTTAGGAAGAATTTCCAGAATGGATTCCTGAAAATATCCAGAATGAAACATCAGAAGGAAGGAATACCGAGAAAAAAGTCTTGGAGAAATCTAACATTTTTGAGGAACGTCAGAATGAACTTTTAAAGGAGTCCCAGTAGAAATATTCGGTATGATCCCAAAAGGAATTTTCAAAATCTCAGAAAGAACTACTGGATACATTTTAAAAGCGTCTCAAGAAGAAATTTCTGAAAAAATCTCTGAAAAAACATCTGAATGAATTTTCAGATCGAATTCCAAAAAAAAAACAAAACAAAAAGGAACTGCAGGTAAAATACCTGAAGAAAATCCAAGAGAAATCCTCGTAAGTATTCTTTGGAGACTTTCAGATGGACCTCCATGAGGTATCCCGAAAAAAAAAATCCCGGAAGAAAATTCCGAGAGAATAATAGATCGAACTATTGGAGGAATTTCAGAGGGATCCCCACTGCCGTGTGTAGCATAGATGTCCAATGTCATATGGGAATCCCTATTAACATCGGACAACTATGCTGCACACGGCTGTCCAGAAGAAATAGAAAAATATGAGGTTTAAAATGTCGCACATCAGGTTCTAGCACTGATCAAAACCTAGTCAAATTTCGGGGGTATCAGGCATCAAAATATGGCAAATGTAATCTAAACTCTTCCAACCATCATTCAATGGGTTTGATTCGTAAACTCATCATATTTAGAGTCGTAAGCCACGTTCGAAAACTGATCAAAAACTGTCAACTTGGCAAGAGTGGCCGAAAGAAGATTTTGTGTACATAAACGGATATCGTAAAGGCGCAAGTGTTGCAAGGGTTTGCTACGGGTGAAAGGCTGCTCGCTGGACCAGACCAAACCCAAGATTCTGCAGTATATGCTCCACAAGCTGCTGCTGTTGCTCGGCAAGGAAAAGTTTGTCTGTGGTCCGCGTTTCCGGTGGTGGTCATGTCACCCAAGTCTACGTCATCCGCCAATCCATTCCCAAGAAGCTGGTTTCTTTCTACCAGAAGTATGTGGATGAAGCCTCTCGCAAGGAACTGAAGGATATCCTGATTCCTGGCCGTACCTTGGCCGTACTCTGCTGGTTGCCGATCTCCGCCCATGCAAACCGAAGAAGTTTGGAAGTCCAGGTGTCCACACTCGTTACCAGGAATCGTTTAGTTAAACTCTTGCATTCGGTTACGGTTTTTGTTTTGCTCTGCTGGGCAGATCGATAAGTGTTCCATTGTCTGGCGCAATTTGAAATTAAAGAAAGATCCAATAATATCACCCATAGGACCAAAAATGCTTCAATAACTGTATTTCGTAAATGAATGAAGTTTGATATTTATGTCGAAGGGCAATTTTGAACTTTCACCGAACACAGCACTTGTCAAAGCTTTTGATCAAATATGTTTGTGTCAAATATTTGAGCTCCGATTACTGTGACAAATATATTTGATCCGATTTGATCAAATATTTGGCAAAATTTAACGAAGCAAATATTTGGCATCATAGCAAACAGTCTAATGGCACCTTTAGCCAATATCAAACAAATATCAGCTAAGAAAATCTCACATCAAGTCGCTAAACCAGATTTCAACGAGCGCTTTAATTGCGCTGCTTGTAGCTTTGCCCAACCCGGCAATCAACAAAGTTCATTGCCCAACAAACTACAAACAAGCACCCCAACAACAACAACATGGATCACATGTTATGACCTTTCACTCCTGATTCAACCAACCAACCAACAAGCCACAACGAATTGTTTATAGTTAGCCGTTCGTCGTCGCCGTCATGTGTGTAATACATTTGTTAAACGAATGCAATTTAACGGCTGCGGCGCGATAATCAGCTGCTGCCTTTGGTGCCGGCGGTTTTTTTTTCGCTGGCTGATGAGATGTGTAAAGTCAACTTGGCGTGACTGATCATCTCTCTCTTCTAGTATAGAGTCAAATGCTGACACTGCTGGGCAGATATAGAGTTGCTCTCAAAATAGAGTTAGGACTAGTTGAGTAAAATTACTGAACAGTTGTAACATTTTTGATAAACGTCGTATTTTAAAGCTTAGTTTGTAAAATCTTCTGTTTTTTAACGTAAAACTTGATACTTGAGACTTTTGTAAAATATCAAGGTATTAGAATTAATCACTACGAAAAATAATTGAAAAAAAAACAATAACTTTGTGGATTTTCACAAATTTTAGTACACATTTTAATTCTATTAAGTTGTCATGAGTTCTCCAGATTTTTTTTCTTTTATTATTATTCTGTCACACACAAAAGAGTTCCTCGGATGTAGTGTAGAGTGTAGAGGGACACAAACTGAAATAGAAATCACCAAAAAGTAGAGACAAAGCTACTTAAAATAAAACGGACGGAAATGTATTTATTTTTCTTTTTTTTATTTTTATTTCATTTATTTTTTTCTTTTATTATTATTTTTTTCTTTGTTATATTTCATCTCTTTTCCAAATTTGTTGCTTTAGGATGTATATACCGGGGGTGGAAGCTCAGGTAAATATTATCTCCTGGGCGCCCATTAAAAACACCACCCCCGGCGAAGACTGGCGCTCGAGCCTAGCTATTTAGCACTGTAGTTGGAGGAAATGCCAATGCAGAACCCGTAGCTTCCGGGAAGGTAAGCCCAGCTCCCTGGGTTAGTGGGTTGGTGTCAGGCCCTGCGAGCCAGCCGTAAAAAAGACTAGCACCGGAAAATCAACAAGAGAAGAATGCGAACCGATACCAATGGCGACGACCACGGCGACGAAAAGGGACTTGCGATTGGAAGCTCGGTACGTGGAACTGCAGATCTCTCAACTTCATCGGGAGCACCCGCATACTCGCCGATATACTGAAGGACCGCGGGTTCGGAATCGTAGCGCTGCAGGAGGTGTGTTGGACAGGATCTATGGTGCGAACGTTTAGAGGTAATCATACCATCTACCAGAGTTGCGGCAACACACGTGAGCTGGGAACAGCTTTTATAGTGATGGGCGACATGCAGAGGCGCGTGATCGGTTGGTGGCCGATCGACGAAAGAATGTGCAGGTTGAGGATCAAGGGCCGATTCTTCAACATTAGCATAATAAACGTGCACAGCCCTCACTCCGGAAGCACTGATGATGACAAAGACGCATTTTACGCGCAGCTCGAACGCGAGTACGACCGCTGCCCAAACCACGACGTCAAGATCATCATAGGGGATCTAAACGCTCAGGTAGGCCAGGAGGAGGAATTCAGACCGACGATTGGAAAGTTCAGCGCCCACCAGCTGACGAACGAAAATGGCCTACGCCTCATCGATTTCGCCGCCTCCAAGAACATGGCCATTCGTAGCACCTTCTTCCAGCACAGCCTCCCGTATCGTTACACCTGGAGATCACCACAACAAACGGAATCGCAAATCGACCACGTTCTGATTGATGGACGGCACTTCTCCGACATTATCGACGTCAGGACCTATCGTGGCGCTAATATCGACTCCGATCACTACCTGGTAATGGTTAAACTGCGCCCAAAACTCTCTGTTATTAACAACGTACATTACCGGCGGCCGCCCCGGTACGATCTAGAGCGACTGAAGCAACCGAATGTCGCCACCGCATACGCGCAGAATCTCGAGGCAGCGTTGCCGGACGAGGGTGTGCTCGATGTGGCCCCTCTAGAGGACTGCTGGAGTACAATCAAAGCAGCCATCAACAACGCAGCTGAGAGCACTATCGGGTACGTAGAACGGAGTCGACGAAACGATTGGTTCGACGAGGAGTGCAGAGCGGTTCTGGAGGAGAAGGATGCAGCGCGGGCGGTAATGCTGCAGCATGGAACCCGACAGAATGTGGAGCGATACAGACAGAAGCGGAAGCAGCAGACCCGTCTCTTCCGGGAGAAAAAGCGCCGCCTGGAAGAAGCGGAGTGCGGGGAAATGGAACTGCTGTGCCGTTCACAGGAAACACGCAAGTTCTACCAGAAGCTCAACGCATCCCGCAAAGGCTACGTGCCGCAAGCCGAAATCTGCAGGGATAAGGACGGGAGCCTCCTGACGGACAAACGTGAGGTGATCGAAAGGTGGAAGCAGCACTTCGACGAGCACCTGAATGGCGAAGAGAATGTAGGCACGGAGGACCAAGGCAGCGGAGGAAATGACTATGTTGGTGCAGCAGAGGACGGGAACGAACCAACTCCCACGCTGAGGGAAGTTAAGGATGCCATCCACCAGCTCAAAAACAACAAAGCGGCTGGTAAGGACGGTATCGCAGCGGAACTCATCAAGATGGGCCCGGAAAAGTTGGCCACCTGTCTGCACCAGTTAGTAGTCAAGATCTGGGAAACCGAACAGCTACCGGAGGAGTGGAAGGAAGGGATAATCTGTCCCATCCACAAGAAAGGCGACAAGTTAATGTGTGAGAACTTTCGAGCGATCACCATTTTGAATGCCGCCTACAAAGTGCTATCCCAGATCATCTTCCGTCGTCTTTCACCTAAAGTAAATGAGTTCGTGGGAAGTTACCAAGCCGGTTTTATCGACGGCCGGTCGACAACGGACCAGATCTTCACCGTACGGCAAATCCTCCAGAAATGCCGTGAATACCAGGTCCCAACGCATCACCTGTTCATCGACTTCAAAGCGGCATACGACAGTATCGACCGCACAGAGCTATGGAAAATTATGGACGAGAACAGCTTTCCCGGGAAGCTGACTAGACTGATAAAAACAACGATGGACGGTGTGCAGAACAGCGTAAGGATTTCGGGTGAACTATCCAGTTCATTTGAATCTCGACGGGGACTACGACAAGGTGATGGACTTTCCTGCCTACTATTCAACATCGCCCTGGAAGGTGTTATGCGACGAGCCGGGCTCAACAGCCGGGGTACGATCTTCACGAAATCCAGCCAATTTGTATGTTTTGCGGATGACATGGATATTATTGCTAGGACATTTGGAACGGTGGCAGAACAGTACACCCGCCTGAAACGTGAAGCAGCAAAGGTCGGACTGGTGGTGAATGCGGCTAAGACAAAGTACATGCTGGTAGGTGGGACTGAGCGAGACAGGACTAGCCTTGGCAGCAATGTTACGATAGACGGGGATACTTTCGAGGTGGTAGAAGAATTCGTCTACCTCGGTTCCTTGCTAACGGCTGACAATAACGTGAGCCGTGAAATACGAAGGCGCATCATCAGTGGAAGTCGTGCCTATTATGGGCTCCAGAAGAAACTGCGGTCAAAAAAGATTCACCCCCGCACCAAATGTACCATGTACAAGACGTTAATAAGACCGGTGATTCTCTACGGGCACGAGACGTGGACGATGCTCGAGGAGGACATGCAAGCACTCGGAGTTTTCGAGCGACGGGTGCTAAGGACGATCTTCGGCGGCGTGCAGGAGAACGGTGTGTGGCGGAGAAGGATGAACCACGAGCTCGCTGCACTTTATGGCGAACCCAGCATCCAGAAGGTAGCCAAAGCCGGAAGGATACGGTGGGCAGGGCATGTTGCAAGAATGCCGGACAACAACCCTGCAAAGTTGGTGTTTGCTAACCATCCGGTTGGTACAAGAAGGCGTGGAGCGCAGAGAGCACGATGGGCGGACCAGGTGGAGCGTGATCTGGCGAGTGTTGGGCGTGACCGACGTTGGAGAGCTGCAGCTGCAAATCGAGTATTATGGCGGCAAATTGTTGATTCAGTATTATCATGAATTTGATGTTAACTAAATAAATGAATGAATACCTAAAGCAACACATTAGGAAAAAAACAGAATATAACAAAGAAAAAAAGGAAAAAAAATAAAAGAAAAAAAAAAATAAATGAAATAAAAATAAAAAAAGAAAAATAGATACATTTCCGTCCGCTTTATTTTAAGTAGCTTCATCTCTACTTTTTAATAATTTCTTACTCAGTTTGTGTCCCTCTACACCCTACACTACATCCGAGGAACTCTTTTGCGTGTGACATCTGCATTTGATTTTTTCCCACATCAAATTGTGAATTGCTCGTTCGCAAATCCAAGTGCTTATTTTGAGATGATTTCTCGAAAAGGTTGCAGTCAGCCAGTCAGTAGTGGTACCTACCGACGACGACCCACCGCAATCACAATAAATTGTGACTCAATTGTGATGACGGTGGCGATCAGTTTTCGTGCGAAGCGAAGGTTTTCCCTCGAATTTCTGTGTCATGAGAAAATGGGTCAAACCGCGACGGAGGTTCGTGATTAATTCGTTTGGTTGATTCAACATGAGCCGGCGCAAACATGATTGGCGGGTACGTATCTTTCTTGCAGATTTGGTTTTAATAACTATGTTGGGCGTCGCGCGGAATCTGATAAGACGGGGCGAGGCGGTGTGAGGGATGTTGAAAGCAGCTGCTTGTATGGCATGGGTGAGCTTTAATTCAATTTTCGTTATTTTTTTTATCGTGCCGTGCGCGATCAGACTAACACCTTCTGGATGAGATTGAAGAATAGCACGGCGAGAAACAATTTACCCAGATTAATGAAGATTTTTAAATAATAGTATAAAACGAGCTCACCAATGTTTATCGTCTACAACGCCTACAGTACTTGTCGTGAATATACCAAAATTACTAAATCTTTTTTTCACGGGGACACATTTTGAGTTTTAAAGTGCAAATTGTGAAACTGAGAATTGTATTCTTATTTAGAAACAGATATTGGTGTGCTCGTTTTATGTTTATATTTTATTCACATATCAGTTTAAAGATTGAAGCTTCAATTTACGCTAATTTAAGAGCATTCCAGATATTTTCAAAGTTGTATAATAGCTGTAAAATATTAAAAAAAAACACAGTAACCTTAGAAGAGAACTCGTTTATCCAAACAAAGTTCTCTCCGTGCCAACACCATGCGTAAAATAACAGTTTCTGGAGTTTTTCTCTTTCCTCCCTGTGCCTTGCGTTCGCCTTTTCCGAAAACATCGGCTCTGTTTTCCATTTCTTCGAAGAAAAAGCGTGTAATCCGCTTCTATCTTTCGCCTCTACAGATATGAACGGCAGTCGTCGATCGGATGAAACATCCGGACTCGACAAAGATAGCAAAGAGCTGAAAATTTGCATAAACAATCGACTTTGCTGCACGCGTTGTGTCTTCTTCATCCGTCAAACTCACGGAAGCATCATTTCGTTTTGCGACTTCCCTCTGACTGAACAGCTTCACTATATATTTTTGTTTTCATTTCAGCGCAGGTCGGTCTCAAGAGCTGGAAAACAATTGGCGCGAAAAATTCTCGCGTGCCAGTTCCGAAAACAAAATGCCATGCCGATTCGGTGCGGTGCGCGGTGGCAAGAAAAAGTAGAGACGATCGCATTAACTGAAAAAACTAGCACAATTTGCACAGTCAGTCAAGTTTAGTCAGTCATTACTGACTGACGGAGAAGACAACCCGAGTTCGTAGAAAACATAGATTCAAATCATCCCTCACGGAAAAGAAGTGTTTTTACTTTAATAACAAAGAAAACTTCAAAATTGAATACACAGTTGCAGTCTTTTCGTTCTCCTTTCATCTTTTTTCTTAATTTATCTTTTTTTAATTTTTCTTCCTTTCTTTCTTTTCCTTCCTTTCCTTCCTTTCTTTCCTTTCCTTCCTTTCCTTCCTTTCCTTGCTTTCCTTCCTTTTCTTCCTTTCCTTCCTTTCCTTCCATTCCTTCCTTTCCTTCCTTTCCTTCCATTCCTTCCTTTCCTTCCTTTCCTTTCTTTCCTTCCTTTCTTTCCTTCCTTTCCTCCCTTTCCTTCCTTTCCTTCCTTTCTTTCCTTTCTTTCCTTTCTTTCCTTTCCTTCCTTTCCTTCCTTTCCTTCCTTTCCTTCCTTTCCTTCCTTTCCTTCCTTTCCTTCCTTTCCTTCCTTTCCTTCCTTTCCTTCCTTTCCTTCCTTTCATTCCTTTCCTATCTTTCCTTCCTTTCCTTCCTTTCCTTCCTTTCCTTCCTTTCCTTCCTTTCCTTCCTTTCCTTCCTTTCCTTCCTTTCCTTCCTTTCCTTCCTTTATTTCCTTTCCTTCATTTCCTTCCTTTCCTTTTTTTCCTTCCTTTCCTTCCTTTCCTTCCTTTTCTTCCTTTCCTTCCTTTCCTTCCTTTCCTTCCTTCCTTCTATTCCTTCCTTTCCATCCTTTCCGATTTTTTTGAAGTTACGGCTCTGTTTCATAGAAATTACCAAATAACTCGTGTTTGGCATCGATTCGTGGAGACGGAGCTAACATATTCTTCACAAGTGATAAACAGTCAGCTTACATTGAATGTGCTATGTTACAGTCATGTAATACCTAACTCTGGTTTGTTTGTTCAGATTATGTTCCAAATGCGCTGCGAAAAACTTTAGAATCTTTTCATTTCAACAGTTTTCTAACTTGTAACAAAGAAGGTGCAATTAAGTAACATGTTGCTTCAGTAACGTTTATAATGTGTTGCAATTATCTCACCGAGCGTTTGGTGTAGTATGTAAGGTGAGTAGTTAATATTGCTGTTGTCCATGGTTCGAGTCTGAAAAAAGTCGTGTTGCTTGTGTCCTTTCCTTCTTTTCCTTCCTGCCCTTCCTTTCGTTCCTTTCCTTCATTTCCTTCCTTTCCTTCCTTTCCTTCCTTTCCTTCCTTTCCTTCCTTTCCTTCCTTTCCTTCCTTTCCTTCCTTTCCTTCCTTTCCTTCCTTTCCTTCCTTTCCTTCCTTTCCTTCCTTTCCTTCCTTTCCTTCCTTTCCTTCCTTTCCTTCCTTTCCTTCCTTTCCTTCCTTTCCTTCCTTTCCTTCCTTTCCTTCCTTTCCTTCCTTTCCTTCCTTTCCTTCCTTTCCTTCCTTTCCTTCCTTTCCTTCCTTTCCTTCCTTTCCTTCCTTGCTTTCCTTTCTTTCCTTCCTTTCCTTTCTTTCCTTTCTTTCCTTTCTTTTCTTTATTTCCTCTCTTTTGTCCATTTCTTCTTTTTAGAAATCATTTTCTTCTTTTCTAGAAATCATTTTCCAAGATTTGCTTCTATTGAAATGGGTAACATTATTTGTCTTACAGCTTCATCGTTTTGGTAACAATACTTAGCCTGCTCCCGTCACTTCCCTCCACTCGGGAACGGCCAAATTTGATTTCCCAAGCGGAGGCAGCTTGAAATTAATTAGTGCCCTAGAGCAGGTGGTTGTTTTTTTCGGGGGCTGTCGAGTAGAGTAGATGGAGATGATTCAATTTTCGGAAGTGCATCGGGCACAGCGCAGCGCAGCAGGTGAGTCGTGCTGCACCACCGTGGGTACAAATCGCGTCCAACAAGTCTTTTTCTGCGGTGGATTTTCGTGCGATGACTGACTGGCATCAAAGGGAAGCTCCAACGGCGGCCCATCTGCCGTCCGTCGTCGGATGTGAGTTTTTGCACCTTATCATCGTCTGTCTGCCAGCTGTGAACTCTGCTGGCAGGGTTTATGAGTTTTATAGATGTTGATGAGGTTTTGTTTTCCCGTGGGCAAAATGAAACTCGGTGAATTGGATTTTTATGGGATAGTAGAGCGTTGAAAAGTTGAGGTAGTTTACCATAGAGTTCAAAATCTTTGGGCAAGGCTCCTTTCTCGTGCGATCGAAAACCCATTTCAATGGAACTCCAGTGACATGTTGATGAATATCGCACTCTCATGTTTAAGAGATTTCATTTTATAGTACCAGAAATCATATCGTTTATCTGGCTTTTGATGTTTGAGCCCTAACCTTAAAAAAAGTCCCAATCTTGAATTTTGAGTCGTCATTTTGGATTTAAATCGGCCATCTTGAAAATTTTGGTCGTCATTTTTGGGCGCCAGACTTTTTCTCCATACCACATATATTCATAATGAATGGGTTTAGAGCCTAAAACTCCATTAAACAGCCGCCATATTGGATATTGGACCACCATCTTGGTTATTCTGGTAGCTGAATTATTTAATAGCCTAAAACTCCACCAAATGGCCGCCATCTTTAATTTCGGGCACCCTATTGGATTCTAGACCGCCATCTTGGATATTCTGGTCGACAGTTTTATACTCCGGACATCTTCCCCATACCAATATGGGTTTGCATGGTTCTGGGGCCGAAAACTCCATGAAACATCCGTTATCTTAAATTTGGAGCCGCCATCTTGGATTTTAAACCGCCATCTTGGATATTTTGGTCGTCATTTTTGGAATCCAGGCATCATCCCCATAGCAAATATACCCATATTACATGGTTTAAGGGCCTAAAACTCCATTAAACATACGTTATCTTGAATTTGGAGCCGCCATCTTGGATTTTAGACCACCATCATGGATTTTAGACCGCCATATTGGATTTTAGACCACCATCTTGGATATTCTGGTCACTATTTTTGAACTCCAGACATCTTCTCCATCCCAGACATACTCATATTGCATGGTATCAGAGCCTAACACAATTAAACAGCCGCCATCTTGAACTTTGAGCCACCATCTTGAATATTGGGCTGCCATCTTAAATTTTGAGCCTACATCGTGAAATTGCTGGTCTCCAGGGTTGATTTCCGCTCAAAATTCGTCAACCATGCTAAAATCGCGCAATTTGGTGTGGTGCTTGGTTCAGTTTTATATACGGTCAGTTCTACCGGTCCTAGTTCCGATCACTGAAATGGCCATAACTTCGGAACGCCTTGACCGTTCCGGGCCATTTTCAATAGCAAACAATGCGGTAAAATTCCGGTTCGATTCGAGCTGTAATCAGAAAAATCGGCCAATGGGAAGTGTCTTAAAAGTGAGTGACATTTTTTGTGCACAGACATACATACACACGTACACACGCACATACAGACATCATCTCAATTCATCGAACTGAGTTGATTGGTATATGTGAGCCGGCTTTCCGAGCTTTCTTTCGAAAATTCCTATTTGTGAGAGAATATATAGCGTTTCAGTACACTTTGGTGTAACTAAAATGGTGAGTTCATTCCATTTATGGTGTTTTTTCTTCATGTTCTATACAATCCACGCTAACATCTATCCATGGAAAATACCGATTGTTTTTTCGTTTAAAATCGAAGGACGCAATAAAATTCTAAAGCTCCGACATAAAACCTCACTTCAAATCACGACACTCCATTGCCAAGTTTGAAACCGTAAATTAACACAACATAAATTTTACAACCATAATCCGCTTATCCCCATCTCTCGAGCTGAACACAGTGAACGCATGCGGGTGCTATTAGTTTAAACCTCTCAATCCATCCTCGGAGGACTGGCGTCGCGTCGCGTCACAGACTCACAAAAGTGCGCATCGCAGCTACTATCTACAGGTGGTGCGGAACCAATCCGAAAGGATCCCCAAATTTATTGACGATAACCGACGACGACCACTCGCCGACTGACCAATGGTCAACGATCGATTCGTTTCGACGCGACGACGGACGATTTCGGACAAAGCGCCTGTTCTCCAAATGGCCCCGTGAACAGGCCATTAGTGGAGGATTTGCGATGGATGGACGACTGCTGGGCGCTGGCTGCAATCTTGATGGGGCTCCTAATCCTTACCTCCGAACACCGAAAGGACCCTCAGGGAGGGGGAAAAGACACATGACTGTGACTAATGGGCACACAACTTTAAACGTGCCAGCAAAGCGACTTGGCAACGAAGCGATTAAAATAATCTTTATAACGCAAACAAATGGCGTTTGAGCTAAAACAAGCGGAGGGGGAGCAACTGGGACGGATTGTGGCTTTTTGAATGATAAATAACTTTTGGATATATGGCGGGTATAACAAACTTGGGGAAAGATATTCACAAATTAGTGTCAAGTGCCCCTTTCCGTCGCTAAAATTTATATAATCGATATCATCTTCACCTTATCTTTGGATCCGTTTTGTTTTTTTTTAATTCAAATGAATACCTACGAGCATTTCGCGTCGAAATCCCCGGTGGAAGTTTATCTCATTATCATAAATGTTAGGTTTATGCTTGCTTGCAGATTTCGCAGTAATCATTGAAGAAAACATCAATTGAAGCAAATACATGTAGTGCCATTCCCCTTGTTGTCATTCCCCTAGCAAGCGTCGGTGACAGCGAGCATCATGGTCCACGCAACAGATTTACGAGGAAAGATACATTCAGCTCCTTCAAATGCTTTTCTAGATTAATATGGTCTTCTACAAAGTTGTTCCTAAAATAAGACCCTGTTTTCAATACTCCAATGCACGGTGACGTCATCAAGAAATCGCACTCTTTCTCTCCTATGGGAAATTAGAAAACAACAGGACCAACACCTGTCAAATTTGACAGGAACTGGTCCTATTGTTTTCAAACTCTCTGAAAGAGCGAAAGAGATAGAATTTCGCTGTGAGGTGGTCTATATACATGAAAATTAGGTTGGTCCATATTTTCATAGAAATTGCGAACCAAACTTTTTTATTTGCAAGAATATCTATATACATTCTTCGGGATAGTTGTGGATTAATCCATTCTGAGCAAGTTTGCTGAAGACACTTTTTATGTAGCTTTAAAATTGACCGAGCCAGAGGTATTTTTCTGAATAAGCTTAGGGTGGTTCAAGAAAAACCGGTTTTCTGGCGTTAACTTTTTCAGTATCGATTTTTCACCAAAGTCGCCCAAGAAACACTTGTAGAGCATTTGAAGACGCGTCGTTTCGTGCGCTGAGATGGTCGTTATCTCTTTTAGTTCAAAAGTTACAGGCGTTTTTCTTAAAAAATCATAGTTTAAAAGGTGTTATGTCGGGTTGGGGCAAACATAAAAAATATCTTTTGCCCGCATTCAAAAGAACAAATGTTGTTAGAAAACATGTGAAAAAATTAGAGGGGCATTATTTTTGTAACTCAAGTGAAAAATACTTGAAAAGTGCCTATTTTTTCTAGAAAATCATCAATATCTTTTGAGCGGAATGACGTGGCAACATTCTCAGCGCACGAAAATGCGCGTTTTTGGAAGCTTTAAAAGTGGTTCTTAGGCGACTTTGACGAGAAATTTGAAACAAAAAAGATAAAGCAATAAAACGATTTGTTCTAGCGTCACCCTATGAAAACTATGGGAAATTGCTCCAAATTTGGTCAAAACAGTTTAAACGCTTTATCTTTTTTGTTTCAAATTTCTCATCAAAGTTGTCTAAGAACCATTTTTAGAGCTTTAAAAACGCACGTTTTCATGCGCTGAGAATGATGCTACGTCATTCCGTTCAAAAGATATTAATGATTTTCTAGAAAAAATAGGCACTTTTCAATTATTTTTCACTTGAGTTACAAAAATAACACCCCTCTAATTTTTTTATATGTTTTCTAACAACATTTGTTCTTTTGAATGCGGGCAAAAGATAATTGTTATGTTTGCCCCAACCCGACATAACACCTTTTCAAAAAACTATGATTTTTTAAGAAAAACGCCTAGAGTTCAGGAAAAAATAACCACGTGGTTCATGGACAGCCCCTATGGGATGAACAGGTAGCGCCACCGTAGCCTTGTGTGTTTAACATAACTCCACTGTTGTCACAATGTTAATGTCCATATACGGTGGCGCCTCTGCTTACATGCGGCGAACGCTGGAAAAGTTCCCAAGTCACCATTAAGCCGTAAACATGGCCTTAAGTCGGTTCTATAGTCGAATATAGAAACTGCCTAACAGAGCTGCTCAAAAGCCACTTTTGGCGAATTATTCGGCCGATATACAGCCAACTTCAAATTTTTGTACTGAGTCTCTGGAGCGAGAATTGTCAAAAGTGAGAAGAAGAAAAAAAATCTTTTTTCTTTTGCTTCTATTGATGTTTTTTGCTGCTTCATCCAGATTCCGGCTGTTGTTCCCGGGTTCCTGGAAGTCCTTGTCCATTGCGTTTTCCATCTGTTCCACCGATGCACCATGGAATCAGTGTGATCAAACTAGTATTTGAACCATGCAAAGTCAAATAGTTAGACTAACATAAATACATGCTTCCATTTTTCAGAATGAAAAATGATATGAGAGGATACAGTAGAAGTAATATTTATATAAACGGTCGGGAAACGTTGCAGAAAAGGGGAAATGAGCTGGAGTTTGTCTCAGAACTAAAGAACTATGAGAATTGTGTCTGGCATCACCACAATCAACATGAAAACATCAAGAAAGCCTGGAAAGATTCCATTATCCACTAAACAACAGCATGCGCAAGACATCAGAAATTATTGCGTTCCTAAACATTCATTGATTTCTCATAATGACCGACTTGTTCGTTTTTGGTCGAAATCAATTTTGATTGATATAAACATCATGTGGTCCAAGCCATGTGACAGCACTGACAAACTTCTTTACAGCTTGTAGGCTTCATACAGGCATACAGGGCCTATTTTAGTGCTTACTGCTAACAGTGCCTATAAACATTACAAATGCTTATATAGAGCATTTTAGCACTGAAAAGTTGTTCAATGACCTTATTAATGCTCAGAACAGTGCAGTGCTTAGCAATTACCTCGGTTGGCTTCATTGATCCATTCTTCATCGGATTGTAGAATAACAGGTAGTCTGCAGCTGAGAGAGAGGAGACAGCTCACTGACAGCCTCGATGTTTACATTTCTTCTTCTTACTTCTTTGCACAACTTTGGGCGCCGCACAACGGTTTGAAAATATAATATTGGTCAAAAATGATTTTCATATTGAGTTCGCTGCTATAAGGATGGGAACACTCACTTGCAAAGAGTTACATTCACTTGCTGTTTTCTCAGCTCAGAAGCATCCTATCAAGAAACCATGTATGGACGGCTTTTGCCTTTTGGTTTTGTCTAAAAGTTTTCCAAATGGAGTATGGGTCGCACACGTATGCCGAAGTAAGGCAACTCTCCACAAGGTGAATGTAAATTACACTCACCTCGTGGAGAGTCGCTTTCAAAGCTCTGTCACGACTTTGGTATGCATGTGCGATCCATACTCTATTCGGCAAACTTTTAGACAAAACCAAAAGGAAAAAGTTGTCCATACATCGTTTCTTGATAAGACGCTTCTGAGCTGAGAAAATAGCAAGTGAATGTAACTCTTAGCAAGTGAGTGTTCCCATCCCATCCCATGAGCGGCTGCTACAATCCATGGACAACTAATGGATTCGTTGCGCTGGTATAGGAAAACTGACCATCATTATTTTATCTTTTCTAATTACAAAGAATGGAGTCATGTTTTAAAAAAAAAATTTTGGAAATTTGACCACCTTACACCATCAATGTGCGATTTTCAGTTCGGTTCGCAATGACAGTTTGTGACAGGTCCTCCTTGACTTTAAGTAGCACGCAATCGAAGCCAGCTGTCTCCTCTCTCTCAGGTCTGCAGAATGGAACTTGCTTACAATTTTGCGTGCAAGAAATTCTTTTACGTAAAATCGAATGAAAAGAATTGCAAATTTGAACGTTCTAATATTTATGTCAAGTATAATTTACAGAATTTCTTTCTGTGAATTTACCGCCATAGTACTCGATTTGCAGCTGCAGCTCCCCAATGTCGGTCACGCCCAACGCTGGCCAGACCACGCTCCACTTGGTCCCCCAGTCTTCGTGATCTCTGCGCTCTACGAATTCTTGTTGAAAAAGGTCAATTTCTGCGTTACATAATCTGTGTATCACCCCCTAGCATTTCTCCAGGGAATTCCTCTAGGAGTCCCTCTGAAAATTACTCTAGGAGATCTTCTAAATCCATCCAGAAATTCCTCTAGGACTTACTCCGGAAGCTTATCTAGGAATTCCTGCGGAAATTTATGCTCCTCCGGGACTTTTTTCCCCGGGAATTCCAGCAGGAGTTCCTCTGAGAATCCCTCTAGACGTTGCTCTAAAACTTCCTCCTGAAATCCTACAAGCAGTTCATCCAGTAATTTCTTTAGGAATGCCTCTGGGAATTCCTGCAGGAGTTGTGCCGAGAATTTCACAAGGAGTTGCTCCGTGTATTCCTCTAGGAGTTCCAGGAATCCCTCTAGAAGTTATTCCGACAATTATTCTAGGATATCATCAGGGAATTCCTGTAAGAGTTCCTCTGGGAATTCCCGCAGGAGTTCCTCTGAGAAAATCTATGGGAGTTTCTCTAACAGTTTATCCTATAATTCTTCGCGGAGTTCCTTCTAGAATCCCCTTAGGAGTTTCCCCGGGATTTCCTCAAGGAGTCCCCCGGGAATTCCTCTTAGAGTTCTTCAGGGAATTTCTCTAGCAGTTCTACTGGAATTTTTTATAGGACTTCCTCCGGGAATTCATCTATGTGTACCTCTGGGAATGCTACTAAGAGTTCTTCCTAGAATTCCTCTAGAAGATCCTCCTGGAACTACTCCAGGAGTATTCTCGGGCAAGCCTCTGGAAATTACTGCAGGAATTGTGCCGAGAATTCCACAAGGAGTTGCTCCGCGTATTCCTCTAGGAGTTCCAGGGATCCCCCTAGAAGTTACTCCGACAATTAATCTAGGATATCATCAGGGGATTCCTCTGAGAGTTCCTTCGGGAATTCCGGCAGGAGCTTCTCTGAGAAAATCTCTAGGATTTTCTCTAAAAGTTCATCCTATAATTCTTCTAGGAGTTCTTCCTGGAATCCCCCTAGGAGTTCCCACCGGAACTCATCAAGGTGTCCCCTGGGAATTCCTCTTGGAGTTCTTCAGGGAATTCCTGTAGCAGTTCTACTGGAATGTCATCTATGAGTTCCACTGGGAATGCTTCTAGTAGTTCTTCATAGAATTCCTCTAGAAGTTCCTATTTGAATTCCTCAATTCTAAGGCATGCCACAAGGGGTGCCTTTGGAAATTATTTTTCCGAGAATTCCACAAGGATTTGCTCCGGGTACTATTTCTGTAGGAGTCCTATAAATTTCTCAAGGAGTTTTGCTCTAGAACTGCTCTAGGAGTTCCAATTGGAACTTCTCTAGAAGTTCCACTAGAAATTTCTTCAGGAGTTCCTGCTAGAATTGCTCTAGGTCTCCAACTGAGAACTGTTCTAGAATTTGCTCTAGGATTTTTTCTTGAAGTTCGTCTAAGAGTTCCAGCGGGAATTCTTCTAAAAGTAGCTTTGCAAATATTGGGGGTGTCCTGCGAGTATTTCTGTAGGAGTTTCTCCGTGAGTTGCTTTAGTCTAGTACCACGGTTCTCAACCTTGGCTCTTGCGACCCCCCAGTCTGTCGTCACTGCGCTTTTCGTAAAACAATCGAAGCGTGCCTGCAAGCGGTTGGGGGGTCGCGAAACGAAGGTTGGGAAGCTATGGTCTAGTAGGAGTTTATTTGGAAATTCCCTTAGGCGTTCCATCAATAATTGCTCTAGTAGGCCCATAGGAAATTTTTCTAGGTGTTCCAGTGGGAACTCCTATTAAAGTTCCTCCAGAAGTTCTTCCACAAATTCCTATGGGAATACTGGGAGTTCTCTTTGAAGTTTTTTCTAGAGTTCAACAGGGAATTTCTCTAGGAGTTATTCCAGGAACTCATCTAGTAGTTCCAATAGGAATTCAACTAGGAATTCTTCTGAGGATTTGTCCGAGGATTTCTTCAGGAGTTCTACCTGAAATCCCTTTAGGAGTTCCCCGGGAATTGCTGAAGGAGTTTGCTCGGCGATTCTTTCGCATAAGTCATCTTCAAGAATCTAGAAGTTCTTCAAGAGTGCCACCGGGAATTTCTCCAGAATTTTCATTGGGAATTGCTCTACAAGTTTCACTAAAAATTCCTTCAGGAGTTCTACTGGAAATTCCTGTGGGAGTACCTATGAAGTTTCTACAGGAGCACCTGGACATACCTCTAGGAATTTCTCAGAAATACCTCCATGACCTCCGTAGGAATACACCCAAACATTCTACGCTATAGCTGCACCGCGCCCGCGCTGTATATCACAAGCAAGGTTGGTGTTGTACTTTTCACTACGGCTCGCGTCATGAAGGGTTAAATTCCCTAAGAGTCCCTTTACAGAAATTCTTCCATCAATGATCCTACAATTCCCTCCAGGGTTTGCACGAAATTTGCTGCAGGAGTCAACCGAGAACTCCTCTAAGATTTCGCCAGGAAGTCCTCCTGAATGCATGGATCACTTCTGGAATACCCCGAAAATTCCTTCATGATTTTCCCGGAAATTCCTCCAGTAGTTCCCCAGAAATATTTGCACAGGTTTCACACAAAAATAAAACCTCCAGAGCTCACCAGTAAACCTTCCAGGGTATTCCTTCATGAAATGCCCGGAAATTGCTAGAGAAATTCTGCAGAAGTTTTACAGAAATTCCTCAAGAAGTTTCTCAGGAATCTCTCCAGAGATCACGAAACGCGACGCGAGATAAGATACGACACATGGTTCTTACAATCGTCAAAATAATTAAAAAATTACCTTAATGCCGACCGGTTTCGGGCTCGATGCAGCCCATCTACGGGACAATGTCCGACCTTACACAAATTAAAAGTCTCCAGAGATCCTCAGGAATTCATCCAAAAGTACCTCAGTAAAGAATGCTTCCAGAAGTTCCTCGAGAATATCTTCAGGAATTCATTAGGAACTTCTCCAGGGGTTTCTCGGGAATTCCTTACTGGGAGATCCTTGGATTATGGAGCGGACCTGGTGTGATGGTTAGAACACTTGCCTATCACGCCGAGAACCTGGGATCGAATCCCACTCCCGACAAACTCGCAAAATGTGAGTTCTCCCTTCGGAAGGGAAGTAAAGTGTGGATCCCGAGATGAACTAGCCTTGGGCTAAAAATCTCGTTAATACAGATAAAAAAAAAGATCCTTGGATTTTTTCAAGAATCTCTCTGAATTTCCTTTAGAAATTTGCACGGAATTCTTCAGGAGCTCCAAAGCAATTCTTTTAGGAGTTTGAGAATTTCTCCAGGAGATCCCCAAGAATTTCATCAGGAGTTCAACAAAATTTTGCCAGAAGTTTAAAGAAAAAGTAGCCAGAATTTCTCCGCGAACTGCTCCAGGAATTCCCCGGGAATTCCTCTAGGAGTTCAGCAGAAATTCCATCAGTAGTTCCTTGAGAAAACCTCTAGGAGTTTCTTGGGATTCTCTCCACATGATTCTTGAGAATTCCTCCAGCAGTACTTCAGGAATTCATTCAGAAGTTCTCGAGGAATTCCTCCAGCAGTTCCTTAGGAGTTCCCCAGAAATTCATTCAGAAATTCCTCGAGAAATCCTCTAATCCCTTTACAGAAATTCTTTTATTGATGATCCTTAATCGCCAGGAACTCCTACAGAATTCATAAATCTCCTCTAGAATTTCTCTGAAGAAATTTCTCAGGAATGCCTCCAGAGTTCCTTGGTAATAGCTTCAGAAATTGCTCAGGAATTCCTCTAGAAGTTCCTCAGGAATTCATATAAAAGTACCTCAGTATAGTACACTTCCTCGAGTGTATCTTCAGGAATTCCTCGGGACTTCCTCTAGGAGTTCAGCAGAAATTTCCTTACAAGTTCCTTGGAGTTTCTTGGAAATTTCTCCAGATATTTCTTGGGAATTACTCCAGCAGTTCTTCAGGAATTCATTTAGCAGTTCTCGAGGAATTCCTCCAGCAGTTCCTTAGAAGTTCTTCAGAAATTCCTCAAGAAACCCTCTAGGAGTTCCTCGGAAATTTCTCTAGATGTTTCTCGGGGATTCCTCCGGAATTCATCCAGGAGTTCTCCGGGAATGCCTCCAGGAGTTCCTCAAGAATTCATGAAGAAGTTGCTCGGGAATCGCCCCAGGACTTACTTACTGTTCTAGGAGTTCCTCAGAAATTCCTTCAGTAGTTCATTGAGAAATTATCTAAATGTTCCTCGAGAATTTCTTTAGATGTTTCTCGTGGATTCCTCCAGCAATTCCTCAGGAATTCATCCAGAAGTTCTCAGGGAATGCCTCCAGGAGTTCATCGGAAATACTTCCAGGAGTTCCTCAGGAAATTATGAAGAAATTGCTCGAGCATTCCTTCAACAGTTCTTCAGAGATCCCTCTCGAAGTTTCATGAAAATTCCTTCAGAAGTTCCTCTAGAATTTCTCTAGTTGGATCTCGAGGATTTCTCCGGAATTCATCCAGGAGTTCTCCAGGAATGTTTCCAGGAGTTCCTCAGGAATTCTTACAGAAGCTCTCCAAGAACTTTTAAAGCAGCCCCTAAAGAATTCTTCTGGGAGTTCTTCAGACGTTCCTACAAAAGTACCATAAGAAATTCTCTAGGAGTTCCTCGGGTATTTCTATAGATATTTCTCATGGATTTCTCCATCAGGAATTCATCTGAAAGTTCCCAGGAAATGCCTCCAGGAGTTCATCGGAAATACTTCAAGGAGTTCCTCAGGAATTCACGAAGGAATTTCTCGAGCATTCCTCTAGCAGTTTCTAAGGAATTCCTCTCGGAGTTCCTCGAAAATTCCTTCAGAAGTTCCTCGGAGATTTCTCTGGAATTCATCCAGGAGTTCTCCAGGAATGCCTTCAGACGTTCCTCAGGAATTCTTACAGAAGCTCTCGAGGAATTAAATCGTAAATACTTTTAGGAGTTCCTCAGGAATTCATGAAGTAATTGCTCAAGCTCTCCTCCAGCAGTTCCTCAGAGATTTCTCCCGGAGTTGCACGAAAGTTCATTCAGAAGTTCCTCTACAACTTCTCTAGTTGAATCTCGGGGATTTCTCCGGAATTCATCCAGGAGTTCTCTAGGAATGCCTCTAGGAGTTCCTCAGGAATTCATGAATAGCTGCTCAGGAATTCCTCCACAAGTTCCTCAGGAATTCTTACAGAAGCTCTCGAGGAATTTCTAAAGCAGCCCCTAAAGAATTCTTCTAGGAGTTCTTCAGAAATTCCTTCAGACGTACCATGAAGAAATCTCTAGGAGTTCCTCGGGAACTTCTATAGATGTTTCTCGTGGATTTCTCCAGCAGTTTCTCATGAATTCCTCGAAAATTCCTTCAGAAGCCCCTCTAAAAATCCTCTAGGAGTTTATCGGGAATTTATCTAGTTGAATCTCGGGGATTCCTCTAGCATTTCTTCCGGAATTCATTTAGGAGTTCTCCGGGAGTTCCTCCAGGAGTACCTGATGAATTCTCACAGGAGCTCTCGAGGAGTTTTGCCAGCAGCTCCTAAAGGATTCTTTTAGGAGGTCCTCAGAAATTCCTACAGAAGTTCCTAGAGAAATTCTCCAGAAGTTCCTCGGGATTTTTGTTATATTTTTCTCTAGAATTCCTCCAGCAGTTTCTTAGGAATAGCTCCATAAGTTCCTCAGAAATTCATGAAGAAGTTGCTCAGGAATTTCTCCAAGAGTTCCCCAGAGATTCATACAAAAGTTCTCTGTGAATTTCTCCAGGATTTCCCCTTGAATTTCACCAAAATTTCACTGAGAATTTCAGCAGAAGTTTTCTGGGAATTCCTCCAGGCCTCACGACTTCTTCTCTTCCGGGCGGTGCTTTTTTCCCGGAAAAGGCGAGTCTGCTGCTTCCGCCGCTTCTGTCTTTATCGGTGTACATTCTGTCGGGTTCCATGCTGCAGCATTGCAGCCCACGTTGCGTCCTTCTTCTCCACACCCGCTCTGCATTCCTCGTTGAATCAATCGCTCCGTCGACTCCATTCTTCTTTTTCTTCTTTATGGCGCGACGTCCCCACTGGAACTTGACCTGCCTCTCTTCAATGTAGTGTTCTTTTAACACTTCCACAGTTATTAATTGAAGGGCTTTCTTTGCCTTCCATTGCATGAATTTGTATATTGTGAGGCAAGGACAATGATACACTATGCCCGGGAGTCGAGGAAATTTTCCCGACCGGAACGGGAATCTGGATGGCGATCCATAGCCGTAACCACTAGGCTAACTGGAGGCTCAATTTTCTTATTCTATAACAAAAACCTTACAGGACATTCGACTGCCCGTGTTTCGAATCTTAGGCCAACTAAGCTAGAAAAGTAAGAAGTTGCGGTTTTTACAAAAATATTCCCGAAAAAATGAGTCAGTGTCAATGTTAAGGAGGGTCAACTTTTTACCATTCCCTTCGGCAGCACAAAATAAGTAGTGTTTCGTCTCACCCCATGCGGTGTTCATTGGATGCAATCTCGCGCCTCATCGACGATGAAGATAACGACCCGAGGGACCAACACCTATGGAACTGCCACAGACTGCCGCCTGGCTGTTACCTTGCAGGCACTGACTGGATTCGGGTGATAAAACGAAATCTCTGTCGCAACCTGGTCCAGCCATGCAGCGCCTGCGGCTGTCGACGAGAAAGTTGTGACTAAATCAAGATGAGAAAAGGAAATTAACATTCCGTAGCAAATATTTTCACGTGTTTCTATAACAATTTATTCCGGTGATGCGCGTTTCATTATCATTGCTTACGTCGTCGTCGTCGTCGTCGTCCCTGACATTACATTGTAGCCGACGAATTCAATTTTAGGAAAGAGGCTCGTCGTGCGCCACCACAACGCTCATTGAAATCTTTTGAGCGTCATGCGTGGCAAATCAGGGCTCGTTTGTAACTTTGTCGGACGCAACTATCTACGGATCAACTGAATCGTCCTTTGGCTACACATAAGACTTGTGATGAAAACAAATGACTGTGTAGATGGATGCCGCATTCATTCGAACTCCAAGCATAGAAGAACAGAATTTATGTGATTCCCCTCCGTCTGCGGTGAAATATTCTCTCCCTTCAATGGCATATTGGGGGGGGGGTCTCTGTGCACGTGATTTACCCCACAATCATACACACGCATGAAAGTTGATACTCATCTTTCTGTGCACGGAATCAAAGGTCCATGATCCCAACAAACGGCTGGAACATAATGTGAGAGAACCCTGCGGTTTGTCGGCTCATAAATTTTCGCCGCACACACATGGGGGTGGCGTTCTACTTTTAATTGGACTCCCCCCAGGAGGCCCCGTGGACTATGTCGTAGCGGGTGGTTAAACGGTTTTGGGGACCAGTTTTACATCAGCATGTTTTATCATATATTTTTGAGCTTCCCGACCATATGTGAAAAACAAACCTGTAATAAAGTTGTGTTATTTTTCACTGCTATTTTCATGAAGTATGTACAGTGAGTGATTGGAATAACAAAAACTTTCTCCAAATTAAGCAGACATTATAAAAAATGTGATATAATCATATCGAGATCAAACCTTGCTTCAATATAAGATAAAGAATTTCTTTTGGAATTTCTAAGACAATTTCTGAGAAAAATCTTTTGAGATGTTTTCTGGGAATTCCTTGAAAGGGCCGTTTTTGTATTTTCTAAAAACATTTCCAAAACAATTTCCAAAGAAATTCGTTGAGAATGTTCCAAAAAAAATCCCAGAGGAATTTTCAGAGAAATTCCCATACCAAAGGAAATTTCAGAAAAAAATCCAGAAGAAAGCAAAGACGAATTTCCAAAGAATTTCTTGAACGACTATCCAGCAGAACATCGACAGGACATCCCAGAAGAATTCACAGGAGTTCTCAGAGAAGTACGCAGAGGAATTCTCAGAGGGATATCCAGAAAATTTCAAGAAGATTGTTCATAGTAGTTTTCAGACGAAAATCCAGGGAAATTCCACAAGGAGTTACCACAGAAATTTTCAATTAGCATTACCAATTACCAAACGACTGCTTGGGGAACTCACAGTGACATGTGCAAATGAAATCGCATCTGAAAGAATTTCCAGAGGAATTTATAAAGAAATGCCCAAAGGAATTTCCGGAGTGGTTTCTAGATGAAATTTTCTTTGGAGTTCCTAAAGGAATATCAAGTTTCTCCAGAGAATTCTAACTTGTATTGCCACAGGAATTCCCAGAAATATTTTCGAGAGAAACTGTCAGAGGAATTGCCAGAGGAAATTCAAAAGGAGTACCCGGAATAATTTCAAGGGGATTTTTGGAGGAAATTCTAAAAGAATTAGCAGAAGACTAGTCAGAGGAATCAACAGAGAAATCCCAAGAAAAAAATGCTAGAGGATTTGCCAGAAAAATTTCCAGAGAAACTACCATAGGAATTCCCAGAGAAATTTTAAGAAAAAAAAACCACGATATATTCACAGCAATAACTAGAAGAATTTCAAGAGGAATTCTCAAAGAAGTACCAAGAGGATTCCTCTTAGAAATTTCCAGATTATTCAATGGAGGGGTTTCTAGAGAAAGGTACATTAGAATTTCTACAAAAAATTTAAGATGAAAACCCAGGGAATTCCCAGACGATTGGTCAGAAGAATTTCCAGATGAGATCACCAAAAGAATGTACAGAGAAATTTGCAGATGATTTATCAGAGGAAATTTTAAATTGATTTCCAGAGAAAATTACATAAAAACATCAAAAAGAATTTTCACAGGGATGTTCAGACCAGTTTTACCAGAAAAAAAAATCCAGATAAATTCCCGAAGAACTTCCAAAGGACTTCCCACAAAAGTTTCCAGAAAATTTCACTGCGGCATTTCCAGATAATTTATCCGAAAATATAACAGAGTAATTTCCAGAAAAAAACCCAAATAAATTTCCAGAGAGAATTCCAGAAGACCTTTAGAAAAAAAAAAATCGGACAAAAGCGCACACGAATTTCCAGAAAAATTTCCAGATGAATTTCCAAAATAAATTCCTCAGAAATCCCAGAGGAGCTCTGAAGGAATTTTCCAAAGAAGCTTCCAAAAGAATTCCCAGAAGAATTTCCAGAGGATTTATCAGATGAATTATCAGATGGAATTCCAGAGAAATTTCCAGAGGAAAGTCAAGAATATTCAGCGGAATCCCAGAGAATTCTCATGGGAGTTGCAAAGGCTGTTCTGGAGGAATACCTAGAGGAAACTTCAAAGGAATTCCTAGATGAATGTTCATAGTAGTTTCCAGATAATTTTCCAGAACTAACTGAGGAACTTCAAAAGCAATTCCCAGTGGAATGCCTAGAGGAGTTTTCAGAGGAGTTACCAAAGGGATTTGCATAGGAATGCCAAGACAAATTTTCCAGAATAATTTTCAGCGGAGTTCCCGAAAGAATTTCTGAAGGAATTGCTCGAGGAGAATTCAAAGGATTCCCCAGAATAATTTTCAGTAAAATTTCCAAAAGTATACCTCAAAGAATATTCAGAGGAATCTCCAGAGAAATTCCCAAATGTGTTAACAGAGCAAATTTTTCAATGGAATTTCTAAAGAAATTCTCAGAGGAACTGTTAAAGGAAATTAGGAAAAGGAAACATGAAATTCCAGAGGATCTTTCTGAGGAATTTTCAAAGGAATTATCAGAGGAATTCCCATAGAAGTTCATTGAGCAGTTTCCAGAGAAATTACCAAAGGAATACACAGAGCAAATTTCAGAGTAATTTATAGCAGGATTTTCAGAAAATCCAAATGTACTCTCAACGGAAATCCCAGAGGATTTTTTTGCAAAATTCTCAAAGGAGTTCCTAAAGAAAATTTTCAGATGAATTTTCAAAGAACATCCCAGAGGAATGTCCAGAAGAATTTTTAAATAAATTCTCTGAGGAATTTTTCGAGGAGGTTTGAGAGAAATTATCAGAGAAGTTCCCAAAGGAATTTTCAGAGGAATCTTCAGAGAAATTTCGAGAGAGATTCCCAGATGAGTTTTCGGAAGAAATTTTCAGAGGAATTTCAAGAGGAATTTCCAGTAATATTGCTTGCGGAATTCCCAACGAGACTTCCGCCTGTAGCAATTGCCGAGGAAATATTCTGAGGAATTTCCTCCAGGCTTCACAGAACAATTCCCAGAGAACATCCCGAAGATATGTTTGGAGGAATTCCAAAAGCAATTATCAGTGGAGATATTGTAGGCGAATTCCCAGAGACATTTCTAGAGGAATTCCCAGAGAAGTTCCAAAAGGAATGTTTGTGAGAAATTCTGTGTTTGTGAGAGGAATATCCACTAAAATTTATAACTGGAACTGTTTTACTCAAATCCCCTCTGAAAATGCTGGAAAATTGTGGGATTCTTGGAGAAATTAAAACTCTTAATTCCTCTGAATTTCCAGGGAAATTCTTAGAGGAATTTCCAGGAAAAATTCCTGAGGAGTTTCCAGAGACAACTTCTAGACAACTTCAGACAACTTCTAGAAAAATTTCCAGGAAAAAACCAACTTTTGGAAACTTTTTTACTAAAATTCCCACTAAAAATTCTTTAAAATGACACAGTGGAATCCCTGAAGGAAGCCAGTGGAATAGTCCGAGGAATTTCCATTGAAATGTATGGTAATTTACAGTGGGACTCCCAAAGGACTTCCTAGTGTATATAGTTCGACTATAAATGGCTCAATTAAGGACAAATTCCCAATGATATTCCCAGAGGTGTGAAATTCCTCGAGAAATTTTTAACAAAGTTCCTAGAGAAGTATTAAACGAAATTTTTTAAAGAACTTTCGTTGGAATTCCCAGATATATTCTCAGTGAAATTACTTATGTTATTTTATACATTAGTTTTAGAGAAATTGACAAATAAATGGACTGCAATTTTGAAATAAGAATCAACAACAAAAAAAAACAAATAAATTTTGTTCTCTTGGGAGTTTTAAGACAAGATTTTTTTAAAGTTTCTAGAAATGTTCCAGTACAAATCCCTGAAGAATTTGCAACAAAGACTCGCACAACTGTTTCATAAATTAGGAGTCAACATTTTAAACGGACGTAACTGGTTTTGGAAACAGTACGTTCTCTTGAAACTATGAATTGTATATCATCCCTCCCAAGCAGACTATTAGCACTAACAGAAAGATAATTTTCAAAAAGTTTAATCTGCACTGGATTTATTATCTAAGAAAAAAACTTGTTCGAATTCCTCGAAGAACTTTTTTCTAGCAAAACTCCTACGAATTTAAAACAATCGGTTGAGGAATACTTTCAAAGAGTTTGTTCTGGATCAATCTCGGGATCAAATGTAAGAAATAACTTTGACATTTCCTCCGAAAATTTCTATAAAAACGAACGACATACAAAAACTCTTTAAAATCAGAAAAAAAAACATTCATGTGTCCAGTCAGTAATTCCATAGACCACATGACCGATAAATCCCGTACAGAGCTTCAAAACTGGACTTGTGTGTTTGGTCTCGGTGGATTCCAATGAACATCCTACAAAAATTGGAAATTACGATAGCATATCCATAATTTTGAATAAAAATGGTCGATGCCGATTTATTTGGCCATTACGATGTATACTTCTCAAGAACTCTTTAAAAAACCTTTTTTTCAAACTAAGGGTCGCGACGCACCAGCCCCATAAGAAATACACGCATCGGTAGAGAAGTTTGAGAACGGCTTTGAAGAATTAGAAATTCCTTCAATTTTTTTTTTGAAATTTGATTGCAAATCGTTTCTTTCAGTGATTCTCAAAATTCTCTCTGTGATTCTTTCCCATTTTTTCCGAATTCCTTCTTGGATTATCAAAGCAATTCCTACTTTAATTTTTTTGCAGTTTCTCAAAGAATTCTTCTCGCGAAATTCTTCCTTGAATTTATCAAAGTTCTTTTCCGGAGTATTTTTTTTTTGGCTTTTTTTGGTCAGTTCTCTCAATTTTCAATATCCAGAGGTTTTTAACGTATTTGCTCCCATAAATAGTTCCTCCCGAGATCTTGTCGGTGTTCTTTCGGGATTTCCGAGAGTTGTTCCCAGGATTTCTTCCAGAAGTTTCTCGCTGGATTCCCATTGGAGAAACTCTTCCAACTTCCAAAATTTATCCAATGTTATTTCAGGAATTTCCCGTTGTGGTTTTCCGGGATAGCTTTCCATGTTTCTCTGGGGATTTTTGCGAGATTCTTGCATCAAGTTCTTCCAGAGAGTTTCTCGATATACCTCTTGAATTTCCTCGCGAGTTCGTCGATTCTCTCGGGATTTATTTTACAGGTTTCTAGAGTCCCCCTTGAATTTCTTAAATATTCCCTCCTGTATTCACTCCCAGAAATGTTTTCAGAGTTTTTCCTAGGATTTCTTCCGAAGTTCCTCTCGAGATTTCTCCAATAGGTCTTGCGGGGTTTCTGGCATGATTTCAACAGGATTCCTTCCGATATTTTTTCTGTAGATGCTTACAAAAATTTCGTAAGTTATCTCTGACGTTTCGACAAAAAAGCTATTGGAAAAACCCCTGCAAGAGCTCCGGGAGCAACTATGAAAGAAATCCCAGAAGAAGCACCTAGAATTTTGGGATAATTTCGGTTAGGGATTCTGGGAAGAGTTCTGGGTATCAGAAGGCCGGCTCCAGAGAAACTTAATCTTCCATTTGGGACATTTGTGCCATAGCTCCATGAGAAATATCAGCAATAGCTCCTACAGAAATCACAAAAGACAAAATCTTAGGAGAAAAAATCCCAAAAGGAAATCGTGCGGTATTCAGGAATCCTGGAAGATTGTCAAGGAAAAAAAACGCCGGAACTAATTGTTCAAATGCTGCTTGGAAAAATGCCGATAGGAATCCCGAAGAATCTCCGGGAGGAATTCAAAAATGACATATTGGAAGTATTTTGTAAAGTTTATTTTAGGAAAATCCTGGAACATTCTAAGAGGTATTTCTAAAGAATTGATTGATTGATTTGTCTTTATTAGAGAGACTTTCAGCCCTTGATTTCTAAAGAAGTTCCAAAAAGAAACTTTGACGAAACTACTGAAAAAAACCTTATCAGAACAGACAGAACAGACAGAACAGACAGAACAGACAGAACAGACAGAATAGACAAAACAGACAGAACAGACAGAACAGACAGAACAGACAGAACAGACAGAACAGACAGAACAGACAGAACAGACAGAACAGACAGAACTGACAGAACAAACAGAACAGACAGAATTGGCATTCCTTCAGAAATTCAGTTCTCTTTATTTTTTAACGAAACCATATGAGAATCTTTGTAGGATTTCCTCTGGTTATTCATTAGGAAAATTTTTTCGGGCATTTTTTGTGAGAACTTCGCTAGAAATTGCACTGTGAAGTTTTCTGGAAATACAAGAAGAATTTCCAGAGGATTTTTTGAAAAATTCACAGACGAGTTCCTAGAGGGATGCCTTGAGGAGTTTTCAAAGGAATTCCCAGAGAAGTCCTCAGGGGAATCCTCACAGAATTTTTTCGATGAATTTCTATTGGAAAAGCTTGTGGAAAAGGAATTTGCAAAATAATGTGCAGAGAGACTTCCAGAGGAATTCTCATAGGCATTGTCAGATGGGTTCTCCAGAGGAGTGCCCAGAGCAATTCCCAGGGAAATTTGCTGAAGAATTTTAATGAGAATATTGGTGGAATTCATAGAGAAATTTCAAGAGGAATTTTTAGAGTTATTCGCGGAGAAATTTCGAGAGGAATTTCCAGAGAAATTTGTAGAAAAAATCAACCGATGAATTACCAGAAGAATCCCCAAAGAACTGTCTAAAGTAGCTTCCAAGGAAATTTCCAGAGGAATTTCCTGAAAAATTTCCCGAGAAATTTTCTGAAGAATTGCCACAAACAATGTCAGAAAAAAATTCAGAAAAAACCCAAAGTGGGACTTCCGGGTGACTTTTCCTGAAGAATGCCCAGAAGAATTTTAAAAGAAATTTCCAGGAAAAAATAAAATCAATGTTCTCAGAAAAATTTCTAAAAAAAATCCAGAGGAATTTCTAGAGGAAAATACAGAAGGATTATCCGAGAAATACTCACGGTAGTTCCCAAGTGTATCCCGCAAAAAAAAACCCGAGGAATTTCTTGAGAAATTTCCAGAAGAATTGCCGTAAATAATTTCAGTGAAATTTTCAGCAAAAACTGAATAGGAACTTCCAGATGACTTTTCCTGAAGAATGGCCATAAGAATTTTTACAGAAATTTTCAGAAAATTTTAAAATCAATGTGCGAGAGGAATGCACAGAGAAATTTTCAGAGAAATCCTTAAGAGCTCCCAAGGATTTAGGAGGTAATTCCTGGATTGTTTTCCAAACAAATGTCCGGATGAGCTTCTGATGAAATTTCCAAATGAATTTCCAGAGAAATTTTCAGAGGTTTCAGAGATTTTCAAGTACACTTCCTGACAAGGTATTTCTAGAAGAATCGGAGATGAACTAGCCATCGGCTGAAAGTCTCAATAATAAAGATAATAATAATAATAATTTCTAGAAGAAAACACACAGGAATTATTCGAGAAATACTCACGGTAGTTCCCAAGTGTATCCCAGAGAAATTTTTAGAAGAGAAGAATTCTCAGAAAAATATCCTAAAAGAGTTTCCAGAGGAACTACCAGTAAAAAATTCAAGAAGAATTTCCAGAAAAATGCGTAGAGAAATTCTTTGGGGAGTTTATTGAGGGTTTACCACAGGAATTTTAAGGGGAAAATCCAAAGGGCTTATTAGGGAAATTTCGATAGAAGTTTTCACAAAAAAAAAATCAAGAGAAATTCTAAATAGGAGATTCCAAACAAATTTCCAGAACAGTTTTCAGAGATTTGCGGAAAAGTGAGAGGTGATCTCCAGTGGAATAATCAGAGGAATGCGGAGAGAATTTTCCAGAAGGTTTGTCAGCGAAAATTAGAGAATAATGTTCAGGAAAATGTCTAGAAGTGCATCCAGAGGTGTTCCCAGAGAAATTTCCAGGAAATTTTCAAAGGAATATTCAGAGAAACTCTCAGAGTTCCAAAAGGGCTTCCTCATTCCCAGATAAATCAGGCCAAACATGTCTAAAGGTCCAATCTGCAGAAGAGAGGCTCTCTTTGGTTTCCCTCTCTTTCGTTAATATCTCAGCTGTTTATTTGTATTATGATTGTTTCCTTGCATTGAACGATGGTCAAAACAATCGTCTTTCGATTTGTACTGCAAAAATAGTTGAAAAGTATACCATTACATTGCAATAATTGAAAGAGAAAGTGAACAAAGAGAGCCTCTCAAATGCAGATAGGACCTATTGAAATGTTTGGCCTGAAATATTCAAATGAATTTCCAGAGGATTTCTTTGAGAAATTTCCAGAGGATTTTATAAATTTTGTAAAGAAATGCGCTGAGGAACTTCCAAGGGGATTCTCAGAGGAATTCCCAGGAGAAATTCAGTAGAGAAGAACACGCAGCAAAATTTTCAATGGTATTCTTCAAGAAATTTTACTGGAACTCTTGGAAATTATCTCATTATAATTCCCAGAGAAACTTGGATTCTTTTAGGAATATTCATCGGAATCAATTCTTGGTGGCAAATATGCGGAAATTGTTAGATGAATAAACAAATAAATGGTCTGAAATTCTCCAGTTAGCCTCGCGATTAAGGCTATGGATCGCTAATTCGGAGACGGCGAGTTCGATTCCCGCTCCGGTCAGGCATTTTTTTAATATAAAATAATGGATACAACACCAGGAAAATGTAACACAATGCAAAGGTATATGGAAAATTTCTATACTAGACAATTGTTAATATTTTTCTGATTTCTTATATTTACACAAAATATTATGCTGAAAATTCATAAAACTACAGTACTCTTCTAGTCCCAAGACTACGAAAACGTAAAAAATATATATTTACATTCATATTTGTTGCATATATACACAATTTGGCCCTTATTCAACGTATTTTTCCTAAAAACTACAATACAATAACTTTCAATCAAAAAAAAAAAAAAAAACAAAAAAAACTATATTATATTTTCAAAATTTGGAGTTTGATTTTTTGGACCATTTTACCTTGAAATTAGTCACCTTAATTCGGAGATCGACTAAATCAATTTTCTATGGAAAGGCAGCAAACAGACTTACGTACAGGCATTCGATACTCCGAATATATGAGTCAACAGATGTCCAAGTCTTGGTCCTGTAATTAACAGCAGTCTTACCTGAAAAAAAAAACAGAAGAAAGAATCGAATTAGCTTGGAATACAATTGACTAGTATTTGCAAAATAGATCTATCGGCACCAACTGATATCCATCTGCTTAATAAATCTCCTGTGGTAACTAGCTCGCATAGGTTCAGCAAAATGTTCCCCAACGGCATTCTCCGAAATACGGTGCAATAAAGTGTCACAAACCTGCAGCTGCACCGGTAGAACAACCTGTGGGAACAGAATCCTGCAGGGTGTTTTACGTGTCATAAAACCGTAAAGTCAAACCGTGGGAAAATGTCACCAAGTTACTGATTTTTGCAAAATTCACCCGCATAGATTCAGTTTTTGGCAAACTTTTTCCCACGCTAAACTTTAGGATGCGTCCTGTGTTTCGATGCTTCCGCATCCGAAAGCATTCTAAAACAATAAAGTAATAAAATTATCACCATGAACCTGATCCTGAGCTGGGGCATCCTTGTAGGCGATGACAAGTTCCTCCTCCGCATCAATAAAATATTCAAATTAAAAATCGGGAACTTTCCCAGTATAAACCCTCTTCGGACCCCGTTTGTTGACTCAGGTGAGCAGTTGTCTGCGGAAACAATAAGGGATCGTTCGTTCCCAGGATCTGCAAGGTTCGACTCTGGGCCAGGCATTGACCGGAATCCATGTATTACACGCAATTTGTAAGGAAATAAAACCAAATTGCCAACAATTGCACCTCGTCTCGTGCAACAATGATTTCTTTCCTTGGTTCCCATAGCAGTTAGGACATCTATCCAAATCAGGTCCAGTTCCCATCAAAATCAATAATGCACCGCATTTCTCCCGAAATCCGTTCCCGAAATGGAACGGAGGTGTGCAAGAAGAAATGGAAGAAAATACCTGCGTGACCTTTTCTCCGGATCGCTGCAAGGACCTTTTCGGAAGAAGCGTGAAGAAGAATTAATCCCTTGCGCCTGGTGCTTCGGATAGGATTTTTAACCCACTTTTCATCGGAAAGATCCAGCAGTCAGCACCAGCAGGGAAGCCGGGAATTATACGCACAAACTGCGTTGATTATTGCATGTTCACGCCCTCTATTCTCTCCTCTTCGGCGCACAGAGGGCCGAAGGGATTACGTGCGGTGGCATAAACTCGCTTTTCTGGGAAGCTGGGATAAATCATGGGAAATTTATTCCGGATTCTACATAAGTTTCGAGGATGGGTTCGATGTTCACATTTATCTTCTCAACCCGTTGGTTGCGGCGACGATTCTCTAGGTCACACTCACATTGGTCACATTGGTACGTACTTGATTTATTCAAATTCTCAGTCAAGAAACTCGTTTGGGATCGTCTAGCTAGAGGTAAATTGAATTGTTATCAGTTTCGTTCGGTCTAGATGGAAAGAGAAATGACTGCATTTTTCAAAATTTCAATCAAGGAAAGAGGCTGAATGTATTCGTTTTTGGGATGACAATCATTTATAAGAGATACCGTGAGACAGGGTTAATTCGACGGAGTGGCTTTAGACCAATTTGGTCGATACGTTAAACTCACGGGTATTTACCTGAGGATTAGGCCTGTCCAGCTTTTCAAAAATGTTCTCTGATTCTCAAGCCCACCCCCATATTTTGATTGGCATCCTAAAAGAAGTAACTGGTCAAAATTTCAGCCAAATCCATTGAAATTAAGAGGTGCATCAAATCAATTTTGTGTTTTTCGACTATTTTTGAACTTCAATAAATCATAACTACACTAAAACTTGTCAAAACTTAATTCTTTCGGCAGAAATTGAAAGCTATACTTGTTTGCTACAATTTCTCCGAGCAACGTGTGCCAATAAAATTGAAGGTAACATGCGTAATTATCACATTTGTGATCAGAAAAACCTTAAAAAGTTGATTTTTTGATAGATTTCGTTCTGGAACACCCTAATATACGTAATAAGTTTGATGTTTTAAAACGGCATCATATTCTCTCATGTTTTTTGGTTATTTGCTTTTTTGACACCAGTGCTGTAGGAGTTGAGCAAAAAATATTAAAATTCGGGAAAGCCAAATGTGGCCTAAAAACTAGCTTTTTGGGGGTAATCACGCTGTGGCGCGAAATTGTACTGAACGTAGTAGCTTTGCTTCCTTGTAGTTTGCCTTGGCTACCCCCTATCACGAGTGATAACAAACAAGCGTAATGACAGGTGTTGGCTATCATATCAGTGCTGACGCGATGCCACTTTTTGCGCGCCAAAGCGTGATTGCACCCGAAAAGCTAGTTTTTAGGCCACATTTGGCTTTCACGAATTTTAGGAATTTTTGCTCAACTCCTACAGCATTGGTGTCAAAGAAGCAAATAACCAAAAAACATTGGAGAATATGATGCCGTTTTGAAAAATCCAACTTATTACATATATTAGGGTGTTCCAGAACGAAATCTATCAAAAATCAACTTTTTAAGGTTTTTCGGATTACAAATGTGATAATTACACATGTTTGCTTCAATTTTATTGGCACACGTTGTTCCGAGAAGTTGTAGCAAACAAGTATAGCTTTCAATTTCTGCCGAAAGAATTAAGTTTTGACAAGTTTTAGTGTAGTTATGATTTTTTGAAGTTCAAAAATAGTCGAAAAACACAAAATTGATTTGATGCACCTCTTAATTTCAATGGATTTGGCTGAAATTTTGACCAGTTACTTCTTTTAGGATGCCAATCAAAATATGGGGGTGGACTTGAGAATCAGAGAACATTTTTGAAAAGCTGGACAGGCCTACTGAGGATGTCTGGGTTTGATTCCCGGTTAGTTCAAAATTTCATGTAATGGGAATTTCCATTTTTTCCCTTAGGAATTCGGTATCATTATATTTATAACTGCTACGTGAAAAACGACTACCAAAATAGTTATCTGCCAGGGAAAGATCTCAGTTAAGGCGAAACTGGAAGCATTTTCTCATTTTTTCGGTTTTTGATTTTTTATTAAATAAACAAGCAATATTGTCAAAATCGGTTTTCGTGCACATGTAGAGTATGGATCAAGGTATCTTCTGATTTTTTTAAGGTGGAAAATGTTTTCCATTTTTGCAGAAACCATTTTTTTGACGGTTTTATAAAGATACCGAAAAAAATTCCTGTGGGAATTTCTGAACAAATTTCTATAATATTTCAGAGGAATTTCTAATTGATTTTTTCAAAGATCTTCTGTGACCCTCAGAAAAATTTCTGAAGATATTTCCGAAGGATTCTGTAAAGGAATTACTGAAAAATACCTGGATAAAGTTCATAAAAAACCCTGGGAGAATTTCTGGAGAATTCAATAGAGAGATATCTAAAACCATCCATGCAAGTTAAAAAAAAACATCTTTTTAAATTTTTTGGCCTAGTGGGATTTCTGAAGGAATCTCTCTAGTAATTTCTAAAGCAACCAATGAAAAAGTGCTAGTCAGTGCCGTCGTGGTAGGATCAGAACTGATTACTAAAAGTTTACACATGTACGCGTCCCTGTATTGGTCTGCTCCAATGACAAAAAAACTTTAGAAAAATATAAAATTTTGAAATCTTGTTTTAATTCTAATGATCGAATAAGTTGGTGATTGCCAGAAGAACTCCTGAATGAATCTCTGAAAGAATTTCTCAGCGAATTTCTGAAAGAATTTTTGAGAAATTTCCAGGAAAATTCAGGAAATAAATGGAAGAATCAAACGAAAATTAATAAAAAAAAAACAAAGAATGATTTTCAAATACCTAAAAAAACCATTGGGAAACCTCTAGTGGAATTCTAAAAAAAGTTTTTCAGATATATCTAGAGAAATTTCTGGAAAATTTCATCTCTAAATTCCTGGGAGCTTTTTTTCACGTAAAACTCTTGAAGAATATTTGGAAAAACAAATATATAAACTTCAGTAATCGTTCGTATTAAAATATCTTAAGATATTGCAGTATCTGTCGAAATTCCTAAGAAGTATGTCTGATGTTATCTCTGAATAAATTCTCAAAATAATTCATGGAAAAATTGCTGGAGATCTCCTTGGAATCTATCTATGAGCTTTTGCATAACACAGGAGAAGTTCTTGCTATAACAAATAAAACAAACCACCCAAGAACCTTTGAAGAAATCCTTGAAACAATTTCCTGAATTTCCAATCCAATGGAATACCTCAAGAAATTGCTGGAATGAATGAATTCTCACAGGATTTCGTACAGGTATTCCTTATGCAAATTGTTCAAAGATTCCCTGGAATAATTTTTTAAAGAATCACTGGGAGAAAGAATCCTTGAAAGGTTTTCTTAAGGAATCCCTGGGAAAAAATCTCAAGGAATATCTGGAGAAGCTGTTTAACGAGCCTGCGGAAACTTTACCCAAGGAATTTATGAAAGAAAATCCTTGAAGAAATTATTGAAGAAATATATGAAACAATTTTTAGAGGAATTTTCTTCAGCGAATCCTTGGAAAATTTTGTGGAGAAATTGTTGGAGTAACTTCTGGAGGAATCCATGAAAGATGTTTTAGAGAAATTTCTAAAGCTATTTGGAAACGAATTCAAAGAAGGTTTTCTAAAATTTATATTTGTGGGAATCTCAAGAGAAATTTCTGAAAAATATCATGGAAGAATTTCTGAAGTAATCCAAGCAAAAAAATAGAAGCAATCCTTGGAAGGTTTTTTAAGAAATTTATTGATAAATTTTTGAAGAATCTCCAAAGGAATTTCTGAAAAAAACCCTGAACCCTGGTTTCTGAAAGAAGTTCTAGAATAATTCTTGAAAAAAAAACTTTTCGAAAGAATCGAAGGAAAATTCATAAAGAAATCAAAGGAGGATTTTCCCAAGAAACTCCTGGAGAGATGCCTAAAGAAACGTCTCTTGGGAAATCCCTAGTGAAATTCATAAAGAATCTCTTGAGATATTTATAGAATAATTTCTGAAAATCCCTTTTTAAAATTCCTGGACGGTTTTATGAAGAAATACCTGGAGGAGAACGTGAACGTATTTCTAAAGAAAAACACTGGAGGAATATCTGGATCAACAAATGTATAAACCTCTATAAGCTAGAGTATAGTAGAGAAGTAAGAGTATGAGTAGGGAAAACTTTTAAGAACATTCTAAATCGTATCTGTGGAAGTTTCTAGGACCTTTTTTTTAGATTCGATCTCCGGCAGGAATCCATGGAAAAATGTCTGGATGTCTACGTGGAGGAATATTGCATATACGAAAGAATTGTAGAAGGGTTCTTTTTATGAACTTCTGCAGATATCTCAGGAGGAGTGTTCGTTGGAACAACTGAAACAAACCATGCACGGAATCTGTAAAAAATCCTTGAAGAAATTTATAGAGACATTCCTGACTGAATTTCCAATGGAATCCATCAAGAAATTCTTTGAATTTCGGAATCCTTGCAGGGTTTTATGCGGATGTTCCTTTTACGAATTCTGGAAAGAATCCCTGGAATAATATTGGAATTCACTCGGTGAATTTCCGAAAGAATCTTTGGAACGTTCCCTGAAGATATCTCTGGAAAAAAATCAAAAGGATTCTATGGAGATGGTTTAGAACAAACAAATCTTTATTGAATGCAACCTGTGTACTTTTTTTAAGAATCTCTGAAAAATTTCTGAAATTGAAACATTTTCTGGAAAGGATATTCTAAAAAAATCAATGCAAAATTTTTAGAAATAATCAATTGAAGATTATCTGAGGCAATCTTTGATGACATTCTGGGCAAAATTTACAATGGAATTTCGGAAGAAATCCTTGGAGGAATATAAAAAAAGTCGCTAGATAATTTTGGAGGAAATAGCGAACGAATCCATGAAGACCAGTGCGTTTTTTTTTGGGAACTTGAAATGGCTTTCTGAAAAAAACCTTTGAAAGCATCCCAAGAGAAATTAGAAATTTGCAATGGAATCCTTGAAGAAATGCTCTTGGTTATTTCTGGAAAAAATTGAAAGAATCTACGATTAGAACGGCTCCGCAGTATTTTAATATGGGAAAAAGAGGTTATTTCACTGGGGTTTCTGTTATATTCGGGCAAATAATAAATCTTGTTTTTCAATACCAAAAGACTGTGTAACCGTTTAAATCGCAGGCTAATCCTCAGTCGATCCTCAAAAACAAAATAAATAAATAAATAAAAATACAATAAAAAAACAAAAAAAATCTGAAGAATTTTTGAAGGTTTTTTGAATACCTTCCGATAGAATTTCTGAATTTCAAAAGGATTTCCTAATAAAAGCTTTGAGAAATCTTTGAACGAAAGACTAGAAGGGATTCTTAAGATATTTCTGGACAAATTTTTAAAATTTGTATAATTTTTGGAGGAATCCCTAGTAGAATTGATGAAACAAATCTTCTCGAATGCTAAGTTTTTGAATGAATTCTTGGAATATTTTTGAAGATGATGATTAACCTGGGCTTGTTAGGGGAATATCTGTAAATAAAAGAAAATCGGGTTAAGTACGGTTCCTTTGAATTCCACTAAGAATTTGCATCCTTTGACAGATACGTATTTCGACCTCAACTGTAAGGTCGTCTTCAGTGTCTTGTACTTGACTCGACTCAACGAGTCAAGTACAAGACACTGAAGACGACCTTACAGTTGAGGTCGAAATACGTATCTGTCAAAGGATGCAAATTCTTAGTGGAATTCAAAGGAACCGTACTTAACCCGATTTTCTTTTATTTATATTTTTGAAACTAAAGACACGGACACGTTCAATGCTTCCAGTGAGCTTTTCGCTCTTTGAAGGAAGCACGACACTAGACAACGGACTAGCATACAACGCCCAGTGGCACAGCCGAAAACTTTTCCTGACAGCTGCGGCGGGAATCGAACCCGCGCTCCTCAGCACGATGCGACTAAGAGCTCGGTGACCCTAGCCGCACGACCACGGAGCCGCAAACTAGGAATTCCAGAAAGAATCTATGAATTTTTTCAAAAAAAAAAAAAATCGGAAAATTTCATTAACACCCTGGAAAATTTTTAAAAGGATTTTTTAAAGAAATCTTTCGAACAGTTTCAAAACAAATCATTGGAAGATTATTGAAAGTATCTGTAATGCAATTCCTGGAAGATTTAGTGGAGCAATATTTTGAGGAAAAAATTGTTAAGGTATTGTTGAACGAAGATTCCGAAAAAATCTTGGATATGAGATTTTTTAGAAATTACAGTATGTATACTTGAAAAATTTTGTATAGGAATCCACAATGCAAATTGCTATATTTTTTGTAGCATCTCGGAAAAATTTCAGAAAGAACCTCTGACGAAGTTTCTGAAGCAAAGGTTGTAAGGTTATCTGAAATAATTGTATTCCCATTTTCTTTAGCAGTCCTTGGTAGAATTTCTGATTTTTCTTTCTGCATGAAGTTTTTTTTTAACGAATCCTTTTAGGATTAGTTTAAAGAATCTGTGAATAAATTCCTAGGAGAATTTTTCTAGAATGAAGAAATATTCGAAAGCTTTTAAAGAAAAAGAAAACCGTGAGAATTTCTTAGGTTTTGAAAGATTTTCTAAAAAAATCTCAGGAAAAGTTTCTAAATAGATCCTTTAAACATTTTGTGAATGAAGCAGTGACAGAGTTGATGAGAAAATGTCTGGAGGATGGAAGACTTCAAGATATTTCTTGTAGATTTTCTAAAGGAATTTTCGTAAAAGCTTCTATATACATTGTTTGAAGAATTTATACAGGAATCTGAAAGAAATTCTTGCGAGAAGTTTCAAAAAAAAATCTTTAAAAAACCCTGGATGAATTTCCAATTGGACTTTTGGAAGATCTTTTGAGGAACCTCCAGATTAGTTCGCACCATCAGAACCTTTTCGGCAAGATTATTGGACGGAGTACCTGAAAGGCAAGATGATCATAAATAATATTTTTTTTTTCTTGAGAAATACTTGGTGGAATTTCTGAAGCAATCCCTGCAGAATGTTTTTAACGAAAGGTTTTTTTTTAAGATGGATTGATGAAGAGGACCCTGGAATTTTTGAAGAAATTTCTGAAAGATTTTCATAAGAAAACCCTAGAAAAGATTCTAAATAAATCCTTCAAGCTTGTTTGGAAAGTAACAGTGGCAGAAATCTTAGGGGAAAATCAGGAAGATTTATAACAAAAATAAACCGGAAGAATTCTCTGGTCCAAGATAATCTATTACCTCAACGGAATCCGGGATATCTTCGGAACCACTTGCACAATTCAATCCATCCTTGGACCATCAAAACTAGGGAAAAATCCCGATCCAAACGAGCCAGAATCAAAATCGGTTAAGATTTAACTAAGTTATAGCAAATTGAAGGAAAAATGATGTGCCAATAAGTATGTTAGTACAGCAAAGGTTAAAGTAGTATTTGTCGAAATTCCTAAGAAGTATTTCTCGTGTAATCTTTGAGTAAATCTCCAAAAGAATTCATGGAAAAATTGCTGGAGATCTCTTTGACGAATTCTTGGATACCCGTAAGAATTCAAGAAGAATCTATCTGTGAGCTTTTGCGTAACTCCGGGAGGAGTACTTGCTGTGACAAATAAAAAGCAAACCACTCAAGAATCTAAATAAATCCTTGAAGAAATTTTTAGGGACATCCTTTCCTGAATTTCAACTCAATGAAATCTCTCAATAAATTGCAATAATTCATGATTTTTTTAAGGATTTCGTACAGGTGTAAATTGCTCAAAGAACCCCTGAAATATTTTTTAAAGAAATAACTGGGTGAATTTTCGAAAGAATCCTTGGAAGGTTCTCTTAAGGAATGCCTGTGAAAAAATCAAAATGAATCTCTGAAGAAGTTGCTTAACAAGTTCGTGGAGGCTTTACACAAGGAATTTATGGAAGATAATCCTTGGAGAAATTTTTGAATAAATATCTGAAACAATTTCTGAAAAAAAAAATAAAAAAAATGCTGAAAAAATATTGAAACAATCAATGATGGAATTTCTAAAAGAACCATTGAAAAATTTTGTGACGAAATTCCTGGAGTAATTTCTGAAGGAAATGCTGTAAAGAAATCACCGGAGGATATTCTGAAGGAATCTATGGAGACGCTACTGAAAAGATCTTTTAAGGAAACTTTAAATGGATTTCTGAAAAAGATCTTCGATTAATTTCTTAAACAACCCATGGAGATTTTTCTAAAAGAATTCCTTCGAGAAATTTTTGAAAGAACCCGTCTGAAGGAATCTCTATCACTGTTTCTGCGTTACAAATGCACAATTGTGTTCAGTGTCGTTGATAAACATACACTTATTTCTGAAGAAATCCCTGCTAAACTTACTTGAAGCTTTTCTGGCATGATTTTTAAAGAAATACATGGAAGGTTTTTGAGAGATTTTCGGAGCAATCTGTAGCAGAATTTCTGTAGAATTTCGTGACTCTTTGGATGATTTTTGAAAGAGTGAAAAAATTCCTGTGGGAGCCTTCAAAGTAATTCTTGAAGAAATTCCCAAAAGTATCTTTGAAAGAATTTCAGAAGGAATCTCTTAAGGGTTTTCTGAAAGAACTCTGGGAGAAATTTTTGAGTGAATGTCTATAAGAAAAACAAAAAAAAATGAAAAATTTGTAGAGAAATTATTGAAAGAATTTCTGAAATTTCTGAAATTTTTTTTTCTCAATTTTTAGAATGCCACAAATTTTTGAATGAATCCTTGGAATATTTGTTGATCTGGAAAGAAAGGAATTTCTCTAGAGAGATTTTATAAAGAAATACCTTGAGGAACTTTTGGATTTTTTTTTTTCAAAAAACCCTAGAAAACTTTTTGACGAAATCTCTGAAGAATTTTCAAAATAAATTCTTAAAAGATTTTTTGAAGAATTTGCAAGTACTGGGGAATTTTCTGGAAAAAAAAATCTGGAGAATGTTTTGTAGGAATTGTTGGGAGAAAATTGTCAAGAAGAACTCCGGAAGAATGCCTGAATATGCTCCTGGGTAAAATTTAATGCAAACCCTGTGTAAAATTTCCGAAGTTTATTTGAAATATATGTTTTTCTTTTTTATCAAGGAATGCTCGCTGGAATTTCTGAAACAATCCTTTATAATGGAAAGATCTCTACAAGATTTGTATAAGGAATCAGGGTATTTTTCAAAGAAATCCTTCTAGAAATTTCTGGAGCAATCTGTAGAAGAATTTCTGAAGGAATCTCTTAGGGAATTTCTTTGGAAATTCGTGAATCGTTGGATGATTTTTGAAAGAGTATATGAAGAAATTCATGTGGGAAGTTTCAAAGTATTTTTTGAAGGAATTTCCAAAAGTATCTTTGAAAGAATTTCTGTACGAATCTCATAAGGGTTTTCTGAAAGAACTCTTGGAGAAATTGTATGAATCAATGTCTAGAAGGAAAAAATAATTCCTTGAAGAATTTGTAGAGAAATTCATAAGAGATTTTTTTTGTGGCGATTCATAAGAGATTTTTTTTGTGGCGAAGAATTTTTGAAAAAAAAATCATCTCAATTTTTAAAATGATCTCTGAAAAAAAATTTTGAATGAATTTTTGGAATATTTGTTGAACTGGAAAGGCAGGAATTTCTTCAGAGAGAATTTCCAAAAAAAGCCTTGAGGAATTTTAGGAAAATTTTATTAAAATCCCTGGAAGATTTTTTGAGGAATCTCTGAAAAATTTTCGAAATAAATCCTTGAAATGTTTTTGAATGAATCTTTCAAATCAGTAGTGGGGGATTTTCTGAAAAACAAATCTAGAGAAAGTTTTTGTAGGAATTGTTGAGAGAAGAATTTCAAGAAAAACTTCGGAAGAATGCCGGAAGATGTTCCTGGGAGAATTTTTAATGCAACCCAGGTATAAAATTCCCGAAGTTAATCTGTTTTTTTTTCTATTTTCTTGTGGAATTTCTGAAACAATCCCTTATGATGGACGGATCCCTTTAAGATATGAAGAATGTGCAAGGAATTCCTTGGGGATTTTTTGGAGAAGACACTGGAAAAATGCTGTAGGAATACTCTAAAGCTTTTTCGAAAAAAAAAACGAAAGAATTTCTGAAGTAATCTCTAAAAGATTTTCCGAATAAAATTCTGGAAAAGTTTCTAAATAAATCATTAAAGCATTTTGTGAGAGAAACTGTAACAGAGTTGTGGGAAATATCTGCAGGATTTTATGAAAAATTATATCTTATTTTTTCCGTTTTTAAACGGAAGCATTCCTTAAAGAGTTTCTAATGGAATTTATAAAGGAATGTCTATGAAAGCTTTAAAATGAATTGTTTGAAGATTTTTTAAACAATCCATTAAAAAGTCCTGCGCAAATCACCAAAGAAATTTCTAAAAAAATCGCTGGAAAAATTTTGATAGAATTTTTAGAAAATCTTCTGAGGAACACCCAGAAAAAAATTCTGAAGGAATTTCCAGACCATTAACTAGAGGAGTCATGTGTGAAATTTCTGAGTAAATCAAGGAATAATTATATAAAATAGTTTTTGTTGGAATGCTTGGACGAAGTTCCCCGGGAGGTATTTGTGGAGATTCAAGATTTTTCAGAAGAAATCCTTTTGAAATTTCTTATTATCCCAGTGGAATTTTCGAAGGAATCTCTGGAGTAATTTCTATAGCAATCCATTTGGAAATTTTTTATTTTTTTTTCTTGAAAAAAATTTGGAAGAGAAAAAACAATACGTGTAGGAGAATTTCAGGAGGAATCGTTGGAGAAATTTCCGAAAGAATCCCTGAAGATATTTCTTGAAGATTTGTTTGGAATATTTTCTGAATTCTTCCTTAGAAATTTCAAGTGTTATCTATGAAGGATTGTTTAGAAGAATCTTTGGAAGATAGCGTAAAGCAATTACTGGGGAATTTTCTGGAGAAAATTCTGTAGGAATTGTTGGAGAACATCTCCTGTAGGATCGTCTGAGGATATTAATCTACGATTTAAACGGTTACGGTGCCTCGTAGCCGTGCGGTTAGGGTCACCAAGCTTCTAATCGCACCATGCTGTGGGGTGAGGGTTCGATTCCCGCTCCGGTCGATGAAACTTTTCGTGAGAATAGTTTCTTCTCCGTATCCACTGGTGCATGCTCCGTGTGTCCTTTGTCTAGTGTTAAGTTTCATATTCAGTCTGTGCAGCCTTTGGCTGAAGACGGTGTCCGCGTCTTTTTTTTAAACGGTTACGCAGTCTTTTAATATGGGAAAACGCGGTTCATTATTTGCCCGACGTTTCGACACTGGGGTTTTGTGTCATCTTCAGGGGTTATATTTTAAAACTGCGTAGCCGTTTAAATCGTAGGTTGGGGAAAATATTCTTAAAAAAAAACCGGAACAATCCCTGAAGGAGTTCCTGGAACAACGTTCAATGTAAACACTGCATGAAATATCCGAATGAATCCTTGGGAGATTTTGTGTAACAAAGGAAATTCTGAAGCAATTCTTGAAGAAACTTCTTTTAGATTGTTTGTAGCGCAACGGAAATTCCGAAGCATCCCACGCAAGGTTGTCTGTTATTTTTTATTTTCTTGAGAAATTCTTGGTGGAATTTTTCAAACAATCCCAGCAGAATGTTTTTGAACAAATCCCTTGAAGACTTGTAGAAAGAATCTGTAAAGGAACTCCTGGGAAAATTAATGGAAAAGACCCTGAAAAAATGTGAAAGAATGTTCGGTAAAACGCCCGATAGAATTTCTGAAAGAATATCTATCTAAAAATATCTAAAACAATCCTTATAACATTTTTGTTTCTTTCTTGATGAATTTATTGGAGAATATCTGGAGGATTTTATGGAAAATAAAAAAAAACACTCTTGGACATGTTTTTAAATCAATACGCGAAAGATTTTTCAAAAGAACCCACAAAAAAATTCATGCGGTAATTTCTGAAGAGATTAAAAAAAATTGGAATAATTTTTGATTGAATTTTTAGAAAATTTTCTGAGCATCCAAAACACTTCCATTTGACAGTATACGCTATCCATCCCTAAAACGCCGCTGCATAGCCTACTGAGTCAAGTCAAAAGTCTCGATTGTCACCCCGGGAATGGAATGCATTTTAAGACCCCTGTCCCGATTCGGTCACCCATGTTCCCGTTCGTTTTCGTGTTCGTATTATGTCCAAAAAGATAGTGGATAGGACTTAGAAAAAGGAGCAAAGCCAACGAGGAGGAAAGGGAAAAGATTAAATTTCAGTCTTGTTCTGTTATGTGTGGAATGCGTCGCTTTTTTTTCTTCTCGTTTTTGGGTCAACGCAGAAGAAATCCAAGAACCAAGAGATGCTAGGGTCCAAAGGTCCAAGATTATGATTACAACAGCAGTGAGATGAATATTCACCGTCGTAACGTAACATGATTCATCTCATCTCGGGAAGAGATGAAACAGAAGCCGTTGGGCGAGTTTTCGGTGGCGCGGAGTTGCATCAGCACTCAACAGGTGTCGAATTCCTTTAGGGAGCAGTAAATCATGGTGTTGTTTGGTTTGGATGATATTACAGACAAAGCTGGAAATTTCTCGAAGACATCAGAAGCTCAAAAGTGAACAATTCTGGATTGATTAGTGTTTCGGACAGTAGCAGGTGTTCTCCATAATGGAATCAATGATTGATCCAGCTTTGTATCACGGACACAGGAATTTCACATTGACAGTGCTCTAATTTGCATAAAAATAACTCATGCTTATTAGTCTAGAATCTGTAAATTATTGTAGTACACAGTTTTAATTACGTTAAGAACAAACTCCACAAGAAGTTAAATTAAGTTTTAAAATCTTAGATAGTTTACTACTGTTCATCGATGTTGGGGTCACAAAACCGCGTTGATAAAGAAAACAATTTTAAACCATGTTTTGCTGCATCACCAAGAGAGAGCTTTGAAGTCACCTGATGCCAGCTCGATGCAACGGTAGGCATTCCATATGGGTCACAAGCGAATAGAATGGCATAGTTGCTGCTATTAACCCATCTACAGTGTGTCCATCATCCACCGCCCTCTGATACCAGTCACTTCAACCAAGTCTTGGAAGAAAAAAAAATCCCCTTGCAATATCTCAGATTCAGTATAGGACTTCGACAGCGTAGCACTATGTTGTTTCACAACTCTCGATCGAGGAATTTCTTAAGAAATTTTTGGATGAATTCCTCAAGGAACTCTTGTAGGAACTCATTGTGTTACCCCGGGAACATGTGGGAGAATGGGCTACCGGAAGAATTCCAGAAGAAACACTTCGGAAAAGAGTTATTTGAGAAATGCTGGATAGACTTCCCGTCAAAAAATGGAAGCAGTTTCTGAAAGATTCCTGGAGGATTACCAGAAGGAGTTTCCGAAGAAATCCCGTAAGAAGTTAGTGGAACATTCTCGGAAGAAGTTCTTGGGATACCGTAACGCTGATCATCTTATAATGGTGCCTTACGGCGTTAAATCTACCATAACAAATTTTGATCTTGTAATTTTTCAGCTTGGTTTAAAAGAATCCAGGATCAGAATTTGGTTTATTTTTTGTTATACTGTTAATACACCATTTGTTTCAGGAGAACTCAGGTAATTTTTAGCTTTGTCCAAAAAAATATTTCAAAAAATAATATACAACTGTTGAGAGCGTTTCACCATTTTTTATTTCAGATGTACAACGAAATAACCCTGCAATGAAGACGGCAAATCATCCTGCTTTTAAGGGTCAAGATTACCATGTCCATTCCGTGGCAAGCAGACCACGTTTTTCTTCGAGTAGAGTTTCGTAAGACAAAGCCCCTAACACATCTTTACTTCCCGTATACAAACTCCTAGTGATTACTCGTAGAAACGTAGAGAACTCCTCGGCTATTGGCCTAAGCGAGAATCACGTCATCACTTCCTTCTCTATCCTCATTCGGACGTGGCCGGCGCTGGTACTGCTTATTGAAAAGTATTGGGTTGCCAGCATTCACACAATGAAGAGAAGGCTAGTCCCAAGCATCATCTGTTGGTCCTTTGTGTAAGATGTCCTTGCAATAACTGAGGAGCAACCACTGGCGGTCCGTGACGGGCGGTGGGGGAATCCCGGAGAAGTTTCCAAAAGAATACAGGAAGTTCCTGGAAGTCCTTCGAGGAATCTCGGTAGGAGTTCCCGGAGTAATCCTAGAAGAAGTTCTTGAAGCAATCCCGGAATAAGTTTCTGGAGAAGTCCTGAAAGAAGTTGTTGGAAAAATACTACCAGAAGTTTTTGGAGGATTCTTGGAAGGGGAACTCCTACAGAAAATCAGGCAGGAATTCTTGAATTATAAAGGAATCCAGGGAAAAAAAATCTTGGAAGAATATCGGAAAAAGTTTTTGAGGGATTTCCAGAAGGATTTCCTAGATAGATTTCAGAGTTGCTAAACGAATTCCTAAAGCGATCTCAGAAGGAACTTCTGTAGGTACCCCTCATGGAATTCTTGTAGGAGTCCTGAAGGGATCCCGAAAGGAATACTTGTTGGAATTTTCGAAGAAGTTTTCTGAAAGAATTAAAAAATGAATTCCTGATGCAATTTAGGATGGAACATCTGGAGGAATTCCGGCAGAAATGTCTGGTGAAATCCGTGGACGAAACTCTTGGTGTAATCTCAGAATAAAATCCTTGATGAATTCCAGAAAGAACAATGGAAGAACACCGTCTAGGGATTCTTAGGAGAAGTTTCTGGATGAACTCCAGAAGGAATACCTTAAGAAACCCCGGAAGGAATCTCTGGAGGAATTCAGGGAGGACTTGCTGGGGGAATCACAGATAGAACATGTTTAGGAATCTGAAGAAATTTCTGTAAGAGTTCTAGAGGAGGAAATTCTTAAAAACCCCCCAAAAAGAACTTCTGAAGCAGTCCTGAAAATCATGTGGAGAAACTTTGTAAAAAAATCCAGAAGGAACTTCTGAAAACTTCTGAAAGTGCTATCAAAACTTACGGAAAATACTAATCTATCTCTCTTGCTGCTGCTGCAAAGGTTCAAGACTTCTCATATTTTAACCTTCCGTAGCTCGCACGGTTGGCTAGCCCCGTCAGCATCACGCTCATGCTGAGTACAAAAAGCGAGATTTTTTCGACGTGTTGTACAGTTCTAGGAACAACAGTCGAAACAAATCATTTCTGTTTTGACAACAAGAAGTTCGATCAACATTGTAGCGCGAATTATAAGGAATCCAGGAAGAATTTCTTGGAGGAATATCGGAAGAAGTTTTTGAGGGATTCCCAGAAGGATTTCCTAGATAAATATCAGAATTCCTAAAGCAATCTCAGAAGGAACTTCTGGAGGAATCTCTCATGGAATTTTGAGGTTTCAGAGATGTTTCAGGGTGTTCCAGCGGGTTTTATGGGATTTCAGGAGCATTCCATGAGGTTTTCAAAAGTTTCTAGGGCTTTCTAGGAAGTTTTTGGGGTGTTGCAGGGGGTTTCAGGGACGTTTTAGTGGGTTCCAGTGAGTGTCAAAGGTTTAAAGGGCGTCCCAGGGGTGTTCCAAGGAGTTTTAGGGGCGTTCCATGGGGTTTAATAGGGCATTTCATGAGATTTTAGGGATGTTCCAGCAAGTTTCAGGTGTTCTAATGAGTTTATGGAGGTTTCTGAAGTGTTCCAGGGCTTTTCATGGGTTTAAGGGAGATCTTGGAGATATATCCGTGATATCACCTGACACCCCTCTGAAAACCCATGAAACTGCTTTGAAAGCCCTTCCATACTCCAAATCCCCCTTCCTCGGAATCCTCTTGAAACCGCTTGAGAATACCTCTTAAACATCCATGAAATGAAAATCTAATAAATTTGCAATAGGCAATTTAAATTTCGTGTACACTAAAACCTACATTTAGGTAGGATCCATTTAGGTAAAATCTATTAAGGTCGTTCCATTTAGGTAACGTTACCTAAATAGAATTTGATAAGGTTCAGAGAGGTTGGAGTGTTTTAGATTAGGGATAAGGTTGGTTTATGGGAAATAAGTAGCGAGTTAAGTTAAGGTGAGATTCGGGCGTGCTCGGTGGGATCGGGGGGGGGGGGGGGGGGGGGGGTGTTGTGGGGTGGTTCGGCCTGTTTAAGGTTTCCTAAAAACTTTCTTCAGCATATTATAATAATGATTGAATGAAGGTCATCGGATCTTAAATCGTCAGTCTAAAACATCTTGAACCTATTCTGAAACCATCTGAAACGTTTATGAAACGCTTTAAAATGCCGCTGAAATCTCCCTGGAGCTCACTTTAGAGCTGTAATTCAAAATATATTTTCAAAAACTCTATTCTACCCTGACCCTCCTCAAAAACCCCTGTAACTCCTCTGCGACCCTCCAAAACCCCCCAAAACGCCTGAGTAAAGCCCCTGAAACTCGCCAAAATCCTCTAAAGCTTCCTGAAATTCCTTCGAAATCTCCCTAAAACTTCCTAGGACCCCATGTAACGCACGAAACCCCCAAAATCGCATGCGTAACGGCTGAGTAACATCTCTGAAATCCGCCAAAAATTCCCTGAAAGTTCCTGAAATACCTTCGAAATTCCCCTGAAATCCCATCGGACCCCATGTAACGCACCTGAAACCATCAGAAACCTTCGAAAACGCTCCTGACTTCTGACAAACACCCATCACCACACCCTCTCCAGAACTTCACTTGAAGTCCCTCCGAAACCCCACATGACCCCCTTTTGAATTTCCAGGCCACTCGTCCTTCTTAAACTTCTTTGCAATCTTGAAATCCATTTACACAGATAAAAATAATAAGATTAACACGTCATGCAAACTTCATTTCAGTCATGTAAACTTAGTGTTATGATGGTTCACATGAAATATCATGTAAATTTGTGTTATATGTCATGTAAACACTCAGAGTCATGCTGAATTTTACGACTTTTACATGATATGTAATGTAAACTTCTGTGATATCCAACGCTCCAATTATATGCATCAAATGCCACAGAATTTCACACTCTTTTTACGATCTGTGTAGGTAATGAATCCATTTAGGTAAAAAATCTGTTTAGGCAGTCCCTACTCTTTACCTAAATGGAGGTTAGTGAGAATCGGTCACCATTAGGATACAAATATTCTATTTTCTTTAAGAATATGTAATTTAACCCGTTAACGCCCAAGGTGTCTCACAATTTAAATCTTTAAATAAATTTGTTTTTAAATGTCAAGTTCCAATAAAATAAGCATGATTTGACGAAAAAAATGGAAGTGTATGGTGTAGTTCCAAAAAAAATTCTTCATTGTAGGTCCTCAATATCTGATAATTTTCTCGAGTTCTATTTCAACACAACTTCTACGCTTTCGTTATATTCTGATCCCCATAGATACAATGCAGCTCTAAACAAGTGAAAGAGATGATAATCACTCAAAAAGAATAGAAAAAGGACTTATAAATTGGGGCAGAAACATAACCCGATAAACGCCTAAAAGTATGCAATGCATGGTCCTTCTAATTTCATGTAGTATCGACTGCAGTGTTCAACATTTCTCAATTTTTTTAACAAATCAAATAAAGAGTGCTCACTATGTGTAGCTTAACCAAAAAAATAAAAAAATACTGTAGAAGTTAGATTTTACACAGATAACACTAGTTTACAGTATTTTTGAACTCGGTAAGCTGATGATCATTTTTGGTGTAGAATCATGCCCTGAGTTTGAAAACGCGAAAGAAAAAAAATACAGTAGAGCGGAATTTTTTTCGATTTTCCATACAAGGTTGATGGTTTGAAATCGATTTTTGTTCTATTTTTAAGCAAAGTCGCTCACTTCAAACATCTCATTCTTCGAAATCAATGCTCCGATTGATCTGAAATTTTTACTGTAAAACGCCTACATATGATATGTTAAATAAACGTCGAGAGAGAATTTTTAAGTTGTTTTTTTCTTATTGAAAAAAAATATATTTCTTCAAAAAATTTTGGGAATTTTGCTAAAATTTAAGAAGATCGTCCCTAAAACCCGCCAATATCTTGAATTTCATCAATCTGACGCAAAACCTGTATTCAGATGATCGAATGATATTGTATTCAGCTTTTAATTTATGGAAAAAGATTTAAAATTGGTTGAACAAAACGCAATATATTTGAATTTTAGTAAATTACATATTTTGAAAAGTTGCAAAACTCGATATTGAGCTAAAACACAAAAACTGTTCTACTTAAAATTTTTTGAAGGTCAGTTTCGAAATCTGCACTAAATTTTGCTTCAAAAATTTTGGTCGTTGACAGAAGTTCACGACTTTCGTTTTATTTTGTAAACTTGTGTAATGATTTCTAATAAAGTAATTGAGTTTTTCCTTCAGTACCCCACAAACGCTCTTTACGTACCTACTCACCATACGTAAACTTTTCAGAAATTTTGCATGTTTAAAAAAATCGTGGTAGGTACTGTTCATTATATTTTTGTATCCTTTGACAGATACGTATTTCGACCACAACTATAAGGTCGTCTTCAATGTCTCGTACTTACAGGTATTCCACTAACACGCCCAGGTTCATCATCATTCCATGTTTTGATATAAAATTCAACCAAATATACTCTACACGGCTTCTCCACTTATGTTTGTTCTACTTGATGAACGGTGGTTAAAATTTCTGAAAGAATCCTTTCAGTATTTTCTAAAGTAATTCTGGCAGAAATCTCTGAACTTATTCCTGAAGGAACCCCGCAAAGAATACCTGATGGAATCGTTAGAGAGATCATGACATGAATGCCGGTCAGGTACTGAGCAGGTATTCCTGTAAAACCATAGAAGATATTTTTCATATTTTTTTCGGAATCCCTTGAGGTATCAAAGCAGGAATCCTGGAAGGAATCTTTGAAGGAATTTCAGCACAAATTCCTGAAGGAATGCAGAAAGGAATAACTAAAAGAATCCTTTCAGGATTTTCCAAAGCAATCCCTACAAAAATCCCGGAAGTTCTCCCCGAGCAATTCGTACAGCAATTTTGGAAGCAATAGCTGAAGGAATCCCATGAATAAACCTGGGAAAATTCTCGAAAGGAATGCCTGAAGAAATCCTGGAAAGAATTCCCAAAGGTATCTCGAAAAAAACCTCGGCTCTTCTAATCTCATCTCAATTCCTTTTCCCTACCCACAACCCTACTGTCTACCGTATCCTCTACTCTAACCTTCTACTCCACTCCTTCAACCAAACCCTCTACCCGACCGTCTGCTCCACCGTTTATCCTACCTACAACCCTACCATCCATCATGACCCTCTACCATTTTTCTCATAAGCCCGATCGATAGATACCCATATTGCATGGTATCATTGCTCAAATTACCATACTGTGGCCGCAATCTTAAATATGGTCTGCCATCTTTGATTTCAAAATAGGGTCATATATCGATTTTTGACTTCTACTCATGAAGCCCGATCAATAGATACCCATATTGCATGGAATCATAGCTCAAACTATCATTCGGTGGCCGCCATCTTGGATATGGTCTGTCATCTTGGATTTCGAAATAGTATCAAATGTCGATTTTAGACTTCCACTTATGAAGCCTGATCGATAGATACCCATATTGCATGGTATCCTAGCTCAAACTATCGTTCCGTGGCCGCCATCTTGGATATGGTCTGCCATCTTGGATTTCAAAATAGGGTCAAATATCGTTGACTTTTACTCATGAAGCCCGATCGATAGATACCCATATTGCATGGTATCATAGCTCAATCTACCATTTCGTGGCCGCCATATTGGAATTCAAAATGGTGTCGGATGTTCATTTTTGAGTTCTACTTATGAAGCCCGATCGATAGATACCCATATTGCATAGTATCCGAAACAGCATTGCCGTTAAGAAGCATATATTCTGGAGTTTTGACCGCCATCTTGAATTCCAATACCCCTACTACCACCTCCACATCCTAAGAAATGTGCATGCCAAATTTGATTGAAATTTATTGACGCATTTCAGAGTTATACCGGAACATTCATACTTATATACATACGTACATTCATATCAACATACAAAAATACAAACATACAAATATATAAACATACAATCATACATACATCGACTTTTGTATGTATTGATTAACAACTCTGCCAAAGAAATGAACTATAAATTATTAACCATTGTCCAGATTCCAGGGAAATATTTCTTTTTACGTTGGAAATGAAGCTCAAAGATCGTGACAATATGTAATCTTTGCAACATCGTTTACGCCACCTAGTGAACCAGTCACAAACTGTATTGTCCACTATGAGCAAGGTGTGGAAGTGGAGAACATCTTCTCTGAAGAAAGTATTCTAAAATTTTGCATAATTCTGGAGATATTCACATCAAAAGGACTGCCATATTTATAGGACGCTGGGCGGATATGGGTTAAGGAACATTGAATTCAATGAGAAGTACAAGTAACGGCTGGATCTAGGCATTCACTGGGTATTTTCAATTACCGAATTATGCACGGAAAAACAATTCAAAAAAATAAAATCCATTACTAATCGGTTCCAGATCGAACTTGTAAAAGTTTACTTCAACAGTTTCATTTTTCAAATCAAAATTAAAATAGATGCCTAGCTCAGGAAAAGTTGCCCTACAGTCGATTCCAAGTCCTTTGTTCCACTGAAATAGTCCACGCCCTTACAAGGCATACAAATAACGATTTCCGTCATCGTCAGCACTAGATGATTGCGTTGCACTAATAACGTTCAAATCGTTCATGGCCCTTCTCCTGTAACTGGCCAGCCGGTAGGTTAGCAATGTTAGCATCCAAGCTGACGCGCCACTCTAACCCAAGGTACAGAAAACAATCGCGCAGTGGCACTGTAGTAACACATAGGGTAGCGAACCACTTGGGCAGCGGCCGGTATTTTGGACACTCTTCGCTATAACTCAGTCAATTCCAAACCAATTGACTTGGAATTTTGTACACAGCTAGATGCTATACGTATCTCATCGCGTTCCAAAAATTGTGCCAATTGGTTCAAAATTGACTGAGTTATAGCAGAAAAATGCCCAAAATAGGACCCCTGCTGCCGAGATGGTTCCACTTCCCTACTATTATGACTCACTCGCAGAGACCTCCAACTTCATATCCAATATTGTACCACAGAGGAACCTCTCACTTTATCTGCACGTTTCGCTATAGGTTGGTAGGTATAACCCCTTCGTCGTCGCCGGCCAGTCGGACGTCGGACGTGAATCGGGCTGGCGCACTAAGCTGCCGGCTGCGCCGGGGCTTGTTAAGTGGTACCCAAACGAACGATCCAAGTAAATCACCCGCTTAAAAGGTCTCTCTGAAAAGCTTTTCGCGTTTGGAAAACAGCCCCAACCAACTACCACGCGTCGCTGGCTGGCTGCGGTGAACGTTCGGTAAACGCCTAATCTGATGGGAGACAAAGCTTTGCCATGACGACTGGAAGACGAGGGAAGTCGAGCCCTCAACTCAACAACATAATCGTAAATTGTCGTCGGGCAGAGACTTTGTCAGCGTTCTTTTGCAGCGATTTTAAGGTCCCGCATTTCTCCGCCGGAGCTTTGTGAGCTCTCGCATGTTTTGTCGCCCCGAAGTTCAAGTTGAGATGGGCGCGCGCAACTTCCCTCCATCAACAAGGGAGTGTGGAAGTCGTGTTTCCCATTATACCTACCCATGGTTCGCTGTTGTTGGTTGGTGACCGTTAAGCTTGATTTCTTGTTCGATTGTGCCCTTTTCTAGTTCGAATCGGGAGCATTTCTTCAACGAGATGAGCCGGCGAGCATTCACGGAATGTTACAGTTATAGTGTGGATTCAATAGAATCTAATTGGAAAACGGCGTCAATCGAATCGGAGAGAAAAATGGTCATTTTTTTCAGCGTGGCGAACATTGTAGCCAGCCGAATAGAGGAACACACCTAGGCAAGCAAAACAAGGTTGATCACCGTCGCCGAAGGAAATGGTGCTGCCTGGCAGGCAGCGCTGCTGACGAACGCGGGTCTTGTTGGTAAACAAAAGAACATGCCGGGACCGTTGTAAATGGGTGGCCCGGACAGCATGCCGGCTACCGTCAAGCATATGCTGTGGTCATCGCTCGTTTCAGTCAGAGGTGAAGGCATCATTGCATTGCATGCAGTTTTTTCACATCATGTCACCTCCTCACCAAATAGACGCAGATAACCCGATTAGAAAGATATATGAGGAATACAGGGGATACTCAAAATAACTGGGACAGGTAAAATTTTCACTTTTTAAAAAATGTTCAACTCGCTGTAACTTTTAGAAAAGGGCATCAAATATGCTTAATTTTTTACTGTAAGTTCATCAACTACTTGTGTATCAGTGGTTCAAATTTGGGAAAGATCGGGCCATTCTACACGAAATATTCTTAAATTTTTACTGTAAGTTCATCAACTAGCCATTCTACACGAAGTTATAAAGATTCTAGAAAAAGGTATAATTATCCGATAGCCAACTTTGAGCCGTTATATCTCCGGATTCAATAAACCGAATGCAATAAAATTTTGATCATTTGTGACTAATATAATGAACTTTGAAAAAACAATTTACTAAATGTAAGAGACGAATGCCGAGTACGGTAAAGTCTCTCTAAACAAAAAAAAAAAAAAAAAAAATTACTAAATTTGAAATTATTAATAAGAATAAAAGTTATGGCGGTTTCATTTATTCTATGTTTTTTTAGTAAATTTATCTATTTTTCATATGTACCCTATTACTTTTTCAATTTAATGCCGGTTATTTTGTTACTTCCTTTCGAAACATATTCATATTGAAGTCAGTTAGAGGGAATTTAAATGATCTATAATTACTATCTCGAATTTTGGAACGATTATGAAGTTTTGGATAAATTGGTGGTATATTAGAAAAAGAATCCAATCGTAATAATTTTCTTCTGTGTGAAGAATTTTAAGTTTAGTCAAAAGTTTTTGATAGCTCATTATGAATGGTTATAAATGATCAAAATTTCATTGCATTCGGTTCATTGAATCCGGAGATATAACAGCTCAAATTTGGCTATCGGATAATTATACCTTTTTCTAGAACCTTTATAACTTCGTGTAGAATTGCTCGATCTTTTCCAAATTTTGACCACTGATACACAACTAGTTGATAAACTTACAATAAAAAATTAAGTATATTTGATGCCCTTTTCGAAAAGTTACAGCGAGTTGAACATTTTTTGAAAAGTGTAAATTTTACTTATCCCAGTTATTTTGAGTATCCCCTGTATATCATAATATGGCCATAGACAAACAAACATAACACTAGCAAAGTTTTGAACGACCACGCATTTAACGATCATTTCAAATTTTCATAATTGTGGCTTTCACATCTAGAAGCGTACGCGTCGTTTACTTAGAATTTGACGTTTCACACCTGGCGTCTTTGGCTGATGTTTTTTTTACAACGCACTGTTTCGTGCAACATGTACACAGGTACAGGTGACTGTAGAGTGAGCTGAATGATATTCATGAAAATTGTTCTAGGTGTTACGTCTGTTTGTTTGCACACTTAGAATAAATTGGAGTATTCAGTGAGGAAAATCACTCAAACAAGCAAATTACAGTACTACGGTGAAATCATTGAAATTACAGGAGATAGTGGTTGAACTCTAATGTCGTTTTCGGTTTGAAACCTGGGACGCTGACTTGCAATAAACGAACGAAAACGAATCTGAATCCGATCCAAATCGAGTCAACTGTCAGAAATTGAGTCAAATCAATCGAACTGTCAGTGGTACATTTTCGTTAAAGTCTTCCTTTTAGCGATTAAACGCACGTAGAAATGTTAGTTGGCTTATGCATTAACCAATGCAGAACACACTCAAGCGAGTCCTTTATCTCTTATTTGCTTGAATAGTTGAGAATTTTATTTTTCCGGTTTTGTTTTGGTGGATTGTGTATAGAACATTTAGTTCACCACTGAACTATCGCACTATGGTCCACTGCATGAATTTATGCTGGCCCACTTACTCTCACAGGAAATTTGACGTTTGAGCGGTGCCGACACCGCTCAAACGTCAATTTTCGTGTGAGAGTAAGCAGGCCAGTAGAAATTCGTGCAGTAATCCATACTAGTTTTCAAAACTGCGAAAACGTAAATTAAAGTGCACGATTGCATTCAATCAACTCGGTGTCTTCAGAGCACTTATTCGGCATAAATAAAAAAAAATAATGCGCCGAACACATCAACTCGATTTGAAGTAATCGCGCACTTTTATTCACATTTTCGCACTTATGAAGACTACGTGCGCAGTCCAGTGGTGAACTAAATGCGCAATACATTCATTTTGACAGATGGACTCCGTACGCGTACGGGTTCGGGTTGGATCGGAAATAAACGGCAGAGCGAACCTCGCTATATGTTTGGTTCGAATCTGGGGCGGATTTTTTTTCCATAAATTGATCAACAAACCAAAATAAACGTTTTACAAAAAGTTGTTGATGTTTTCGCATCTGACAGAGGGGAAAAATTTATTATAGTAGCGCCCAGGACATCCTGTCTACCATAATTCCAATGCATTGAAATAGGCCATGTCGAGGGCCTGGTGATGAGACTACTTTGCCATATTACTATAAATTGCGTGTAGCTCAGAAATCCGTTCTGATAAATGTGAACAAACAAACGCAAATATGAGAACAAGCAAATATACACCGTGAACTGGAACTAGTTCCAGCTGTCAATATGGGCGTTCTATAAAACGTGAAATCTAGTTCACGGTGTACATTTCTTATTGTTGTATGTACTGAGCGTGCTCAGTCTGGAACGTCATGAAATCGCCTCTGAAATCTACTGAAACGCTTTGATATCCACCCTGAAGCTTACCTATGAAGACTCCTAAAACGTATCTGAAACCTCCTGAAACACTCTGAAACACGCTGAAATGCCCATTTTTTAGTCAAACAGACTAGAAGAGGTTGTCTGCAGTATGGAGCTTGCTTACAACTTTGCGTGCAAGAAATTATTTTATTTGGAGGCAGCTTTCGACTGAGGTATCTGGACACCTGGGAGGATTTTCGGCGTGGCAGTCGCAATTGCAATCAAACGATCAGATATTCTCCTTCATCCGACGTTTCGATGTGTATTACATCTTCTTCAGGGAATTCTATGTTTGAGACAAGATAATTATACTATATATACTTAACATTAAACAATGGAAAAAGAGGCTTACAGGGGTGTTAATCGCTTTCGTTTTGAAAGGCTTTGTGGAAGCATAATCCGTCCGAAAAACTATTTAAAAAACGTTGGAATCGACTCTGAAATACACATAGAATCAGTAACATTCTTCAGCATATTTTTGAATTAATTAAGTACTCTTGAACACTAGTTATGTTTTTGCCGAATTCGGTTCGCACTTCTAACAACACTACTAACGGCCAATTTGTTTAAGCTAAGTGGTGAATATGTGTGGAACCTAAGTGGGGACAACATGGTTGGATTCGTTTTGGTAGCTATTGGGTATTTCTGTTATTGTTGCTGTGTTCGTTACTTCAGATCGCTTTGTGTGGAGTGTATGGAAAATGCCTGCATACATTGAACTAAGACATTCGATGTCTGATCTCTTGTTGATGGTGTTTGGAGTGTTTAGAATATGACAAACCTCGAGAATAGGAAGAGCTGTTTGCCTTCTGTGTTGATCTAAGATCTGTGTTTTTTCTAAATTGAACCGATGTTGTTCGTCAATGCTATGTTGCAGAAGTGCCGTTTTTTCCCTCAACCGTTCTATTTCAAATTTCGTCGTTGGACTGTCGCTGTTGCTGGTCACTAGTTCTTCAAGCTGGTTTATGGTTGAACGATGTCCGCTGATGCGTTTCTTCAGTTGGGTTGTCGTTAACCCTACATAGCTGGCTGCACAATCATTGCAAGGGATACGGTAGATGACGTTGTTCCGCATCTCTGGGGGTATGACGTCCTTCGTGTTGGTGTATAGTCGTTTGGTGGTTTTCTCGTATCGTGCCGCAAGAACAACATTTGGTAGTGCAGCTTTGAGTGACTTACTCAAACGTTGTGTTAGGTCGTTTACAAACAGCATAGATTTATAGACGACTTGAGTCTCATCTGAGGGAGGAGTATTCGTTCTTCGAGCAATTCCTCTATTCAGCAAACGGTGTCGCAGGGGTGCTGGATAGTGATTTAACTTCAGGATGACGTCTATCGTATTATCCGCCGCCTCGTTGGATAGATTTGTGGTGAATTCACGTACTCTTCGCATAAAGTTGTTGACCGTGTTCATTTTGAGATGTAGTGGGTGAGCCGACAGAAAGTCCAACAGACGACCGGATGACATAGGTTTACTGTACCATTCAGTACGAATTGTTTGATCCTGCTGACGGACTAAGACCATGTCCAGGAAGGGGAGTCTGCCATTCTCTTCCATTTCGTATGTGAACTGTATATTTTCATTAAAACTGTTGAAAACGTTCATCACCTCTACTACCTTGTCTGGTGGTAGTGCTAGGACCAGATCGTCCACATACTTCTTTATGAGAGGTATGGGAAAGTTTAGACGGCTCACCACATTATCCAGGAGGGATTCCATCACCAGGTCTGCAATAATGGGGGACAGCGGACTGCCCATTGCTGTGCCGAAGATCTGTTTGTAGTAATTTCCTCTGTATGAGAAATAACTACACTCGAGACAGAAATTAACGATCTCGAGGAACAGGTCCAGGTTGATTTGCGTATGCTTTTTGATTTCCTCCCATCTCTCTATGATGATTCCGGGTATCATGTCACGCGGGACGCACGTGAAAAGTGAGATGACATCGAACGATACCAGAATGTGGTTTTCTGGTAAACAAATGGAATTGATAAAGGTGCAGAAAGAGAACGAATCACGGATGTTATAGTTGCTGTTGATCGACGATTGCAAAATCCGACCGACGTATTTGGATAGCATATACGTGGGTGCACCAATGTTGGATACCACCGGACGAAGTGGCATGTTCGGCTTGTGTACTTTTGGTAACCCGTATATTCTCGGACATTGGGCTGTATTGGTCTTAAGCTGGAAAGCTGTTTTTGCGTCAATCAGCTCCAGATTTCGAAGTCTGGATACGAAGTTGTTGTTCTTTTGTTGATATCCTGTCGTTGGGTTCCGATTGGTGACTAGGTATGTGTTCTCATCGGCTAGCATTTCTCGCATTTTCGTATCGTACTCCTTCTCATACATCACCACGGTTTATGTAAAATCGAATGAAATGAAATGGAAATTCAAACGTTCTAATACTTACGTCACGTGCAGTTTTCAGAATTTCTTTCTGTGCACTACAATACTAATTCACTCAAATTGTTACTTGGGAGTCACGACTCTCAAATCACCAGAGAGTCCGTAAATCTCCCTAAAACCTGAAACTCTCCAAATCTCCGCTGAATGCTCTGAAACACATTGAAAGACTCTTTGAATTCCCTGAAATCTCACCTTCGAGCCTACAAAGCCCCTCAAAACCCCACAAAGTGATCTTGAAAGCCTTCTGAAAATCCTCGTGACATCAAGTATATATGTAAGTGCCATGTGTCGAAAAGATTTGCAGTTAAATATTGGCACACTAGATGGCGCTGATTTTATTTATGTCGTAGATATCTTGGTCCTCTCAGGATTCTTCCTCAAATGGCTTCAAGTATTCTTCTAAGGATTTCTCCAGGTATTTCATCCGGGATTCGCTAATTGATTTCTTACGGGGTTTTTTTTCTATCTCTCATGGAGTTCTTTTAATGACTCATCCCTGAATTGCATAAGCCTTTGGAGCCGGAGGGGTCATATTTGGCCCCAACATAGAAACTGCTGTATAAATTCACCCATTCAATAGACCAAATACTGTCTTCGGCAAAGTTGTTGCAAATTGAGTCCTCTGTTAAGGAAAAATGGGAATATTTGTATTTGAGACTTTATTGATAACATAGAAGATCCTGAACACCATGAAATTTGTTCTCAAAGCTGAAATTGGATATGGGTTACGTTCATCTGCATTCATTTCACCTTCGTCAAGAATATCAAAAAGTGTTTTATATTCGGGGATGTTCTAGGTGTTCCAAACTGTCCTAGAATGAAGGCCTTCAAATCTACAAGAATAGTTTTATGTATTTTCGACATAAATGAGCATTGTGTAATCTACTGGAATCCGTGATGCTTTTGACATGTACAATGTCATTTATAGACACAATAGGGATATTCCAGGTCAGCCAAACTACCTTGGAGTTCAGAATTTCAGGTCTAAACTCGTAACAACAGCCATATCTGACATATTGAGTAACGTTGCATAATCAACCGCGGCTACTGGAGCAATCTGAAGTCTACTTGTTTAATATACACCTTTGGGATATTGAGGGTCGTTTGGTTCTATAATAAAGTCCTTCAAATCTACAGGAATCACTTTATGTGCGTTTGGAAAAAATCCGGCGTCAAAGGGTTAAGAGAGAATCCGCCCGGGGTTCCTTCATCAGGAATTCTTGCCTTGAATGATTTCTCAAGGGATTCCATCTGTGAATCTTTCCTTGATTCATTCACGGATTTCCCCGGAAGTTCTTCATTGATTTTTACGGGATTGCTATAGAAATTTCCCCTGGGTTTCACTTAAGGTTTCCTTCAGGTATTCCATCAGGGAAGCTTCCCTTCATTCCTTCGGGAACTTCTCACGTGATTTCTTTAGAGATTTCTCATAGTTTTTTTTTTCAATTTCCTGGTGTTCCGTGAAGGATTTCTCCAGGGATAGTTTAAGGTAAGTATCTTTACCTGGGTTGTCTCAGCGATTTCTTCAAGGATCATTTTCGGGCTTCCACACAAGCTTCCTTTCGGACTTTTTTCCGGGATTGCTTCAAGAATTCCACTCAGGAGTCCTTCATTGAGTTCTTCCGGAATTCTTTCATTGATTGTTCTCAGCTTTCCTTTAGAGATTTCTCCCTTGGAACTGTTATTGTTTTTGTTCGTTCGTTAGCTGGAATTGGATACGAATGAATTAATGGTAAATGGTAATAGCAACCAAAGCTGCTGTTTTCATAATTAGCACATAATTTTTGATTAAAATGTATCCTTGTGGTATCTTCAAAAAAATCTTTAAAAGAATATTCGAAGAAATTCCTGGAGGAGCTTCTAGAATTCATGGTGTTTTTATCAGAGAAACTCTTATCCCTGGAACCTGTTGTCACCTCACATTCCGCAAAGCAATCATGCGGTGGGTGGATCGTGAAACGATGTTCAGGAAGCTATGTGCGACAGGATTACATGGAGGAATTCTTTGAGAAAATTGTGGATTTCTTAGAAGAATCTTCGAATGAGTTTTCAGAAGTATTCCGTGATATGTAATTCACTGAAAACTACTCAGGAGGAACTCTTGGAGGTAATCTTGGCAGGATTGTTGGAGGAACTTCCGAAAGATCCTAAAAAGGAGCAACAGGATAAACATCTGGAAATATCTACGTAAGAATTTCTAAGAACTCATGGAAAACCCTACGTAACAGTTTCTAGCAGAATACCTGGAGTAATCTAGTAGAACTCTTAAAGGAATTCTTGGAGATGTCTGCGAAGAAGCTCCTGGAGCAATTAGGTAGGGTTTGTGGAACGAATATTTGAATGAGTTACTGAAGAATTTCTGGAGGGGTTTCTGTTTCTCTTCTGGGGGACATCGTGACGGAACCTCGAGTCCATGGGAGAACTCCTGGATATATATTTGGAGGAACCTCGAAAGGAATTCCTGAGTAGAAAAAACTCCGTAGGGATTCATCCAACGGGTGACGGGTTCGATTCCCGGTCGGTCCAGGATCTTTTCGTAAAGGAAATTTCCTTGACTTCCTTGGGCATAGAGTATCTTCGTGCCTGCCACACGATATACACATGCAAAATGGTCATTGGCAGAGGAAGCTCTCAGTTAATAACTGTGGAAGTGCTCATAGAACACTAAGCTGAGAAGCAGGCTTTGTCCCAGGAGGACGTTACGCCAAGAAGAGAGGAGAGGAGGATTCATCCAACAATACTCTTGATAACTTGATAACTATTGATGAATTTATGAAGGAGTTCCTCAAAAGATTATGCCAACACTCCAAGTAGTGAAATATTGATAATAATCTCTGAATGAGTTCCTAGAGGAATTTCTGGAGAAATTTCTGGTAAATGTATTTTTTGGAAATTTCTTGGTGGAATCTCTGGAGGAATGTTTGGGGATTCTCTGGAAAAAAATGAATGAACAGGATCGAGTCTATGAAAACATTAATTAATCCTAAAGAAATTTCCGGAGGAATTGTTGGATAAAAACCTGAAGCATTTAAAGAAGGATTTCTCGAACAGAGTTTGGAGCATATTTAAGGGGATCTCAGCTGGAAATTATTTGAAAGAACGCCAAGAGGATTCACACGATGGATTACATGATGAATATTTGAAGGATACCTGGAAGAATCTGTGGATAGATTTTGGATGGAATATCTAAAGAAATTCCTGGAAACGCCATATTGTTCCCATTTACAATGCTATAGGGGCTGGTTATTGATAGTGTACATCTTTTTATTTATTTCCATCTAATGAGTCATTGGTAAAGGTAAGTTGAAATATTTTTAACTATTGGCTAGTTTTCATCTAATTTGACAGGAATTAGCACATATGACAAAGTAAATTTTTGTTTTATATGTTATAGTAATTTTCAATATTTATTTCATAAACGCTACTTAGGTTGGTATTGAACTTGACTTGTTTTACTTTAGCAGTGATGCCAGTTTATTAAATAGTATGCACCACATTTTCAAACACTACCAATCACATGGCACCGTCTTCAACTTTGCTGAACTTTCATATATTCTGTCTTGCAATATTTAAAACACATAAGCAAAGCTTTCAAAACAAAATCAAGTCCATCATTATTTGTTTTTTAGTCGTTTTTATTAAAAGAATAAACAGTTGACTAGATCATGGTTTCCCAAACTGTGGGTCGCGACCCACCAGGGGGGTCGCCGGTCTTAATCTAGGGGGTCGCGAGGGACACTAAAATATTTAACTGTAACAGAGATCAAATGAGAGATTTTCTATGGGGGGTCGCGAAAACTACGTCTGCTTGCAAAAGGGGGTCGCGCGACCTGAAAGTTTGGGAACCTATGGACTAGATGGTATTTGATACCAATTTTAATTCCAATGAATATTTTACATTTTTGGCGTCTATATAAATCTGAGGTGCTAAGCTTGATTGGTGGAGAAGTGTGCCAGTTGCCAAAATATTTGTCTGGAATATCTTTCATGAGCTAACGAATGCTGATCAATGTCCACACCAACTCTACTGAGGTTTTGTATGGTAGATCGTAATAATTTACATCAATGTACTATGAATATTGTGCAACCTCTTCAAAGTCTACCAGAGATCGATCTGTTAACAGTCATTTTTATAAAGGTACATAATTTAGATATTTTGCTATTCCATTCAAGTCGGGACAGTCATGATCGCCGACCATGATGACATCAGTCAGCAGTACAAACCCAGACAGTGGCATAGTGCAGTGGCGGCAGCTCGTCGTCGGCTTGTCGTTCTTTGTTTTTGTACAGTGGCAACAGCTACAGCGTCGTCACATAGAACATGTGACCTCTTTTCGGAAGCGGATAAGTGATGACTCTTGCGACTTTCATCTCCTCTATGTTTGAAGTCCTATACTGAATCTGATGGATTGACAGAGGATTTTCTTTTTCCCTGGTGAAAATGACTGATATCAAAGGGCGGCGGATGATAGACACTTTGCACCGTTGGATGGGTTAATGGCAGCAACTATGTCATTTTAATTCCCAAGGGACCCATTTGGATGAAGCATTACAATCGATCCGCGGCATCATATATGTTTAAATCAATGACTTGGCGTTCGTGCGATAGGTAAACATTTCTGAACTTTTTCTTCTTTACCATTGCGCCATGGCTGAATTTCAGGATGATAAAAATTTTATGACTGTTTATGAAGCCTAAAGTCAATTCTTCCAACTCCCATGGTTGCCTCAAAGATCCAACATGCAGGTCGATCAATGTATCTAAAAGGTTACTCTAAATTGAAACCCTTATGTTCTTACTATTTCGTCTGCTGATAAGCTAAAGCTTCCAAATTGGTTGAATGGGCGGTCCACATCTCGTTCCTGATGGGATAATAATTAACGGTTTCAAGTGTTTCATCGCAAACCGACAGCATCCAACGTCTTATATGCTTGGTATTCCCAGTAATTTACTGATGTCGACAGCCTTCATGACCTCTGAGGCCTAACTTCATCTTCCATTGCTACAAATACTTTTATGATCGAATGATCGCACAAAGATAGACTAGTGACCCGAGCAGAAGAGAAAAACAACAGCATAACAAAATGCGTTATTTTGGCAAAATAACTGCATAACGGAATTAGTAATTTTCATGTTATTAACATAACATATTGAGTTATAAACTTGGCTGTCATAAGCGGCAAAATAACAAGTCACATAACAAAAATTTGTTCCTGAAAAATCAATTTAATAACATGTTTTGTTAGTGGCAATAACAACTTAATAACAGTGAATTTGGGAAATATTTCAATAACAAATTTTGATATTAAAGAGTTATTGATAACATTTCAAAAGCAAAATTAGGGTAAAAACTAACTTTTTTTTACTCATTTTTGGGTAATTATTTTAAGTGTGTTATTCTATTTTTAGAAAATAACAGGTCACATAAAAAAATTTCGAATTCATTATAAAACTTACAAACATGGACGGGATTTGAACCTCCAATCCTGCTATCGTAAATTTTCAGTCGCCTTTACCAATGAGGCTATCACAGCACTTGCAGTGAGGGACGATAGAAGCTTTACTGGTTCTACGTATTGCCAGTTTCCCCATTCCTCCATTTCATGTTTGCCAGTCGCAGGACAAAAATAGACAGAGATTTGAATGCAAGATCAAACAATGAACCTCTCTCTCTTACCAACAGCGCTATCGCGGTGCGCAGACATGTGCACTGTAACACTAATAACAGTGGTGGCGTTCGCATGGCCCGTCGTCGGCTGTTTCGCAACAAAGAGAACGGCGAAAAAGTTGCTAGTCGACTATTTATGATTGAGCTTCGTCATGGGGTGCATTTTGGCGGTGACAAAGATTCTTTCCAGACGGGGATGATTTTTTTTTAATTTTTTGTTTTGTTCGCGTTGTGAGAACGGCGATTATACATGTACGCTAACCCTCGGTTATCCAGATTGGTGTCAAAGCGACCCAGATTGAGCAAAACTGCAGTTACTCTAATCTGAGTAAAGGCACCTTTACTCAAATCTGGGTTACCGATGTTGGTTGCAAAATCTGGGTAACCGGTACCCAGCTCCTTCGGGACCTTGATTTTGTTAATTTATTTCCAATTTAGATTTTGATAAAAAGCTCCTGATTCCCATGTGCTTTTCACTTACCTGATGCAGGAAAACAGTTCCCTGGAAGAATTTCACTGTTTTCCCATCATTTATCCTCATATTTTCCGTGGAAACATCCATAATTGCCTGCGTTCGCCTGATCGCTGCCATATTCTCAAGCCGGAAAGTGACAAAGTGCCGATTACCCAGATCTTTACCCAGATTCAACCAATCTGGGTTTTCGGATTACCCGGATTCTGACAACTGCTAACAACATGAAAATCCGGGTAGAATTGACCCAGGCGATGGGTAGTTTCAGGTTAGCGTGTACGTGAGCGAAGGTAAGGGGCTGTCCATAAACCACGTGGCCATAGGGGGGGGGGGGGGGGGGTTCAGCCAATGATCATTTTGTATGGACACATAAAAAATTTTGTATGGACAAATGACCACGCGGGGGGGAGGGGGGGGTTGAAAAGTCCCAAAAAAATGACCACGTGGTTTATGGACAGCCCCTAAAAGGTAATTATATCATATGCCGATATGATTACTTCTGCAGATGCTGTTTAGTTTTATTCTGTTTTAGATTATTTTTAGTAATGAAAAAAGATATTTATGACATAATGTCAAACAATATATGATCGAATAATAATAGATCGAAAGAAAAAAAATATAATAGACAAATGCAATCATCAATTGAGCAGAATTGTCTGTATAGTTGACATTTTTATTGATTAGAATTATTTAGTAGGTACCATATTTGCTATCTCCACTCTCACTAACATTCATTACTTCGTAATACATAGTCTGTTCGGTACTTTTTGACGTTATAATTAGAGGTTAGAATAGCAGTACTGTTAAAATGACATATAAATTCAACTAAGTTTACTCAATTTTGAGATAAAAAAAACTCATTTGCAGATGTATCACTTTTTGAGGGTAAAATTTTACTTAACCTATAAGAATTGGGAATCGTAGAAAAGTGATAGGAATTTGGCACCGTAACGGGACTGGGATATTGAAAGAAGGAAATTAACACAAAGATAAACATATCAATAGCTATGATGCTATATTGATGATGATGATGATGATGGTTTCCATTCATTGTAGCACGGTACTAAGCCCGATAGCAATGGGCTGTCCATCCAATGTGATTTGATCAAGCAAAACATTATAATTATACAACCAAGATCATACAATTATATATAGTGCAAGCCATCGCATTGGAGGATGCCCCAATGAATGTGAAAAAGAAGAATGATGCTATATTTACCCAAAACTCAAATTATAGCAATGAATAAAATAAAAAATACGGAAGAGTCTGATGAAATTTCTAGAAGTTGCAATGCCTTTATTTTTTACTTCATAATATGAAACAGCAGACAATAAAATAAAGAAGGTAAACTATGTAATGGTTATATCTGCGATGAATTTTCTCCGATTTTGACAATATTGATCTCATGTGATCCAGATTTATTTTTCCCATCAACAACAAATCCGACTAAACCGATCTGGTCATCGTGAGTTAAGAAAAAACCCGAATTGCCATACACGTGGAATTTTCCATAGACCAGCTGCAATTGGCTTCTTTAGTGGTGTTGAGATAATTCCATATTCACAATCTACATGCCAAACTGAGCCGACATTCAAATTTTCATGAACTTTGGTGTCCGGGAACCTATTTAAAAATCGATTTAAAGTTTGTATGGGAGCGATTTGTCGAACCACCCCTCGTCGCATTTCGTACTGGGCGGAGCTGTCAAGCAGTTGCCCAGCTGTCAAAAGGTGATTTCAAAAAATCTTTTTGTAATTGAATTTAGGTATCAAAATAAAGTTTTAAAAATCTGAAAAAAATCATACTGGCTTAAAAAAAGGTGCTCTTTCGAATAAAATCAAAAAATCAATATATTATTCTTAATTTGAAAACCCAATTGGTGATTGGTACAAATTAACTACCTTACCAAGAAAAAAATGTTAAATTTAAATTTATACGTTCAATATGTAGTCCGTCCAAAGTCTTACACCGTACATCAAAACGTTTTTAATTAGATTTTGTTTTAGATTTTATAGAGGCATTTTAAAATCTTCTCCTGTGTGGTAGGGATAGGATTTTTCAAAACACCATCGTTCTTCTTCTTCTTCTTCATGCACCATCAAATCACCAATAGCATATCTGCCCAGCCTAGGCCCAAAGTATTGACTTCAAAATAATCATTACGAAGCATGAATGTCAATTTCTTGATTTTGCTTTGGCTGACCAAGCCAAGGTTGACCGTAGCATTTTCATAATTCAAATCTCAATTTGTTCATCGAGCACATGTTCTGTTGTGCTGCACGTGGATGTCAAAGCGTTTTCAACAGTGTAATTACGAAGCATGTTTCACGAGAGACCATATCTTTTCAATACGCTAACTCCACAACAACGCCACTTGGGCAGTGGCTGGTATTTTGGGTACTTTTCAGCTACAACTCAGTCAATTTCCGAAATTTAGCAAAACCTCGCGCCGCCCAGCAGGGACTTTGTTTTGTACACATTACAGCACCTCCATGTCACGTAATATACCACACCTCTTATCAAATGTGATACCGTAAGCGTACCATACTTTGCGCACCTAGGGCCTAACTTTGCGCACTTTTCAAAAAATCGTTAAATAGTTTTTTTGGTGCATTATGCAAACTTTTTCCCACGGAATACTAGCTAATGATATGGGGCATGCACTTTGTCTCAGTTTGGATGTAATGATAAATGGAAGAGGAAGACAAATTGATGAGTGAATATGCAGTTGCTTTCCCTAAAGTGCTGTAAATAACGTTGTAGAATGACGTAGGTTTTGTTTCAAAATTTGTTTTAGTTTAGATAGCAATACCATAAAGTATTTGTGCACTCTCAATAATACTATAATAACCAAACTTGTTCCACAACAGAATGTAATATTGAAATGTTATTTAAGCGCTGCATACCAATTGCTTGGTCATAACAAAATAAGATTGTCCAACAAAACATGTTATGGAAACGTAATGCCTTGATAATTCAATAATAACAAAACAAGATATAAAAACAGGTTTTGTGATTTCGTAGTTATTAATTTGATATTCCCCTCTGCTCGGGGATGGTCTCACGACGGCTTTCCGAGTCCATCTGTTTTTGGTGTTGTGTTAGCCGTTACTATATACGGTACCATCTTCCAACTAAACTGGCGGTTTCATATTGCTGAATGGCACGAAGTTTTGACGAAAGATTCGCAGTTGACCGAAAGAAACATTCAATCGAACGTATCAATATAAGTTCAAACACACGTGCCAGAGGCCCCCACATTCGTATTTCGCGCCCAGCCGCAAGATTTTCAATCGAAAGGCTCGCGCGAGTGTTGACTGATTGTCGGAACCAATCCCGATTGTTTCACGGTTCGATTTGACACCCGCGGTGGGTTTTCCTGAATTGTCATTAGTCATTATTTCTTTCTCTTTTCGCAAACAAATGACTCCTCTGTCTTTCAATAGACCAACAACGTCGTCGCGTCGCACATGCTCTCCACCGCAGTTGATCGTTTGCTTCAGCTGAAAGGACTATTAGTAGATATAAATGAATGTAGCAATCGTGGGGCAACCGTAAATCGGGGTAAGATTGGCTACATCTGCTTCAATGCCATCCAGAAGTCTCGAAAACGCAGGGAGGATCTTTGCTTTGCTTTGCTTTGTAATTTCTTCGAGGGAATTTGAATTTTCTCTGAAAGTTTCTAGCAACAAAGCTAGTCGATGGTAATACTATCTCCTGTTTACGGTCCCACGAGACCTACCCCTATCCCACCATCCAATTACAGCCCATTAGGCGAGAGTGTGGGCCCCCGCCCCGCTTGAGTGACTGATGTCGCGGTTCGGCGCGGCGGGCGTAGAGGTGTGATTCGAAACACTTCAAATCAATGGCACATTCTTCAACGCTGGCAACTGGCGGACGGAGAGCCAGCACTTCAACAGCCACCACAACAGAGCAGATCAATTCAATCGATTCAATCGATTCGAAGCGAAACTGCTTTAGGTTGGTTGCTCCACTTTGACCGGACGATTGCTGCTGGTCCCGAGCATAAAAGGTCTACCACGTTGTTGTTGCTGCGTTTCCTTCAACAACGCGCGCGCTATGTATTGCGAGAAAGCGCGGCGATAATAAATTGAATTTTTCTGCAGAGCTGGAGATAATGGAATTGACGATCCGAGAGTGGACCAACCATGGACGAGACCAATGGTTAGCTGGGTTCTTTGTGATCGTCACTGTGTGTGCTTGTGTCGGTTAATGGCCCCCAGAGTAGTGAAAAATGAAAATCGTGATTGGTTTTATTGCTCTCAATCGATACCTTTTGGGTAGGTACATGAACGTGCTAAAAGGTTTCAATGATCGAATAAGTGATGTGAAACAATGCTACTATATGGCGTGTCTGAAGATCGTCTGATTTGGACAAAAGGACAGATATCAGAATACATTTCAAAGTTTTTCATTCTTCATAGAATGTTATTCTTTGGGTTTCGACCTTATGTCATTAGAGAAAACCTCAGGAGAAACTTCTGGAGGAATCTCCAGAGGGAAATCCTAAAGTAATCCCAAGAAGGGGCTCCAGGAAGACATTTTAGAGAGAGCTCTTGAGAAAAAAAAAACCCTATAGGAACTTCCATAGAAATTCTTAAAGGAAATTCCTGATAGAATAAGCCTGAAGAAATGTGCAAAGGAAACTTCTGGAGAAATTCCCTGAAGAAACTTCTATTAAACACTTCAGAGGGAACTTCTGGAGGAATTCCCAGTGGGAAGTCCTGAAAAAATCGCCAGAAGCAACGCCTGGAAAACTCTTTAAGAAATCTCCGGAAGGAACTACTGGAGAAATCCCCAGAAGAAACATGCATGGAAATCTTCAGAAGAAGCTCCAGGAGTTATTCTCAAGAAACCTCAAGAAGAGAGAGGTAACTACTGTAGGAATCCCCAGAAGGAATTTCTGGAGGAATCCACAGAACGAAGTCCTGGAGAAATCCCCACGGGAAACTCCTGGAGGTATCCCCAAATAGAAATCTGGGACTTCCGCTTAAAGTTTCCTCCAGGACTTCCTTCTTGAGAATACTTCAATAGTTTGTTGTGGGGATTCGTCCAGGAATTTCCCCTGAGAATCTCATCTAGAGTTACCTTCAGGAGTGTCTTCTTGGAATTGTACCAAATATTCACTCTTGGGATTTCTCCAGGAGTTCCTTCTTGGGATTCCTCCAAGAGTTCCCTCTGGGGGTTCCTCCAGTAGTTTCCCGTGGAGATTAATCCAGTAGATCTATCTGGGGATAGCTTCAGTAGATCCCTCTGTGGTTTTTACCAGGTATTCACTTTGAGAATTCCTCCAGGACTTCCATTTCGAGAATACTTCAAAAGTTTGCTGTGGGTCCAGGAATTTCCTCTGAGAATCTCACCTAGAGTTGCCTTCAGGAGTTTAACAAAAGTTCACTCTTCGGATGTCTTCAGGAGTTCCCTCTTGGGATCAAGCGTTCCTTCTGGGAATTCCTCCAGTAGTTTCTTGTGGAGATTAATCCAGTAGAGCGATTCCAAGCAACAGCATCAAAATTAAGGAAATTTTTTAATTCATGATTTTCTATTGAACTGAAACTTTGCACAGTTTTTCAATTCCATCTAAATCGCCATTTTTCGATATCAAATTTTTATTTTGAATCGCGACTAACTTTTCAAAAGGGTGTATGTGAAAATGGTTCAAAAATATTCAAAAATCTGCACAGCCAAAATGGTTCGTTCGATTGCTATGAATTTTTCAGCAAAGTTAGATAACTTAATGGCGATTCCTTCGAAAATATACACTGTGAAAAAACATCTTTTTTAACATTAAAAAATGCCATTTTTGTCACAAAAACTCAAATATCTCAAAACCCTATCTTTTTACCAACGTAATTTTTTTCAGGGAAGTCGGTCCATTGTGTTAGCAATCTACCATAAAAATTTGGTGATGATAAACTAATAAACAAATATAATGGTAATGGTAATGGTAATAATTTTTTTTAGTGTAAATTATTTCGGTCGGAAATCGCAGTTTCATGCTGATTTTATTATCAATGGCCTTGCGTGAGTAAAACAAGCTGTTTTAATTATGTATTATTATATTATATGTACAGTAATGTTCCGATTTCATCACGCCCTCCGCGCATTAGTCGTTTATTCATTAATTTGCTGTTACATTTGAGGACAAGTGTTTTCCCTCTTCTTCAAGATGAATGTTGAAAGCGTGTTTTGCAACGTTAAAAATATTGAAATGGATATAGATGTTGAAGTATATTTCAAAGCATTTTTGAAAAGGGGCGTGATTAAATTGTTTAACCAGATGTCGCTAATGGTATGGTGGCATGACACTCTGCACTTAGCACTTCTGGCAATTTCTCAGTTGTTGTCGTTTTCGAACTTTCTGCGCCCTGCTTTACCGATGATATACAGATGGCTCGTTTGTCAAAGTCTAGACGGCAGGACGTGTAAATGCGTAAATTTGTATTCAATTTGGGCATAACCACTCTCTTTCATTTTATCTATGGTGCTTTCGGTGAGATTTCGTAACTCTTTTGAATATTTTTTTTCATCAAACGGTCTACAAGAGAGCGTTGAGTTGAAGACCTTCGAGAAAGCGACTGTTCATGTTGTTCGTTAGATTATAATAAACAAAATCACTTATTAGTTTTAACTGACTAGTTTGGTGTTGTTTGCTTGGCTGAAGAAAAAAATTACTATAATATTTTTAATATCCATAGCGGTAGTATTTTTTTGCTTTTTCGTGAGCACTGTCATGGTATGTATACAGACAAACAAACGTAACACTGACGAAATTTTCATTGACCACGCCTTTAACGATCATTTTGAATCTTGGTTGTGGCTTTAATAACCAGAAGAATGCCCATCGTTTTTCTTTGCGTTTGACGTTTCACACTAGCGCCTTCTGATGACGATATTGCACAACGCAGTGTTTCGTCAAACATTTTCACCAGGTGGTGGTAGTGTGAACTGGGCGATGGATTTTCACGAAAATTGTTCTAGGCGTTTCGTCTGTTTGTCTGTGGTTTGTACCTTTCATGCATTTGTTGTTGTTGAAGTTACTCGCATTCTTCCGATCATGAAGTCTGTTCTCTAAGAGGTAATTTTTTTTTGCAGATCAACTAGAAGTATACGCGTAAAGCATTGTCCAGTTAGAATCCGGACGCAGATAATCACTTATATCTCAGAGGTGGAATAACAAACAGAAAAGGTGAAGCCCTCAAAACAAAGATAATTTACTGTAGTTTCGTGGAAAAATATCATTAAAATTATTTAATTTAATTTTTAATACATTTTCTCATTTTTTCCGTGATTACTTCCTTAAAAATCTGCACAATGGTAGTAAATTTTAACATCAACCCCTTCGGCGGATTTGTTTAACAATCAGGTCATCTCTGGAGTGTCCTGAGACCCTCTATCAATCTGATCAGGATTCCAAAGAAACTTTGCCAAATATTTCTCTTCTTGCGAAATTAAGGGCTATTCAGTGAATTCCAAGGAAGCGAAATTTGAGTGTTTTTTCGTTAATAAACACTATCCAACAGTGATGACACCACTACACATCTCAGGCTGTCGTGATAGCTCACCAAATTAGCTCAAACCTCTACAGATCCCTTGTGTGCATTTTTGAAAAGCAGCACGCGATTCCTAAGGTTATCATCTTTGTACACATTTGGTGTCAAAATCGTGATGTGAGAAAACGATGTCCAGAGCTCGAACTTCCTGGCAAATCTTGGAATTCCAAGCAGATTTATCCATGAACATAAACTTCAATCTTCCTTGGGCACTTCCTCATGGCATGGTTAACAACATCTGTGCACATCACACATAATGGTTATGGAGACATTAACGTTTTTCGCGACTGTCGTACCTGACCACGCTTAATTTTCAGCGTGTTTGTGCAAGATTTTTTTCCTTCACTTGTCTTCAATCTGAAATAACTTTTCACTCGTAGCAAAAAAATCGATGAAATTTTCACCATCAATAGAGGACTTGTTTATGATCAGACTGCTGTAAAAAATATGATTATGATCATTGAGAGCGTCACAATAAATTATCCTTTGCGTCCGGATTCTAACTGGACAATGCTTTATATATAAAACTTTCATTATGCAGCTTTCGTCTTAAAAATAAGTTTAATTCCATTCTTCTTATGATCAACAGCTTTTCAACACTATCAAGGGATTTTTTCACCAGTCACGTACAATAAAAAGTATGACACTCTCAATATTTGTGATCACAACACTGGATCGCGTCTAAGTTTCAAATAGATACTATAGTAATTATGAATAATCAAACAAAAATATCATGAAAACAACTTGTTTAACCCTCAAAGCCCCAGGACAAACTTCTTTTTTTTTAATCGTCTGATACTCAGGATCTGTAAAATATAAAAATAAACGGTTTTCACTATGATCGATGGGAAGAGTTGTACTTCATGTAAGAGTAGTTGTCAAACCGAAAGTCCATGTTTGAACCTGTTTTAGCACCGGAAATAAGTGTTCCCTGGTGCAATATTTTGGCGAGTCGTCTATGAATCTGGTATTTTATAATAATTCTAACGTCTTTAACAACTTGAAATGGTAGGCCAAGTCAAGAACACAATGCTGAGGCTGCTTTCTAGCATGAGTTGCATCCTAAACTTGATCCCAGGAGTTTACTTCCGGTAGGACTCCCTAAGACCCAATTTCGTGATCATAATAATTTTGCATCTGAAAAGATGATTTTAGAAGTTTGGTGTCTATGAAGAATTTGTTTCGTATATTTGAGGCCTTCTTTTAAAAGGATCTCTCATGTGATTAATCCACCTAAAATTCAAACACGGGTCATACTTTTAGCCATCGAATTATTACTAGATCATTGCATACTTTTAGGCGTTTATCGGTTTCTGACCCAATTTACAAAATTGATTTAAATTTGTAAAAGCACGCTTCGCTAAGAAATTAAAAGCCAGATTTAGATTCCACTTTGATTGATCTACCGAGAATAACCAGCTAATTATTGAAAAAGTAGCCAAAAGGCAGCTGTAGAACATATCTCCAAACATAGCACCAGGGAACACTTATTTCCGGTGTAAAATCAGGTTCAAGCATGGACTTCCGGTTTGACAACTACTCTTGCATGAAGTACAACTCTTCCCATCGATCATAGTGAAGAACAATTATTTTTATATTTTACAGATCCTGAGTATCAGCCGATTAAAAATAAAAAGTTTGTCCGGGGGCTCTGAGGGTTAATTCAGGCGGTAGCCTTTACAATAAAATCAGCATCAAAATATAATTCTTGAAAGAATTTACACAGATTTTTTTTTTTTACTAAATGTAAAAATTGTGAAATGTTTGAAATGTCATAACTTTTTTGTTTATCAGTTTACCATCACCAAAATTTTATGGTAGATAGCTGATATAATGGGCCATTTTCCCTAAAAAATTGACGCTGGTAAAAAGATAGGGTTTTGAGATATTTGAGTTTTTGTGACAAAGATTATATTTTTTTAAAGTAAAAAAAGAAATTTTTACAGTGTATATTTTGTAAGGAATCATTATTTAGTTATCTAACTTTGCTGAAAAATTCATAACAATCGAACAATCCGTTTTTGCTGTACAGCTTTTAGAATATTTTTGAACTATTTTCGCATACATCCTTTTGAAAAGTTAGTTGTGAGTGAATATGAAGGTTTGATATCGAAAAATGGCGATTTAGATGAAATTGAAAAACAGTGCAAAGTTTCAGATATTTTTGAAATGGTCGCTCAGGATCGACTGACATGACTCCGTGGAATTCCTCAGTAGATCTATCTGGGGATTAGGGCCCATATAGCCGAGGCGGTAAACGCACGGGTATTCAGCATGACCATGCTGAGGGTGACGGGTTCGATTCCCGGTCGGTCCAGGATCTTTTCGTAAAGGAAATTTCCTTGACTTCCTTGGGCATTGAGTATCTTCGTGCCTGCCACACGATATACACATGCAAAATGGTCATTGGCAGAGGAAGCTCTCAGTTAAAAACTATGGAAGTGCTCATTGAACACTGAGCTGAGAAGCAGGCTTTGTCCCAGTGAGGACGTTACGCCAAGAAGAGGAGAGGATCTATCTGGGGATTGCTTCAGCAGTTCCCTCTGAGGATTTTACCAGGTATTCACTTTGAGAATTCTTCCAGGAGTTCCTTCTGGAGATTCCTGCAGAAGTTCTTTCCATAGTTTGCTATGAGAATTCCTTTCGGAGTTTGCTCTGGGATTTTCTCCTATAGTGCTCTTCAAAAGTTCCTCAGAGGTTTCTTCCAGGATTTTTTTCTTGGCATTCCTCCAAAAGTTCACTCTGGGGATTCCTCGAAGAATTCTTTTGCCATGGGGACTCCTCCACGAGTGCATTATTGGATTTCCTCCAGGAGAACCCTTTGCGGATTTCTCCAGGCGTTTGCTCTGGGGATTTCTCCCGAAATTTCCTTTGGAGATTCTTCCAGGAATACCTGCAGGAGTGCCCTTTGGAGATTACCTCAGGTGGTCCCTTCGGGCATTCCGTCAGAAGTTCCCTCTAAGGATTCCTGCTGAAGTTCCATCTAGGAATTCCTCGAAGTTTCCTTCTGAGTAGTTCCTTCTGGGGATTCCTCCGGGAGTTGCTCTGGTTATTCGTCTGGGAGTTCCCTCCATCGATTCTTCCAGAAGTTTCATCAAAAGATATCTTCAAGTGTTCGCTTTGAGGATTCGTCCAGGAGTTAATTCTTGAGATTCATCCAGGACTACCCTCTGGGGATTTCCCCAAAAGTTCTCTCTGGGGATTCCTCGAGGAGTTTTCAGTGGATTTTTTTTTTTCAGAAGTTCCCTTGCGGGATTTCTTCAGGAATTTCTGGAGGCATTCACAAGAAGAACTGCTGGAATAATTCCCAGAGAAAAGCTTCTAGGGGAATGCCCAGAGAGGACTCCTGAAGAAATACCACGAGGGAACTCCTGAAAGAATCCACCGAGGGGAGGATAGAGGCCTATTACACAAATCTCAAGAAAAAGAAAATGTAGTAATCCCCAATCCTGGGGAATCCTCAAAAGATAATTCTGAAGAAATTCATCAGATAGAACAACTAAAGGGTTCCTCTGAACAAACTTCTGCGAAATCTTCGGTAGGGATTTTCCAGAGGAATTCTCAGAAAGAATTGCTGGCAGAATCGGTTCTACTTCACACGGATTCCCAGGAAAAAAAACTCCTAGAGGAATCTCCAGTGGGAACTCCTGGAGAAATCAAACGAGGAAGAATCCCTCGAGAGAACTCTAGGAGGAATCCCAAGAGGGATTCCTCTATGTCTTGGAGAAATTTTCGAGAGGAAATTCCTGTTGGAATACCGTGAGGGAACTCTTGGAGTAATCCCAAGAGTGAAATCCTGGAGGAATTCCCAGATGAAACACTTGGAGGAATCCCAAGAGCGAATTCTTGTTCCAGAGGGAACATCTGGAAAAATCACCGGAGGGAACTCCCAGAGGAATCCCCAGAAGAAACGTTGGAGGAATACCTAGAGGGAACTGCAGGAGAAATCGGCAGAGGGAACTTCTGGAGAATCCCCAGATCAAACTCTTGTTAAAAACCTTAGAGGAAACCTTTAACCTTCCTTTTGCATCACGTTGGCAGCAGCTCGCTGACGTAGTGTATGATTTGGGTCAAAAATGACCCTAATGCCGAAGGAGGGTTAAAGGAAGCCCCCGAAGAAACTACTGGAGGCATCACACGAGGGAATTCCTCGGAGAATCCCCAGAGAGAACTTCTGGAGGGAACAGTCCTTAGTTCCCTGTAAGCAATTTCAAGAAAAAAAAACACTTGGAGGATTTTCCAAATGATACTTTTGAAAAAAATCTCCAAAAGGAATAAATAAGTAAAAATCCTAGGGAATCCTTATAAGGAACTTCTGAAAAAAAATCAGGAAGTATTTCTGGATATCTCCTAGAAGATGCATTAGATAAAACTCTTGGAGAAACTGTCTGTACAAACTTCTGGGAAATCCAAGGAGAAATTCTCAGATGGAACTGCTTGCGGAATCCCCAGAAAAAAAAAATCCTAGCGGAGTCCCCAAGAGGAATTTCTGCAGGAATCCCAGGAGCGAACTCCAGAGGAATCCCTCGAGGGAACTCTTGGAGGAATCCTCCGAGGGAAATCTTGCGAAATTCAGTAAGAAAATTCCTGTAGAAATCACTGGAGTGAACTCCTGGAAATAATCCAGAGAAAACTCCAGGAGGAATCTTCAGAGGAAACTTCTGGAGGAATCCCCCGAGTGTATACCTGCAGGAATCCTCGGAAGGAACTCCTGGAAAAATCCTGAGGGAGATCTCCTGGAAGATAACCAGAGGGAACTTTTGAAGAAATCCCCAGAGGACACTTCTGGAGGAATCCCAAGATTGAACTCCTGGAGCAATCCACTGAGCGAACTCTTGAAGAAATCTCCGGAAGAATCCCCGGAGGGAACTACCAGAGGAATACCTAAAGGCAACTCATTGAGAAATTCACAAAAGGAACTGCCGGAGGAATCCCCAGAGAGAACTCCGGGTGGAATTTACACAAGGAACTTCTGGAGAAATCGCCAGAGAGAACTACTGGAGCAATACCTAGAAGGATCTGCTGAAGGAATGCTAAGGAGAAACCGTGGAGAAATCCCTAGATGGAACTCCTGGAGGGAACTACTGAGCGAATGTCAGAGGGAACTCCTGAGGGAATTCCTGGAGGAATCTCTAAAAGGAAATTCCTGGAGAAATCCTTTGATCAAACGCCTGAAGGAATCACCACAGGAGGCTCCAGGAGAAATCCTGGAGAAATCCTCAAAGAGAACTCATGAAGGTGTCTTCAGAGGGAACTTTTGGAGAAACCACCAGAGGGAACTTCAGGAAAATTTCCAGAAAGAAGTCTTCGAGAATTCCACAGAGGGAACTTCTGAAGAAAGGAAATTCCTGATAGATGGAACTCCTGGAGAAATCCCCAGATGAAACTCCTGAAGGAATCCTCAGAGCAAACTCTTGAAAGAATCCCCAGAGGAATCTTCCGGGGGAATCCCCGGAGGGAGCTCCTGGAGAAATCCTCAAAAGGAAAGCCAGGAGGAATTCTCAGAGGGAACTCCTGAAGCAATCTCCAGAGCAATCTACTGGATGAATCCCCAGGTGAAACTTGTAAAGGAATTTACAAGAGCGAACTCCTGGAAAAACTCCCAGAGTGAACTTTTGGAGCAATACCAAGAAGGAACTCCTGAAGGAATCCCTCGAGGGTACTCTTGGTGAGATCCCAGAGAAAATTCCTGGAGGAATCTCCACAGCAAAATTTTGAAGGATTCTCAAGAAGGAAGCCCTAGAGGAAACTCCTGAGGGAACTCTTGAAGGTATCACCATGAGCTCCTTCAAAAGTTTCCTCCAGGAGTTCCTTCTAGGGATTTCCCTAGAATTGGCCTCTCCAGGAGTTTCTCTAGGATTTCTCTAGGTGGAAATTTCCCCAGGAGTTCCCTCTAAAGATTTCAATGAAAATGTCTGCAGGGAATTTATACAGGAGTATTCTTTGCGGATTCCTCCAGGAGTATTCTTTCAGAAGCTTTTTCTCAGGATTTCAATGCAAGTTTCTAGATCTAGAGTGATTTTTTTCCAGGATTTCCTTCTGAGGCTTCCACTAGGAGTTTTTTTCTCGAGATACCTCCTGGAGTTCCCTCTGACAGCAGATCTTTCTGAGAATTTTCCAGAAAATCTCTACCGGGAATTTCCCAGCAGTTTGTTCAGAGGGTCTCTCCAGCTGCTCCATCTTATGAATCTTTCATGAGATCTGCAGAAATTCCTTCAGTTTTCTTACTCCGCCAAAGCTCCACTCCTCAATAAGCCAGCATCACACTGACATGATGTTTGCTGTCACTGATGCTTGCTAGGGGAAGGGCGAGCTAGGGGAATGACATTATCGTTGTTCACACCCCACAATTCACGCGATTTCTCTTGGAATTCTTGTTATCGATTCTATCTCATAGGGATTCCTATACGGGAAGAACTACAAAAGGCATTCTCAGAAGCAATTCCTGAGGAAATCCTTAAAGGCAATTCTTGGTACTTAGAATGCCCAGAGGGAATTTCAGGTACGCATTCCAGCTTAATACCCGCATGTTCACTGCTTCGGCTGTATGTACAATTTGTCAAAGTGATTTTATAAGAATTCCTCATAAGTATCCTTCTCAAATTCATGCTGGTTTTAAAAATTCTAAAAAAAACATGGAATGGCTGGAGAAAATCTCAAAGAAATCAAGGTGTTTGCCAAAGAAGTTAAAAAAAAAAAAATGCCGAAATATTTCAAAAGCAATTCCCAAATACGATTGCGAAGGCACCCTAAAGGAATAAACGATGAACTTTCCAAAGGCATTGCCCCTAAAATTACATAAAGGAATACTGAAGTACTTTCCGTTGCAGAAGAAATTTCCGAAAAGGATACCGAATAAGTTGTCGAGGGCACTTCCGAAAGAATTGCAAAAGAAGATTCCTGAAGAAGATTCCTAAAGAAGCCCGATCATTTTCAAACAATTCCTTGTGAGATTTTGAAAGGAATTAAATAAAAAATACCAAAGGAATTGCTAGATAATATCAAAATCAATTTGTCGACATAATTTCAGAAAGAAATCAGTAAGAATTTGCCGGATGAAATTTAAAAAATATTTTTCAAATAAATTCACAAAGCAATTTTGTAATAAATTTCCATTATAATTGTTGAACAAATACTTAAATGAAATATGTATTAAAAAAAGCAAATATAAAAACAAAGAATTTGCGGAGAGAACTATATGTAGAAAGAATTCTGGAAGCAATAAAAAAATCTAAATCAAATTATGAAAGAGTTCTCTGAAGAATTTCCAAACAAATTGAGAAGAAATTTTCGCAGATGTTACCAAAGAAATTGCATGAAAATTTCTCAAAATAATTTCCGAAGAAATTAAAAATTAAAACATAAAAAATATGAATAAGTTCACAAATGAAGTGCAATGGTTTTCAAAGGAATTGTTGAAAAATTCCAATCGAACTTCTAAAAAGCTTGCTATCAAGTGTCTGGGAAAGGACATAAAAATTCAAATGCTTTTATTCTTTTGAGCAAGAGACGAACCAGCCAAGGGCTGAAAGTCTCTCTAATAAAGACAAATCAATCAATTCTTTTGAGCACATCTTCTTAAGCCAGTATTCCTTGAAATGGTCCGGAACGTGAAATATACAACACTTAGTATAACCTCGTAGGTCATAACAACACTAAACCAATATGGTGAGTAAATCTCGAGCTTAATTGTTTTCTTGAAGAAAGTAGTCTCAGAAACTTTGCCGAAGCAAATATACTTCTAAATGGTCCAGTACGCGAGATATACGACGTGTAGACTAAACAGAAAGCTCTCAAGAGCATTAGCGCGATGTAGTGAGTTATTCTCGAACTAAATTAGTTTCTATGCGAAAGCTCTTAGTATTCTGAACAACTTTGCCGAAGATAGTATTGTTCTAACTGGTCCAGAACGCAAGATATACGACGCTCAGACTGATCTAGAAGCGCATAAGAACACTAGTGCCACACAGTGATGGATTTTGGAACTAAATTGTTTTCTATGTGAAAGCTCTTAGTATTCTGAGCATTTTCGCCGAAGACAGTATCCTTCTAAATATTTCGCTTCAACGTGCTGTTCTCTTGGTGGTTTTGTGGTTTATATGTGATGTCATTAATTAAAAAGTAGACCAGAGATATTACAAAAGATTTCAATTTTGAGGCGACGAACTTCAGCCTTCATACTAAATTGAATATCGCTGAGCTTTCGCTGATACAGCATGTCCTATACCCATCCAGATGATATCTATAACAGTACATTTCGGCTTATAATGAATGCACCCCATAAAACTCAACCCCTCCCTCAACGCAGCCAGTAGTGTCACCTTTCGCCAAGTTCCGGCTCCAGGTGCACGCAACTCCAAGCTGCATCTTCTCCTGGCACATCGCGCACGTGCGGCGAAAAGCAAAAGCAGCTTTCCCGGTTTACAAACTATCATCAGCATCGTCAATGCGCAAGGGTCCCTTGGTCCAGGCATCTCGCGTCTGCCCAACTGTGCCAACTGGTAGGCCAAAGTGGACCGTCCGTTGTCGTCCACAACAACATCGATGATTGCCAGTTTCAGACTCTTGGTGCAAGAAATAGGCACGAACCCCACGACACGAACCCCAACTCAGCGCAACTCGGAGAAAAACAACCAGAACCATTTGCTGGACTGCAATTAATGGCCAGTCATTGGAAATAAATTAAGAAACGGCTATGTTGCGCTGTACGGTTACGTCGTGTACAGTGCGTTTATGCGAGTTGATGCAAGCCATGCAATCGAGCTGAGTGGCGAGCATATGCTGTTTGTCGAAAGAACCTGGATGGAAGCTGCAGTCTGCTGAGTCCCGGATTGGGGAAAACATCAAAATGATAACTTTTTCCATTCTTCTTAGGATTTCTGTGAGAATTTTACCGGGAATTCCTTTGGGAATACCTCTGAGAATGCCTCCGAGAATTCCTACAAGATTTCCTCCAGGAATCCCTCCGAGAATTCCTCCAGGAATCCCTTCGGGAATTCCTCCGGAAATATCTCCGGAAATTCCTCCAGAAATTCCTCTGGAAATTCCTCTAGGAATTCCATCGGGAATTCCTCCAGTAATTTCTTCGGGAATTCCTCCAGCAATTCCTTCGGGAATTCCTCCAAGAATTCCTCCGGATATAACTCCAGGAATTCCTTCGGGAATTCCTCTGGGAATTCCTTCGGGAATTCCTCTGGGAATTCCTCCAGAAATTCCACCAAGATTTCCTCTAGGAATTCCACCAAGATTTCTTCCAGTAATTCCACCGAGATTTCCTCCAGGAATTCCTTCAGGAATTCCCCTAGGAAATCCTTCAGCAATTATCCTAGGAATTCCTTCAGCAATTCCCCTAGGAATTCCTTCAGCAATTCCCCTAGGAATTCCTTCAGTAATTCCCCTAGGAATTCCTCCAGCAATTCCCCTAGGAATTCCTTCAGCAAATCCCCTAGGAATTCCTTTAGGAATTCCCATAGTAATTCTTTCAGGAATTCCCCTAGTAATTCCTTCAGGAATTCCTCCAGGAATTCCGCCAGGAATTCCCCCAGGAATTCTTCCAGGAATTCTCCCAGGAATGCCTCCAGGAATTCCTTCAGGAATTCCTTCAGGAATTCCCCAAGGAATTCTTCCAGGAATTCCCCAAGGAATTCTTCCAGGAATTCCCCAAGGAATTCTTCCAGGAATTCCCCAAGGAATTCTTCCAGCAATTCCCCCAGAAATTGCTCCTAGAATTGCTCCAGGATTTCCTCCGGGAATAACTCTAGGAGTTCCTTCGGGAATTTCTCCGGAAATTCCTCCAGGAATTCCTCCGGGAATTTCTCCAGGAATTCCTCCAGGAATTCCTCCAGGATTTCCTCCGGGAATTCCTCCAGGAATTCCTCGGGGAATTCCTCCAGGAGATCCTCCGGGAATTTTTACAGGAGATCCTCAGCGAATTCCTCCAGGAATTCCTCCGGGAATTTCACCAGGAATCTCTCCAAGAATTCTTCCAGGAATCCCGCTGGGAATTCCTCCAGGAATCCCGCTGAGAATTCCTCCAGGAATCCCGCTGGGAATTCCTCCAGGAATCCCGCTGGGAATTCCTCCAGGAATCCCGCTGGGAATTCCTCCAGGAATCCCGCTGGGAATTCCTCCAGGAATCCCGCTGGGAATTCCTCCAGGAATCCCGCTGGGAATTCCTCCAGGAATCCCGCTGGGAATTCCTCCAGGAATCCCGCTGGGAATTTCTCCAGGAATCCCGCTGGGAATTTCTCCAGGAATCCCGCTGGGAATTTCTCCAGGAATCCCGCTGGGAATTCCTCCAGGAATCCCGCTGGGAATTCCTCCAGGAATCCCGCTGGGAATTCCTCCAGGAATCCCTCTGGGAATTCCTCCAGGAATCCCTCTGGGAATTCCTCCAGGAATCCCTCTGGGAATTCCTTTAGGAATCCCTCTGGGAATTCCTCCAGGAATCCCTCTGGGAATTCCTCCAGGAATCCCTCTGGGAATTCCTCCAGGAATCCCTCTGGGAATTCCTCCAGGAATCCCTCTGGGAATTCCTCCAGGAATCCCTCTGGGAATTCCTCCAGGAATCCCTCTGGGAATTCCTCCAGGAATCCCTCTGGGAATTCCTCCAGGAATCCCTCTGGGAATTCCTCCAGGAATCCCTGTGGGAATTCCTCCAGGAATCCCTCTGGGAATTCCTCCAGGAATCCCTCTGGAAATTCCTCCAGGAACCCCTCTGGGAATTCCTCCAGGAATCCCTCTGGGAATTCCTCCAGGAATCCCTCTGGGAATTCCTCTGGGAATTCCTCCAGGAATCCCTCCGGGAATTCCTCCAGGAATCCCTCCGGGAATTCCTCCAGGAATCCCTCCGGGAATTCCTCCAGGAATCCCTCCGGGAATTCCTCCAGGAATCCCTCCGGGAATTCCTCCAGGAATCCCTCCGGGAATTCCTCCAGGAATCCCTCCGGGAATTCCTCCAGGAATCCCTCCGGGAATTCCTCCAGGAATCCCTCCGGGAATTCCTCCAGGAATCCCTCCGGGAATTCCTCCAGGAATCCCTCCGGGAATTCCTCCAGGAATCCCTCCGGGAATTCCTCCAGGAATCCCTCCGGGAATTCCTCCAGGAATCCCTCCGGGAATTCCTCCAGGAATCCCTCCGGGAATTCCTCCAGGAATCCCTCCGGGAATTCCTCCAGGAATCCCTCCGGGAATTCCTCCAGGAATCCCTCCGGGAATTCCTCCAGGAATCCCTCCGGGAATTCCTCCAGGAATCCCTCCGGGAATTCCTCCAGGAATCCCTCCGGGAATTCCTCCAGGAATCCCTCCGGGAATTCCTCCAGGAATCCCTCCGGGAATTCCTCCAGGAATCCCTCCGGGAATTCCTCCAGGAATCCCTCCGGGAATTCCTCCAGGAATCCCTCCGGGAATTCCTCCAGGAATCCCTCCGGGAATTCCTCCAGGAATCCCTCCGGGAATTCCTCCAGGAATCCCTCCGGGAATTCCTCCAGGAATCCCTCCGGGAATTCCTCCAGGAATCCCTCCGGGAATTCCTCCAGGAATCCCTCCGGGAATTCCTCCAGGAATCCCTCCGGGAATTCCTCCAGGAATCCCTCCGGGAATTCCTCCAGGAATCCCTCCGGGAATTCCTCCAGGAATTCCTCTGGGAATTCCTCCAGGAATCCCTTTGGGAATTCCTCCAGGAATCCCTCCGGGAATTCCTCCAGGAATCCCTCTGGGAATTCCTCCAGGAATCCCTCCGGGAACTCCTCCAGGAATCCCTCCGGGAATTCCTCCAGGAATCCCTCCGGGAATTCCTCCAGGAATCCCTCCGGGAATTCCTCCAGGAATCCCTCCGGGAATTCCTCCAGGAATCCCTCCGGGAATTCCTCCAGGAATCCCTCCGGGAATTCCTCCAGGAATCCCTCCGGGAATTCCTCCAGGAATCCCTCCGGGAATTCCTCCAGGAATCCTTCCGGGAATTCCTCCAGGAATCCCTCCGGGAATTCCTCCAGGAATCCCTCCGGGAATTCCTCCAGGAATCCCTCCGGGAATTCCTCCAGGAATCCCTCCGGGAATTCCTCCAGGAATCCCTCCGGGAATTCCTCCAGGAATCCCTCCGGGAATTCCTCCAGGAATCCCTCCGGGAATTCCTCCAGGAATCCCTCCGGGAATTCCTCCAGGAATCCCTCCGGGAATTCCTCCAGGAATCCCTCCGGGAATTCCTCCAGGAATCCCTCCGGGAATTCCTCCAGGAATCCCTCCGGGAATTCCTCCAGGAATCCCTCCGGGAATTCCTCCAGGAATCCCACCGGGAATTCCTCCAGGAATCCCACCGGGAATTCCTCCAGGAATCCCTCTGGGAATTCCTCCACGAATCCCTCTGGGAATTCCTTCAGGAATCCCTCTGGGAAATCATCTAAGAACTCTTCTGGGAATTCGTATGAAATTGCACCGAGGATTCACCTTTTCTCGGGTATCCTGTCGGCCACGAGGAGAAGAAAAAGCGCGAAAAAAGCTCGTTTCTCCTGCTGTATCAAATCGACAACACCGAGGCATAAAAATCCGATCCATGATTTTATGTTTCGAAAATAAAAACCATTGATGGCCTCTCCTTGGATCAGAGTATCAACTAACTCCCAATTCAAGTTTGATTGTTTTCGTTATCTTTACGGTTTGGAGCATCATCGTCGTCTCTTCTCCGTCAAGAAGAGGCCCATTTCCAATCAACCGTATATTTATTATTCTCGTTCCGAACGACAACACGCAGCTCGTGCTAATTTCCCGTTGCTTCTCTTCTAGCACTGCAGCAGTCCGCCTAAGTCCATTTTGGTCGAAGATCTTCCCGCGTGTTCAGCATAAGAAAACAGCCGATGGAAGAAAGCAGCATCAGAAACAACCATCTGCAAGGGGACTCGGGATCCCGAGCTGGCATAAACATTTCGAGTTTTTCAGAGGCTTACTTGCGGGGAGCAGCGCAAACCGGTTATTAAGTCGAAGAATCGAAAAAGAAGCTTACTCGAAACCAGCGCGTCCCTCGGGAACACCTCCCGGTCGATCCTCCGGCCGGCAACCCCTTTAAAACCGAGAGATAAACAAGTCGGTTTGGCTTGGATGCTGTTAGCTGCTGGGAGTTGGCGCGCTTTTGACGTTTGACGAGGCTGCGCTGCTCTCCACGGGTTCATTTATTATCATCACGCGCCGCGTTTGGACCCCGGCATTATGTGAGGTACCTCTTCGTGTACCGAGCGAAGAAGTTAGGAATCGACCGACGAGGGGAACCTCGAAGATAATTACATGTTCCTCGGCGCAGCACGGAATGAAAAGGTTCTATACCGAGGGTGTCTGTAAGCCTTTTCTAGTATATAGATAAATCAGTGAAAAGTTCTTACTTAAAGATGATCGGGAGATTTTTCAATAATTCAGATCGTATGCCTGGCCGGTCGTCCGTTTTTTTGTCCTAGAGCTGATGAATGCAGAACACGTGCTGCTCCCCGAAGTAATTGATCGTCTTTTGATAGGAGAATCCAATTATCTTTTCAGTTCAGATTCCGCCCGCAGATATGGACGACAGCAACAATGTGTTTCACTTACGGAGGGTGCGGCGATACATTGTAGGATAGCTATGGGGAAGATTTATGCTGAGAAGAACCAGGGCTGGAATTGAACTACGGGTTTTTTGTCTTGGTATTCTGTGAGTTCCACATATCTTTACAAAGAGATATTATTTTCTTTCTAGGTTTAATCACCGCATGACTTTATGATAATTGAATTTTATTGGCTTTTCTCGGTGAACGTAATACTACTCAAATTAGGAGGGAGTAACGAAAGTAATGAAAGAAACGGTGGATAGAATCGCAAGTGTGCGACGAGAGAAATTGAATAGAAGTTGAAAATTAACAGAGGGCCATAATTGAACAACACAATCACAACGACGACCCCTTTGCCTAACGTCCTGGTTTTGAACGGCTAGGAACTAGTAGTTTGATGATGACTACTATCCCTAGACAGGCAAAAAGATCGTGGTTGTGATCTGTTAAATGTTGTTCGGCTTTGCTTTCGGTTCTATCGATCTGTGACACTTGTTCGGAGATTCATATCGAGCGAACGTTACTTATTTGATTTTTTCGCGCTTTCATCTCGTATGCTCCTATAGTGTCCAAATGATCTTATTTGAACCGAGTTTCATTCTTTCTTGCCAACTGGATTTTACTTTCTAGGTTTAATCACCGCATGACTTTATGATAATTTATTTGAAACTCGGTTCAAGTCGTAAGAGCATCATAGAAACGAATTCACCACAGCTAGAAACGGCAGCACTTAGAAGTGCAAGAAAGCATGGGCCGGAACGATATGCGATGGACTTCTGGAGCTATCACTGGTGCGGGACACAAGCGTGTGCCAGTGTCCGTCATGTCCGACCAGCAAGTAAATATACTAAGTGGAAGGAGTACTACAAAGACTTGTAGATTAATAACAATAAAAGAGTACTCGAGAACACTGGGGAGTACGAGATCCCCGTCGAACTTCATAATCACGGAAGCAAGCTTTTGCATCAATCTTTACGAATAAATGGGAGAATGAGTACCTTTTGTTCATTAGCTGATTGGATTGCCGATCTACAATAAAGGACACATATCTACTAGAACATGCTTATTATGAAGGGACTACCCTTTTAAATTCGGCGTACACGATACTGTCGCGTGTCATATTCTACAGATTGACTGACTAGTTTTCGTGAGGGTTGATCAGCGACGGACCAGATGTTTAACTTATGGAGGTATAACATGAAGAATCATCTTTTGTTTACTAAATTTAAAGCAGAATTTGATTCAGTGGAAAGAAATGCACTTTAGCAAAAAAAATCAGAACATGGTTTTAACTGCCAACTGGGCTGATACACGAAACGCTGGATGAATGAAATTTTGCATGGACGAAAGTCTTCGAGGGGGGAGGGGGATCTGAGATGACCAAAATTTTGTCTACGTGGTTTATGAACAGCCCCTTAAGAGATCTGAAGAGCACAGTCTCACATGCTCCTCAATTCTGCTGATGATATTGATGTCATCACCATAGAGCGTAGGGTAGTGAAGCAGTGGTGTTATCATCGAGGTTACTTCAAGTTACACACTGAGTTACCAGCTCTTCAGATAAAAATAATTATTTTTAATCGCCAGTATAGAAACACGCGTCTTTGGAAAGCGTTCTCGTGAACATAAAAGCTCACATCTGGGAAATTTTCCAAGAATTTCTTCAGAAACTTTTCAGAAATTTCTTCAAAAACTTACACATAAATGAATTTACAAAATTTCCCCCAGAATTTCATTAGAAAACCATTCAGCGATTCTTTCAGAAATTCTTCCGGGTATTTTTGAGAAAATCTCCTAAAAATTCTTCCAAAGATTCGTTTGGAAATTTCTCCAAAGATTCCTTCAGGAATTCTCACAGGAGTTCCTTCACTTAATAAAAACCCTCCTGGGATTCATTTGGACATTTTTTTCAGGAATTTTTGAAATTCCTCCAGGAATTTCATCATTAACTTAGGATTCCTACTCTTAACTCTTTCAAAAACTATTCAAGGAAATATTTCATGGATGATTTCAAAAATAAATTTATTCCGAAATTTATCCAAGTCTTCATTTGAAAATTTCTTTAAAAGTGGTTTTTAGAAAGTTTTCAATGGATTTCAGATATAAATCTCAAGATTCTCCCAAACAATTTTCAAAGTATTTCATAGCAAAACCATGTATGGATTCCTTTAGAATTCAAATTCGTCTAGAAATTTTTCCGGGGATAAAAACCTTTGGGGACAAAATCATAATTTTTCTCAAGGGATTCCCCCAGACAATCTTGCGCAGTTTCTTTCCGAAATTTCTCAAAAAATATCTTTAGAAATCTTTCCAAGAATTTCTTCAAAGTTTTTTCAAACAATTTATCTAGAGATTTTTCCAGGAATTTCTTCATGAAACTTGAGAAAACCTTGAGAAAAGATTTCCTCAGTAGTTTCTTCATGGACTAGTTTAGAAAAATCTTCAAGGATTTCTTCAAAAATCTCTCATTTGGAAATTTTTTACAAAAACCTTCCAGGCATCCTTGAGAAATTCTTTCAGGGACTGCTAAAAAAGTTTCTTCTAGTAAATCAGAAATTCTTCTAGGAATACTTTTATAAGGTCTCCCTGACTCCAGGGTTTCTTCCAAAGATAAGTGTTGTTAAAAAACATTAATAAAAATAAACCAAAAACTCTTTCAAAGTTGCCTTTTAAAATTTAAGTTCTTTCAGAGATTTTCTAAGAAAATTCTCCACAGATTATTGCATAAAATCTTTTAGTGCAGTGATCCTCTGCCTGTCATCGCGGAGCATAATTAAATTTTGTAGAAAAACTTATGGCCACCAGCCAAACAAGAGTTTATTTTCAACGATTTGCAGGAAACCTAAAAAATGTAAAAACCTATAATTATCAGAAGAATCCTTTTTATTTCATTAAGATTTTTAAGTTGTTTTTCAAATTATTTCAGGCTAAGAAGCCAAAATTTAAAAAATCAAATGCATTGGAACCAAATGGATCTCCTTAAGAATATAGTTGAGACATTTAGAAACATTTCTTATCATTTCTTGATAAACTTCCCTGCAACATTCCTGGTGCCAACTTTGACAATTGGCAGAGATTTATGAAAGGAAGGTTGTGTCAGCAAATCTGGAATTTCCTGCAAAGTGCATCGAAACTTTTATTTTGAAAACAAATTGAAACTCTGAAAATTATGTTAAATTATGAAGGAACCTTTGAATGGTTTCCACGTTTAATTTAAAAAAAATTAAAACGGGTTTCCAAAAGACCTGCTTGGAAATAATTCCAATGCAATCCTTGATTATTGTTTTACTAAAAACTAATAGATGAGCTATTGATAAAATGCCTATAATATATGCAGATAATAAAATGAAGAATTACCGAGATTTATGGATGAATTAACAATTGAAATATTGGAAAAATGTCTGGCATTTCCTAACAGATTGTTGAGAAGAGTCTTTTTCAAACAGTTGCAGAAACATACGAAAAAAAACGTAAAAAGAAAACTCAAACAGATTTCTCGAAATTACTTTAGGTTTATTTCGAGTCGAATTGCTGAATACATCCTTTAATTTCAAGAACAATCCTAAGAAAAAAACTCACGAGAATATTCTAGAAACTGATAATTAATTTCTCCAAGGACGTCAATAGCAACAAAATAAAAATTCTCTTGATGTTTGTTCATGAAATCAAACAAACTATTTTTGACGATTTCTACAACAAACCCATCATCAATAGTAGAAACTTTGTAAAATTTGTTATTTTGAGAAAAAATCAATCCTGTCAGTAAAACTGAACGAAGATACGTAAGCAACCGATTAAAAATTATCTGAAATTCTGGGTTAATTAAAGTTTTAATTATTTTCGGAACAAAATTGATGGTACATATTGGCTAGTTCACATTCAGTACAGTTTCTAATATATCTTGGGCTGTTGAAGTCTTTTACAGCTTCAGAAAATTTTCAGAAATCGTCTGTGACCTTAAAAATCATATGAAAAGTTGAGTAAAACTCAATATTTTAAGAAAATGTATAACTTATCAAACCTAGCCCGTGCCCAAGGGATGAATTTTGGGGGGTTCGACTTTCTTCTACCACCAAAGCTCAAAATCACGTAAACCCCCTCTTTTGACGTTCTTTTTTGCACACGACTCTGCATTAGGCTGTCTGAAAAAAAAATGTGCTCAAGCCTAAAATAGAAAATATACATATTTCTAAAAATCACTTAGAGGTTTTGCCAGAGCAATTTAAAAAAAATACCTTTTTTCATCAGAATTCTCAAAAAAAAATTTTTTTCCTCATTTAACCCTCTAATACCCAAATTTTTTATTTTGATCTAAATATCATTTTACGTCATCTAAAATCGATTTAAACATGTTTTGGAAGATGATTCTTTTTAATTCTCGATTTCGTGAATTTCTGTTTTTGATTTTTCTTATTTTTATTTTTGAACATCCCCACAGTTTTATATTTTTCCTGGAAGCCAATTTGGGGAACGGATTTTTGGAGATGAAAACATTTTGAGATTTTATGATTATTATTGAAATATTATTATTTTATTTTTTTCACAGAAAATTTTATTTTCCGTGTAATTTTAAGGAAAATAATTTTAGAGTGTATTCGATTCCCTTAAACTATTAAACAAGGATAGAATGATTTGGGAAAAATTTTCAATATGTTAATTGTAGCGATTCAATAAAAAATAAACAATGCCTTATAAATGGTGACTAAAACATCAATTTTTCAATGATTTAAAAAAAAATGTAAATACGCTTTAAAATACACCAAAAACCGTTTTGAGTGGAGCCTCGTAGCCGTGCGGTTAGGGTAACCAAGCTTCTAATCGCACCATGCTGAGGGGTGAGGGTTCGATTCCCGCTCCGGGCGATGAAACATTTCGTGAGCATAGTTTCTTCTCCGTATCCACTGGTGCATGCTCCGTTTGTCCTTTGTCTAGTGTTAAGTTTCATATTCAGTCTGTGCAGCCTTTGGCTGAAGACGGTGTCCGCGAGGGTTAACCTTCATCCAGCCAACGTACATTTTTCACCTTCGGAAAAGCACAAAAATGGTCATGACTTTTTTGTTTTTCGATGGATTTTGATGAAATTTTCACAACTTCCCGAAAAACTCTTCTAGTTTATGATGCCGGGGACATGGGTGCCTGGTCCACATGGTTCCGGAGTTATTCCGGATTGTCTTGGGGTACCAAAATTGGCCACATACTTTGCGTAACGTATATCTCAAGATCCCGAAGAGGTAGAAGTGTAGCGTCTTCGGCGAATTTGTTCAGCAGGTTAAGAACTAACTGACAACGGCGACTGTGGTTCGCGATTCGACCGCTAGGCGGCGCCAGTGTCAAATATGTTCAAACCTTCATATCTCACAAACATGATGAGATATAATGATGCTGTCTTCGGCAAAGTTCTTCAGCAAGCTCAGAACTGTCTGATAGTTGATTCTTTCATTCGTGATTTATCCACTAGGTGGCGCCTTGTGTCTGAAAAATTCAAACACGTATATCCATGTCTGCAGGGGGTCAAATACAGTGTACCGAATAACCTAGCGAATAAATCACGAATCAAAGACTCAACTACCAGACAGTTTTAAGCTTGCAGAAGAACTTTGTTGAAGACGGCATCATTCTATCTTATCAGGATTCTGAGATATAGAAGTTCGAACATTTTTTACCCTGGCGCCACCTAGCGGACGATTCTCAAACCAAAGACGCCATTTCCAGATAGTTCTGAACCTGCTGAACAACTTTGCTGAAAACGGCATGCTCGTACCTCATTAAGGTATCGAGATATACGTGTTTGAATTTTTCCGATACAATGCGCCACCTAGCGGATAAATCCCAAACCATAGACTTTACTATCAGATAGTTCTGAGCTTGCTGAAGAACTTTGCCGAAGGCAGCATCATTCTATCTTATCAGGTTTCTGTGATATAAGTGTTTGAACATATTTGACACTGGCGCCACCTAGCAGTCGAATCGCGAACCACAGTCGCCGTAGCCAGTTAGTTCTTAACCTGCTGAACAAATTCGCCGAAGACACCACACTTCTACCTCTTCGGGATCTTGAGATATACTTTACGCAAAGTATGTGGCCAATTTTGGTACCCCAAGACAATCCGGAATAACTCCGGAACCATGTGGACCAGGCACCCATGTCCCCGGCATCATAAAATAGAAGAGTTTTTCGGGAAGTTGTGAAAATTTCATTAAAATCTATCGAAAAATAAAAAAGTTATGACCATTTTTGTGCTTTTTCAAAGGTGGAAAATGTACGTTGGCTGGATGAAGGTTAATATAGTTTTATTTATTTTTTTAATATTTTGATGACAGACCCTTTTTTGTGCTGTTAAAATAACTATCTTTTGAGTACATATTTTACATAAAAATTGGCTCAAAAATACACGTACTTTTTTATCAACCATGAAAGTTTTATCATTTCTTCAAAAAAAAAAAAAGATTCAGAATATCTAGACAAGCTGAGATTTAGTGAATGGACAGTATTTCAAATATTTGCAAAACTTTGTATATTGATCTTTGTGACACATAATGTACATACATACGTATATTGAAAAATGATTATGCTTAAAATAAAAGTTTTACTTGATGGATGGTGAAGTTTGTTCAAACTTGGATTTTTTCTGATATAGTTGGCAGAAGATACATGAAGAGCTTTCTTGTAAATACCGTGAATATAAACAACACATTTCAAAAATCAATACCCTTCAAGAATGCCTAGGGGTTCATTGAAAAATACAAAAAAATAAAACATTAGAAGATTAAAAAAATACCAAAGAAACATTTTTTTTTGAGATTTCACATGAAAAAAAGTCTTCTTTTCAAACTCGTCCTGGCATAAAAATCTTCAATGGTTTGCTTCCCAATTTGCTGCACCTTCATAAAATTCATTAAAGATTGCATTCAGAAAAACTTCCACGGACTACTTCACAAATTTCTTCAAAGATTCTTAATAAAAATCTTGCTATCTCTGGAGATTCCTTCATGTTTTTTTTTTCAGAAATTTCTTTCGAGATTCTCCCAGAAAATTTTCATTGGAACCCTTTAGAACCTTTTTCAGCGATTCTTTTAGAAAATCGTATTTTTTGACCTAGAAATTCTTTAAATATATTAAGAAATGTTTCGGCATTTTTCTCAAGGATTTCTTAGTTTTTTTTCAGAGATTCCAAGGATTATCTTGTAAATTCCTCTAGCAGTTACATCAAAATATTCCCAAGTCCTCTGTCATGAACTCCTCCAGACACTCAATCAGGAACTTCTTCAGGGATTTCAACTTGAAATCTAGCGGCATTTCCTAAAAGAATTTCTCCTAGAATTTCTCCAGAGTTTTTGCATTATTTCTTACAGCGGTTTAAGCAGGAACTCTGGTAGAAATTCATAGAAAGAAACGCTTATAAATTTTTCCAGATATTCCTTGTTATTGCATCAGAAATTCCTCTAGGGTTTCCTCCTTAGGAATTTGTGTTAGGATGTTTTTAGTAATTTATCTAGTAGTTTCTTCAAAAATATTATCCAGAACCTTTACAAGAAATTTCTAAGAAATTTTGGGATTTTCTCAGAAATATTTACAGATGTTTTTCCATTTGTTACTCCAGATATTTCTCCAGGGATTGCCTAAGAGTGGACGTATACAGATTCCTCCAGAAATCCCTTGAAGGACTTCTCCAGAAATTCATCTAAAATATCTCAACAGATTAGGCAGAAAATATTTATCACGTAACGCTAAAATTACGTAACGCGGTTTAAGAAAACTGGGGAACCCTGAACATACAGACAAGATCAACTCATTCTAGGAAGATATTAGGCTGGGTCGTAAAAACCCCAACGGCAGCGCCTATTACCTGACTTCATCTACACAACATATTTCTTTCGACGGATTCAGATCCAAGGCCAATTCGGTTGCATGATATTAATGAATCCGAACGTGTTTGAAATTCGTCTGATTCAGAACTCATTTTTTGATGCATCATCTTTCCAAAACACCAGCCAGACAAAGAAAAAAAAACAAAAATCAAATCTACGTTCGTTCCAAAAGGTAGCAATCATCTCAGCAGCTAGCCGCAGCCCCTACATGGAACTTTTAAAGAAAATTTTGAATAATAACACCCCGTTGTTGGTTTGGTCGATGGACGCTGCGGTTACACTAGCTAAATGCAACCCACAGCTGTAGGTACCACCACGTTTGCCTTCTCGAAGACTCGAAGAGTGCGAGAAAACAATGGCACGCGTGAGCTTTCCTTGATGAGTAGTTTCGATGTTTACGAGCGGCTCTTTTGGGGAAGCAAGCACGCACTAGAGACTAGAGAGTTTGATCGGTGGTCGGTGTTCGTCCGAATCTGGCAGAGGATCCACAAAAGTTGTATGCTGTTGTGTCGTGTCCTCATCTGCTGCTCTTTGGGCGATCGCAACCTGCACTTAAAGATGGAGATGTGGCCACTAATGATGCTTACGTAATGGCACTTGATCAGCTTCAAATTGGGCCTTGATTGGGAATGATTTATTGATTTTTCTTGTTTGATGGGTGCATCTAGTCGTTTATGGTACCTAGGAATAGATTTGGGAATTGATGGAAGGGCTCAGAATTGTGCCCGTTAGTAAGAAATCAATAAAGTGCTGATTAGAAGGTATTGTAATGAATGCCCTTTTAATTAGGCTTTCAACTTAAGCTTATGTAGTGCTGTTGGATTCCTTCAAATTATAAAATAACTTGTTCTTTTTTCATGCAAGAACTGTGCCTTCGGGGTGGGGGTTTGTTTTAGACACTTTCCGCTATTAGGGTAGTGGAGGTATTTTGGACCGGGCAGGTATTTTGGCCCACCTAGGGAGTTTTATGATATTTATCACATAATCTCTACAAAATCTTGTTAATTTTTCATTGGAACACGAAAAGTATTCAACTATGTGATGACCTTTATTTTGGATGTCAGTTAAATATACTGTTCAGTATCAAAAATATAGAAAATGTTTTCACTTCCAATGAAACGCACGGAAAAGCATCAAAAACAGAGAAGGTGACAAATTTATAGTCGGCTTCGAAGAGGTATTAAATTTCGCAAATAAATATTTAATTCATGTGAATGCAATTATGGCCTTGTAAGAACTCAAAATAAACTGTTCTTAAGCTCGGTGGAGCGATAATATTTACTAAAATGGTGGTTTGAGGTATGGCCAAAATATGTTCAACATAATCAGATGTGAACATATTTTGGACCACCTGTCAGATCCATCTCTCCAGTTCCTTCTAAAGGGAGAAAATATTCATGCCAATGTAATGTACTCCAAAAACAGATAAATAGAATAAGTTGGGACCTCCCGTGATCTGGGTTGTTATACGTTTATTTTACAATGAGATTGTTGTGGGTTCGATTTTTTCTAACAACTTTTCGCTAAGTTAAAAATTTCGATTCGGTTTGTGTCCTAACAACTTTTCGACAAGTTGAAATTTTCAGGTGTTCAGTCATCCAGTTTAGAAAAGTTGTCCTTCTCGGCAATCAGTTGATGACTGAGACAATGTGTTATCTAATGTATGTTTGACAATTTACGTATCATTCAAATTACTTTATTTTTGATGGCCTTTCCACTCATTACAATATGTGTGGAACGCCTTTATATTTAGCAAAATCACTAGACTTTCACACTTTTATGAAGCGTTACGTAATTGATGCATGGTGACTGACGTCATGCAATAGTTAATAAATACACGTTTTGCGTAACATTTTTTTCATGAAACATCATACTACAATGCGTAAAAACTGGCAATTGCAACAAAATTTCACCTATTTTTATCGTTACGTATTTTTTTAACGTTCCCTGCCTCAAAAAATGAATAGAAAATATGTAAACTTCACGTAGTTTTAACTATGTTTAAATTTTTGTTGAGATGGCTGTCATTTCATCAATCAATTGAAGTTTAATTTGGTGGGCCAAAATATGTGCACTTGGTGGTCCAAAATAAAATCAGGTGGTCCAAAATAGAAGCCCGAGATCCTTCAGGAGTTTTGATATTTCTTGTATTTACTACAACAATTTTGAGTTCTGTTTGGCCTTTTTCGACAGAAAACATGTTACTCTACGTAATGCCTATTGAAATTATCCATATTTTATATTTTGAAGTGGAAACTTTCTTTTTTCGCTGAATTGTTCATCCACTTCCTAAAGGGGTCCAAAATACCTCCCTTACCCTAATCAGCCTTTGAAATTATTTTTTGTACAGATAGTATATAGATCTGTTAAAGTTGTTCATTATAGGAATTATGCCTGAAGAATCTACAATAATAGCATGAAATATAGAATAACGCCTAAAATAAACGATAACAGAGATAGGGATTTTCCCCTGCTAAAACGTGGATTCGGACCATTGTGCACTGTTAAGAAGCAGTAATTCTTAGAATGACATAATCTTACATGTTGATTGCATTGATTCGGTTATTCCTTTGAATATTCTGGGATCATGCCTAGGGAATTTTTCCGACAATATTTTTAAGAATTCATTTAAAAATTGCTTTGAAATTTGTTCGCCAGTTACTTTTGGAATTTCTGCATCTTCTCTTCTTCGTCAGTTCCTTTAGAAATATATTAAGATTTTCCGGTAGTTCAGGCGAAACTTCTTTGTCAATTTGTTCGGGAATTTGTTTGATAATGCATTTATAAACAATTTTTCGAGAAATCTTCCTGTAAGTTTCTTAGAATTCCTGCGGTAGTTCCAGTAAAACTTGTTCAGTACATTCTTTGGTAATTTTAACAGCAATTCTTTTTGGAAACTTCCTCGGCAACGTTTTTTGAAAACGCTTTGCTTCGAAAGTTCCTTCGTCAATTTATTCGAGATTTTTTTTGGTTATTCATTTAGATAGATACTGCTTTGATAAACGACGGGCTTGGTGGTCTAGTGGCTACCGCTTCTGATTCGTATGCAGAAGGTCATGGGCTCAATCCCTGGCCCGTCCTTTTCATCCTACTTTGTATCTTTCTATCCACTTTTTCTCGCTCTCTCTTCTCTACATATACAACTCATGTATATTCATATGTTCATAGCCATCGCTAGAACCAGAAACGAATTGAAAAAAAAAGTCGTTTCCCTCCCTTCCAACTTCCACTCACAGCACAGTGTATATAACGCCTATAAGTTATGCAACTAAAGCGTGCTGTGCCGCTTGACCTTATTCACCACACAATCTATCACGAACACTATAAATAACCCTATCCATGGATCGCATCACCGACCCAACGGTGACTCCCAGATCTCCCACCCTTTCCGTCTAACAAATACCCCAGTCCGTGCGGGTTGTGGGGACGCAGAGTGCTCTCGGTCTCTAGTAGCAACAACCAGTACACTCTAACATTCCTTTCCCTTCCCAGCTGACTATAAGGACTTGGCCGGCGCCGTTATTGATCAAATATGCATGAGCTGCTAAAATTGCACTTTGAGAATAAGTGGAGTGTCCCAGCCCTTATTCAGTTGGATCTCAGTGCAACTGGTACCAGTTCAGATCAATCACGGAGGAGCAACCATTGTCATGTATAGTCAGAATTGATCGTTGATCGTTTTTTTAGATAGATAGGGGGATTAGGGGCATAATGGACACCCTAAGCAAATGCCTATGTTAGGCCTGTATATCAGATAAAAACTTAACATATTATCATTTGGCTTACCACTTTAACTTGTTTCCTACGTATTTTAATAATTTACAGCAGGTAGAATGTCATTATTGTGGAGAAATAATGAATTGTAAACCGTGTGTTTTTGGGGCAGGCAGGAAAGGTATGGGGTGAAATGGACACCCATCGGGGCATAATCGACACCCCTGCATATTTTATGCTGTATCATTGATAACATCGGCCAGTTAAGTAATTTTCCTACGGAGATCAATACCACAGATATAATACTCCATCTTAGACGAGTTTACCGCACATCCAAGTTAATTAAATAAATTTTAGGCTAAAATAATCAGATTGTTTTTTTTTCCAAACTCTCTAAAACGCCTAACAGTATGCAACGCACGTACATCCATTCGTAATTGCCAGTGTTCATTCCGCTCCGAATCGACTACAACATTGAAATTGCTATTTTAAATAAATTCTGATCAAAAATAAAATACTTCATCCATTGCTAAATCTCCGTATACATGTTAGAGTGGGTCAACGTTGTATGGAGAAACTTTAAATTTGATCGTATCAACCCGGAACAAAGCTTTTTCAATCTATGTTAGCGTCAAAAACAACTGTGCAATATTTGGGAGCGATTGGTTGCGTCCCCGTATTCCGCATTGCGATTGAAATTTGTATGGAAGTTAGTATGGGAAAACGTACTTTTTTGCATTTCACTCATAAGTTGAATTCTTTTGTCCAATACCATGTAACTAATGACGTTAAAGTATAGCCTAGGATATGCCGAAAAACTTTGCCGAAGACCGCAAAGTGATCCGATGCTTGTGAAAAAAGTTATTCGCCTGGTAACTTAGGCCAAAAATTGAGATTTTATTATTGATATTATTCCTTTACATGTTAAATGTTAAGCACCACCGGGCCATCTGTACGTTATAACTTTTTTCACAAATGTCGGACCACTTTGCAGTCTTCGGCAAAGTTTTCCGGCATATCCTAGGCTATACTTTACCGTCATTGGTTAGACTGTTTTAGACGAAAAATTTCAATTTATGAGAAAAATGCAAAAAAGCACGTTTTCCCATACTAAATTCCATACAAATTTCAATCGCAATGCGGAATACGGGGAAGCAACCAATCGCTCCCAAATTTTGCACAGTTGCTTTGGGCGCTAGAATGAATCGAAAAAGCTTTGTTCCAAAAAATCGACTTTGTTGACTCAGTCTAATACATGTAGATAAGGCAACAATTCATTTGTTTTTATGGTGGACACACTCCAACACTCGTAATATCTTATTTGCTGCTGCTTCGAAATTATAAGAATTTCACCATATGAAGAGCAAATTTCAATTTCAATGATATTTTGGTTATTTTAAAGGAATATAAATGGTACTTTTGAAAAATAGAACAATGACTTGTTCCTTTACACTTATGCATTAAAAGTTTTACATAAAAGTCAACGGTTTCGGCAAAAACAGGGGTGCCCATTTCGCCCCGGGTGTCCATTATGCCCCTAATCCCCCTACTGCTTTGATAAACTCTTCGGAAATTTGTTTTTTTTTTCGGTAATTTCATTGGAGTTTGAACAGCAATTCCTTTGTAAATTTCTATGGAAATGTAAAAATTCCTCTGAATTTTTTTTTCTATCTTTAGAAATTTCTTCAGTCATTTTTTAACAATTCCTAATCTGTTTAAAAATTTCTTCTGCAGTGTATTCGTAAATTCCGTCGGAAATTTCCTTAGAAAAAGAATGGTATTTTTTTAACTTCTTTCGAAAGTATAATGGGAAGTAATTTTGGCACTTTTTAAGGAAATACATTCAGCCATGAAATTTCTTAAGCGTTTATTTTAGGAACAACTTCCACAATTTTTTCGTCACATTTATGAGAATTACTTCGGCCATTCCTTTCGAAATTTTCTCGAACAACTCCTTTGGGAAGTTGATGGATGGGATTTGAAAGTAATTACAAAAGAAAATCGTAAATGTATTTGAAAAGGGAATTTAAAAAACTGCCATCGGAATAAATTTAAAATAAAATTGTCGAATCAATTTTCATAAGCTACGATTTAAACGGCTATTTCATTTATTTAGATCACATCAAATTCATGATAATACTGAATCAACAATTTGCCGCCATAATACTCGATTTGCAGCTGCAGCTCTCCATCCTCGGTCACGCCCAACACTCGCCAGATCACGCTCCACCTGGTCCGCCCATCGTGCTCTCTGCGCTCCACGCCTTCTTGTACCAACCGGATGGTTAGCAAACACCAACTTTGCAGGGTTGTTGTCCGGCATTCTTGCAACATGCCCTGCCCACCGTATCCTTCTAGCTTTGGCCACTTTCTGGATACTGTGTTCGCCGTAAAGTGCAGCGAGCTCGTGGTTCATCCTTCTCCGCCACACACCGTTCTCCTGCACACCGCCGAAGATCGTCCTTAGCACCCGTCGCTCGAAAACTCCGAGTGCTTGCAGGTCCTCCTCGAGCATCGTCCATGTCTCGTGTCCGTAGAGAACCATCGGTCTTATTAACGCCTTGTACATGGTACATTTGGTGCGGGGGTGAATCTTTTTTGACCGCAGTTTCTTCTGGAGCCCATAGTAGGCACGACTTCCACTGATGATGCGCCTTGGTATTTCACGGCTCACGTTATTGTCAGCCGTTAGCAAGGAACCGAGGTAGACGAATTCTTCTACTACCTCGAAAGTATCCCCGTCTATCGTAACATTGCTGCCAAGGCTTGTCCTGTCTCGCTCAGTCCCACCTACCAGCATGTACTTTGTCTTAGCCGCATTCACCACCAGTCCGACCTTTGCTGCTTCACGTTTCAGGCGGGTGTACTGTTCTGCCACCGTTCTAAATATTCTGGCAATAATATCCATGTCATCCGCAAAACAGACAAATTGGCTGGATTTCGTGAAGATCGTACCCCGGCTGTTGAGCACGGCTCGTCGCATAACACCTTCCAGGGCGATGTTGAATAGTAGGCAGGAAAGTCCATCACCTTGTCGTAGTCCCCGTCGAGATTCAAATGAACTGGATAGCTTACCCGAAATCCTTACGCTGTTCTGCACACCGTCCATCGTTGCTCTTATCAGTCTAGTCAGCTTCCCGGGAAAGCTGTTCTCGTCCATAATTTTCCATAGCTCTGTGCGGTCGATACTGTCGTATGCCGCTTTGAAGTCGATGAACAGGTGATGCGTTGGGACCTGGTATTCACGGCATTTCTGGAGAATTTGCCGTACGGTGAAGATCTGGTCCGTTGTCGACCGGCCGTTGATGAAACCGGCTTGGTAACTTCCCACGAACTCATTTACTTTAGGTGAAAGACGACGGAAGATGATCTGGGATAGCACTTTGTAGGCGGCATTCAAAATGGTGATCGCTCGAAAGTTCTCACACATTAACTTGTCGCCTTTCTTGTGGATGGGACAGATTATCCCTTCCTTCCACTCCTCCGGTAGCTGTTCGGTTTCCCAGATCTTGACTACTAACTGGGGCAGACAGGTGGTTAACTTTTCCGGGCCCATCTTGATGAGTTCTGCTGCGATACCGTCCTTACCAGCCGTTTTGTTGTTTTTGAGCTGGTGGATGGCATCCTTAACTTCCCTCAGCGTGGGAGTTGGTTCGTTACCGTCCTCTGCTGCACCAACATAGTCATTTCCTCCGCTGCCTTGGTCCTCCGTGCCTACATTCTCTTCGCCATACAGGTGCTCGTTGAAGTGCTGCTTCCACCTTTCGATCACCTCACGTTTATCCGTCAGGAGGCTCCCTTCCTTATCCCTGCATATTTAGGCTTGCGGCACGTAGCCTTTGCGGGATGTGTTGAGCTTCTGGTAGAACTTGCGTGTTTCCTGTGAACGGCACAGCAATTCCATTTCCTCGCACTCCGCTTCTTCCAGGCGGCGCATTTTCTCCCGGAAGAGACGGGTCTGCTGCTTCCGCTTCTGTCTGTATCGCTCCACATTCTGTCGGGTTCCATGCTGCAGCATTACCGCCCGCGCTGCATCCTTCTCCTCCAGAACCGCTCTGCACTCCTCGTCGAACCAATCGTTTCGTCGACTCCGTTCTACGTGCCCTATGGTGCTCTCGGCTGCGTTGTTAATGGCTGCTTTGACTGTACTCCAGCAGTCCTCTAGAGGGGCCACATCGAGCACACCCTCGTCCGGCAACGCTGCCTCGAGATTCTGCGCGTATGCGGTGGCGACATCCGGTTGCTTCAGTCGCTCTAGATCGTACCGGGGCGGCCGCCGGTAATGTACATTGTTAATAACGGAGAGTTTTGGGCGCAGTTTAACCATCACCAGGTAGTGATCGGAGTCGATATTAGCGCCACGATAAGTCCTGACGTCGATAATGTCGGAGAAGTGCCGTCCGTCAATCAGAACGTGGTCGGCTGTGCTGGAAGAAGGTGCTACGAATGGCCATGTTCTTGGAGGCGGCGAAATCGATGAGGCGTAGGCCATTTTCGTTCGTCAGCTGGTGGGCCCTGAACTTTTCAATCGTCGGTCTGAATTCCTCCTCCTGGCCTACCTGAGCGTTTAGATTCCCTATGATGATCTTGACGTCGTGGTTTGGGCAGCGGTCGTACTCGCGTTCGAGCTGCGCGTAAAATGCGTCTTTGTCATCATCAGTGCTTCCGGAGTGAGGGCTGTGCACGTTTATTATGCTAATGTTGAAGAATCGGCCCTTGATCCTCAACCTGCACATTCTTTCGTCGATCGGCCACCAACCGATCACGCGCCTCTGCATGTCGCCCATCACTATAAAAGCTGTTCCCAGCTCACGTGTGTTGCCGCAACTCTGGTAGATGGTATGATTACCTCTAAACGTTCGCACCATAGATCGGCTATGCAGTCTTTTAATATGGGAAAACGAGGTTTATTACTTGCCCGACGTTTCGACACTGGGGTTTTGTGTCATCTTCAGGGGTGATTATTTTTTTTTGTTTTTCGAAAAATTAATTACCCCTGAAGATGACACAAAACCCCAGAGTCGAAACGTCGGGCAAATAAAAAGCCTCGTTTTTCCATATTGAAAGACTGCGTAGCCGTTTTCAATCGATCCTCCAGAAGAATATTCATAGGAATTCTCATCGAAATTGCCGGAAAAGATCCCAGAAAACGGACTGGGAAATTCCCTATGAAATACAAATCCCTTACAAAATGCGAAAGCATTTCCAAGGAGTTGGTCAAATCAATTCCTCAAAAAAAAATTGAAATTGATTCCAAAGGAGTCAGAGAAATTTGGCTAGAAAACACAAGTTTGGCTAGAAAACACAAGTTCTTGAAGAACACCCCAAAGAGTTTCGAAAGAAATTCTCAAAAGTATTGCTTAAGATTTTCTTAAGATAACGCCAGAGAAATTCCCAAAACAATCGCCAATGGAGTTGCTGAAAGAGTTTCTAGGAATCTTTGAAAGAATTCAGAAATAATTTTTTACATTCATTACAAAAAAATAGAAAAATTGCCGAAGAAATTTCCATAGAAATTGTAAAAAGAATTCTGGGAAGAAATTTCAAAGGAATTACTGAGGAATATCCAAATGAACTGCAGAAGAAGTTTTCAAAATAATATTTGAAAATGTAAAAAAAAACATGAGAAATCTTCAATGAAATTGCTGATTAAATTCCTCAAGTAATTTTCGAAGCAAGTTCCAAAGTAATTGCCAAATACATTTTAAAGAAACTGCAACAGAAAACCCTAAGAATGCATTACTGAAGAATTCACGAGGAATTTGCTTTAAGAATTCTCGTATGTATTAATGAGGGAATTTTCAAAGAAATTGCTGATAGTTTCCTCAAAGAATGTGCCGAAGACCTTCCCGAATGAATTAACGAAGAGATTTCTGGAGGAATTCCAAAGGAATTCATAGATATTTGCAAAGAAATCTCAAGTCTTTGCCGAATGGATTTGTAAAGAAATTGCCGAAGAAGTGAATGAAGAACGGCTGAAGAAATGCACAAGAAATTTTGAAGGAAATTTTCTCAATTCGATTGCTTGAAACAATCGAATAACAACATTTTGCTTATTACACGAAATTTTGAGACATTTCTTTAGTTTTTTCAGTATTGTTTATGTTTATAGACAAAATCATGAAAATTTGCCCCCAGGTTCCCCTCTAACTACGGCAATGTCAATTGGCATGAGTTTTTGTAAACGGTGGGATATGTACAGTAACTTGCTGGCTACAAAAATTCAAGTCAGTTGGTACAAAATTGACCTGGTTTTAAGCGGAATGTGTCGTAAATAGGACCCCTTCCCAAATGTTCCAAAATCATTCAGTATTGGTTCCGGGTCATTTAGACGGAAGCGTCATTTGGCCGAACGCCGTTCGATCGAATGCCGTTAGACAGAAAATGGAATGATGAGCTTAAGTGATCATGCCACTGTTTCCTATATGTATTAGTATAACATGAAAAAACAATCTATGACCCAAAAGAAAAGAAAAATCTCTGGCATGAACATTCACAGTTCCACTGCCAACTAATCCCTTAATGGTAAAACCAGAAACAATAGCCTATAATTAAAATAAGGAAGTATTGCTGATAATCATCCAGAGTTTGTCCACGTCTCTAAATTCTTTTGATCATAAATCGACCAAATGCTATTCGGCCAAATGGCCGGACGCCTTTAGTAATGGATGAACCTATAAATTGAGTAATACTGCTCAATTTAAAAACTACGGACAACATGTACGAACTATTAAACTGTGAGGAATAGACAAATTTGCAACCAATTATGAAGTTGTCCAGCGAACCCAAACGCTCTACGCGGAAATGATTAACTGCTTCAATTGAAAAGGTCACAACCGTAATGGCCCCGTGCCCACAATTATCCGAACAAAGTTCACCACAGGCTGGCACGATCTAGGAGTAGGACCAGCTTAAAAAGAACTGTTGCAAAATGTAAAAGTAAACTAAATCTCAGATCTTGTTCGCTCGATACCATTATTGATCACTGTGCTCGCATGAGCGGCTTAAGTCGACGATGGTGGCGACAACGACAACGACAGTGTCTTGGGCGCGTGCCAACACCTTCAACTCTCGTTCGTTCCATATTCAACATCTGTAGGTACGTGCGATCTTTGGACCCAACTCAACGCGCCGTAGAGGCGCGATACTAATCTTGTCGAGACAAATCACCTTTTTATTCGCTTCTAAGGCGGTGGAGACCCCGAAAGCTATTACGAATGTACATGCTTAATAATAATTCTTGGTACTTGGCCCCTCCTATCTATCCTATATACATGATTCGTATGGAAAGGACCCCACCCAGATGTGATCACCGCAAGCCTCATTCGCTCGACTTCATAGCCAGCAGACACTTCGGGGCTTGTCATGGGTGATTGCAAACCCGGGCTGAGGAGTTTTCCAGTGTCAAGCAACTTTGCCTCACTGAGGGGAAAATTAATTAGGTTTGTGCTCAAACTTCTAGGCGTAAATTGAATTTCGCACCACACCGTAATGGATGACTGAGTTTTCGGCTATTGGGTCTGAAGCGCACTTTTTTTTCTTAAGTTTTGCCGACGCAATCTTCAAGTGCTCTCGAATTCGTTCCGCGAGTCGGATCTCCGACTGGTTCTTCGTGCAAAGATTTAAGCACGCGAATTAATCTGAGCCTTAAAGAACATGATTTATGGTTCCCATCACGAAGCTCCGCTGATTGATTTTCTGACCACGAAGAGGACAACGACAACCAGTAATGGTAGCTCAGGAAAGTGTTAATGCCATTCTTCGCGCATTTGTTTCAAGTTCCCACCGCCAACCGATTTCTCGTTAAGCCAAAACTAATAAAAACTTTAACACATTTATCCTCTTTCGCTGGCTGCTGGAAACCCATAACTAGAGGTCCACAGGGGTTTAAAGCCGTACATCACACCGCGGTCAGTCAGTTCAGTGGGCACATAATGGAAGAAGATTTAAGAAAACAGATATACCACCGAATTGAGCCCGGGCCGGGGTCCGAATGTACAGTACTGCCCAGCGCTCGATCATCCCTCCCAAGATCATCACCGAATCTGATGAAGACGATGCGATGGTTCATGACCGGCATAATAGAGATCGATCAATCACCTCAAGCGGGCTGGCTGATGGTGGTTACCTACTACATAGTTGTTTCGGGACAACGGCGTAAGGTGATGAAATAGAAACAGATTCACACTGCTGGGCGCATCCAATAAATCACATCGGAACTGCTCGTTGGACGCACGGAATAGCTGCTAAAGTATCAGATTACAATCTACAATGGGCAACAGAAGTTCAAGTTTGGGTGATTTAACACTTTTTTGATCGGTGCGCTTCAGGCACACAAAACACCCTTTCAGCTAATTCGTTGCCGGCTTTTAATTAAAACTATTCAAAAAATAGTCAAGGTTCCCAGTTTTCAATCGAATTATTATTCTAGTATAGGGTTTTTGGAGCTCTGCAAGTACAACGATATAGCGAACGTTCCTTTAATAAAGTTTCAGCAATAAAAGACCCATCCTTACATGATTTTGCCCATTTGAAAAAAGAAGTGAGATTTTGCAAAAGTGTGCAATATAAATTATCAAAATTTTGTCGCCAATGACCGGTCGAGACCTACAATCCCGATCAAAAGTTTGGGGTCACCCCGTCAAAAACATGTCATTTTTTAGGTCCATATCTCCGCCAATCTTTGAAATCTTTGAAATGAGCCATAAAGAATTGAACTATAGATGAACTATAGATGACTAAGATATCAGCAAATCACTTTGCCATGTTTTACGAAGGTGACCCCAAACTTTTGGTCGATGACATCAAGGATTCATTTACTTAATAACTGTTTTTCTAGATTTTTTTTAGCCAAGTTCGGTAAAAAGCAGTTGAAAGCTAATAGAAAATGAGTTATATTACCGCTCTCATCATAAAATTTGGTCGACCCAATTTCCAGCGACACTGCCGTAAGTTCATATTATTTTTTTTTAGAAAATTTGGCAACATTGGGTTAAGTTTTCATACACATATTTTTGTAAAAGTTTCACCTGAATAATGTTCAAAGTTACTTTGACTTACTATCTCTTGAATGAGTCCAAGGGTTTTCAACTCGGACAGGGGCCCATATAGCCGAGGCGGTAAACGCACGGGTATTCAGCATGACCATGCTGAGGGTGACGGGTTCGATTCCCGGTCGGTCCAGGATCTTTTCGTAAAGGAAATTTCCTTGACTTCCTTGGGCATAGAGTATCTTCGCGCCTGCCACACGATATACACATGCAAAATGGTCATTGGCAGAGGAAGCTCTCAGTTAAAAACTGTGGAAGTGCTCATAGAACACTAAGCTGAGAAGCAGGCTTTGTCCCAGTGAGGACGTTACGCCAAGAAGAGAAGAGAGAGGAGGAACTCGGACACAAATTGGTGGAGATATGGGCCTAAAAAATGACATGTTTTTGAGGGGTGACCCCAAACTTTTGATCGGGAGTGTATATAGACTATAGGCTAACTCGGATTACCCCAAATTGTAGAGGCGCTTGGTGAGATAAGGAGAAAATCGCTTGTTTACATAAAAAGGACATTTTTTTGTCGTCATATTTTACTCATTTTTTGCTCTAGAAGTTCCCTAGTAACACCACTAGTTCTATAACAGTTGGGAATTCACGATTCAAACATAATCGGTTGTATTTTTCTTTTAGAATTTACGTAAAATTGAACACTTATATAATCAAAGCAGCGCAAAAAATGGCGGCTTATAAAACATCTTTCAAAGTATAGATAGTTGTATTCTGATACACTTATAATACTAAAAATTGCGCCTGACCCACGCTTCATCCAACTCGAGATTGAACATATGTTACATAAGAGTAATTTATCGTAAAAAAAAACTTGGAAATTACTCATATCATACAAACACAATCAGTGGTTGTAGTTAAGCTATTTTTAGCTTATTTAACTATCAGATAACATTTCCATTACAGATTAACTGGAAAGGTTGAAATTAAGCTTTTCGTTTCGTAACATAACTTTTAGAAACCAGTTTTTTTAACAAATAACTATCCCACCGTTCTTGACTTGGCACAACTGACAGAAACAAAACACAACCGAAAAAATATATTAAAATACGACTTTATCTCAAGAAAATGTTTCCATGTCATAATACCAATAGACGTGAGCTATAATTGATTAAATCACTGATTTTTATCGCATTATACTCAGTGATGGTAAAGCTTTGTTTTACCTGCGGCTTAAGATTCATGGTGATTCAAGCGCCACTGAGTTCAATTTAAAAATATATCATAAAGAACCCTTTGGCTCGAGAATACAGAATTGCATTCGTGCGGGGTTCTGACATGTTCATGTGAAAATAATACTAAGGAAAAGTGACCAAAAAAGCAAGTAAAGCCAGAACATCAAAATCACAATTTGCTGGGAAACATTTTTAAACATTATGTCAAAAACGCAGTTGGCAGCGATGATTGCTAGTGTTGTATAGGTGTTCAAATAACGTATTTTATTCTTCTTTGAGCTGACGTCATTTTTTCTTATGCATGTTAGCGAATAACATCGTTTCAGCTTTTTTCCTACACATGATGTTTTATATTTCGCTTATAATACTCTTATAATCCATATTTTTAGATTTTAATTTTTGAAGATGTTTTCTGTGTTACTTGGGTTGCTATTTTCCATTTGCAATGGCTTCCATTATCATTATTCTTGATGCCCACGCCGACAGATACCGGATTGGCCAGTTAACAAAAAAATCCGGAAGATCACCCGCCGGAGGCATAGCAAGAGCTCTTCAAATTAATCACATAAATTGTTCCTAAGTACCTACCGAATCTAAACGCATCTGAAAGAGTATTAAATTTTCTTTCCAAAAAGTGCTGGTTTGTTTCTCTACGATGCGGAATTTGATACGAAAAAGTGAAAAAAGTGCACTTTGCCAATGCTGCACCATGGCACTTTTTGGCGGAGTCACGTTTTTCGTACACGGAAAGATCGATATACACAGAGCAAGGAGTAACTTTCACACAGCGATCGAAAAGACAAAAGATTTCATGCAAACTTGTGTGAAAATTCACGCAAATTTGTGTAACACCGGATCAGCACATTTTTTGTGTTGATCCAGTCGTACGCAAATATGAGTGAAAAATCCTTTGTCTTTTCGCAAGTTACTCATTCGCTGTGTGCTTTCGTTTTAGGGTGTAGGGTTCTCATTCCTGCCACCAGATGTGGAGGGACCCATACCAATACAGGGTCTAAATGCCATAAGAAATCTCACGCTCCCAAATTCATCCTATTTAAAACGAAGCGACTACAGTATCGATTGCTTCCGAAGAAACAAAAGAAACGGTGCTTCAATCCTTTGTTTTTCGTAGGATTAAAATGGGAGCCACATGTTTAATAAAGAAACGAATATCATATATCAGAAAATTCGGAAATAAATATAAATCAAGCTAATATTCGTGAAAAATATCTTTTAATGGAATTCGAAATTTTCTCGGTTGCAACCTGAATTCCTGTATATTTCCAGTTTTTGTTTTCGGTGATTTTGCATTCCCGGCTTTTTCCGGTTCTCCCGATCCAATCATGGATCATGCATAGGGCACTGAATGCCGCAGTTGCTTAGGTGATTTTTTCTAAGTCTGACGGTTCGTAGCCATGTTTTTGTGATTCGGAATTCATGAAACAATTCAATTTTTTTTCCATGTGGTTTTGCAGAGCGTGAGAAAATAGTGCTCATTTGTAATTCGCTGGATGCCACCGATCTGCTACTGGAATTTGCAAGATTTTTTTTTTGCCTTTTCTTCACCAGGGCCAACTACTTCAGGAGTAGTTCTACAGAAGTTTCTTCTGTCTGGAATTCCCAGGATGTTCTTTATGAGATTTTTGGAAGGGGTTTATTTAGAACTCTTTCAGAAGCGCCGTCTGGGTTTCTTCTTGGAGTTTCTTCTGAGATTCCCAACGCTGTTCTATCTGGGATTCCTCTAAGAGCTCTTGCTAGGTTTTATCCAGGAAATACTCCCGGGATTCCTCCAGAGATTCCTTTCAGATTTCTTAAGGAATACCTTCTGGGATTCCTCCAAAAGCTCCTGAATTCCTCTAGAAATAAATTCCAAAATTATTCCAAGATTCCTCCATCTGGGATTGCTCCAGAAATACTTTTCGTCGTATATTCAGAAATTTATTACAAGATTCTTATAGCAGTTCCTTCTGTGATTCCTCGGGAAGCTCCATCTGAGATTCTTCTTGAAGCGTCCTTTAGAAGGTAACTTTAGGATTCTTCCAAGTTCCTTCTGAGATTCCAAAATGGATCTGTCTAGGATTCCTCCAGGATTCACTTTGAGATTTCAAGAATGCTCCAGAAATATCTTTCAAGATTCTCGTAATAGTTTACTTTTGGAATGTCTTCACATGTTTTTTCTGGGATTTCCAGAAGGATTTCCTGGAAATTGACATCCTGGAAGGAACTATAAGAAGACAACCATAAGGAATTCCGGGGAGAATTCCTGGCAAAGTTGCTGGAAAACATCCTTAAGAAAATGTTGGAGGAATTCCTCAACGAGCTTCAGAAGCCACCCTTTAAGACCTTTAAGTACTTCCATCAGAAATTTCACCAGGCGGAATTCCTTAAAATACTCCTGGAGGAATTCCATAATGAACTCCTAGAGGATTTCAATCAGTGGGTCTCCAGTTAGCCTAGTGGTTTAGGCTTTGGATCGCCAATCCGCAGACGGTGGATTGGTTTCCCGTTCCGGTCGAGAAGATTTTCTCGACTCCCTGGGCATAGTGTATCATTGTACTTGCCACAGAATGTACAAATTCATGCAATGGCAGACAAAAAAGCCCTTCAATTGATAACTGTGGAAGTGCTCTAAGAACACTAAGTTGAAGAAAGACAGGCCAATTTCCACGTCGAGCCATAAAGAAGAAGAAGAAGGATTTCCTTCAGGAACATCGGATAGAATTCCAGAATGAACATCCGGATCTGTTGGGTGTGAATAATGTTAGTGTCATTCCTCTTGCTTGCCTTTCCCCTAGCAAGCATCAGTGACAGCAAGCATCATGTCGAGGTTGCTAGTGAGTCAAGTACAATGCCAAGTGATTCTACTGTAGTTTGCTAAGATGGTTGGGAACGGATGGTTCCGGTGAGTTACACGATATTCACAGGATAGATCCCAGAGTGATCTGCAAGAATCCCAGAAGGAACTCGTGAAGGAATTCGAGAAAGAGTTCCTAGAGAAATCCTGGAAGAAGAAGTTTCTGGAGAAATCCCGGAAGCAGTTTCGGAAAAAAAATCCGAAAGGAGATTCCGGAATAACGTAATCCTGATAAAAACTTCTGCAGGAATCCCGAAAGAAGTTCTTGGAAGATCCCAATCCCGGGAGGGGGTTTCCGAAGCAATTCCAAAACCTTGGAACCCTGGAAAGAGTTCCCAGATGAATTACCACAGGAATCTCAGGAGAAGTTCTTGATGCAATCCCGGAAATAATTCCAGAAAGAATTCCGGTAGGAATTGCTGGAGTAATCCCTGAAAAAGTTTTTTGAGGAATACCGGATGAATATATTAGAGGGCTCACGAAAGGATTTCCTAGATAAATCTAGGAGATTTGATGGACCTCCAGGGTGTTTTAGGGTATTCCAGTGGGCTTCAGAGGGAAGCGTTACAGGGGTTATTAGGGGTTTCAGGGTCGTCCTAGGGAGTTTCAGGAGTTTCAGGAAGTTTTGGCGGACCCCAGAGGAGTACCAAGAGTGTTTCAGGGGGTATCAGGTGATTCCAGAGGCGTTCCATGGGGTTTCAGGGACGGTTCAAAAGTGTCAAAAGTGTTTCAGGGATATCAGAGGCGCTCAAGGGAGTTTTAGGGGTGTTCCAGGGAGTTCCGGGTGGTCTTAGGGGGGTTCCATGGGTGTTCCAGAGGATTTCATGGGATTTTAATTGATATCGGGGGCGTTCCAGGGAGAATCAGAGGGTGCCATTTCACCTAGAGCCCGGATACGTCTTGAGCCCGGACAACCGTTCCGACGATCGTTTTGTTTGGGTTGACCCAGCTTGATTTTGAATTTCTTGTCGTCTTCTACTCCTCTTTCCTTTTTCCGTAGTTTCCCTTTTATCAAAGTTAACTATTTCTCAACGGGCCTTATTTGCGTTCAATTTAGAGGATTCATTGCCTTTTCCACAAATTGAACATTGTTTTCTTCATACCAGTCAAAGATGTCATGCGCATAGTGGCAGGATGCCAAATCCGGCCAAAATAATGTAGAAACTTTGGGCTGCCAGATGAGTGGCAGAATAAATTTCTGGACACATTTCTTCCGGTATATTTCGACGTTCAAGCCTAGTTTCGAGTTCAAGAGAAATCGCTTAAGAAACTTCTTGACGGATTCCTGGCAGAAATTGTCTACTGTGGTTGCCATTTGAATTGTCATTTCTTCGCAACTGCGTACTGCGATCGAAGAAAAACGGTTTCTTGAGCGTTTTAGGCAAGGAATTTCCCATGCATCAAGATAGGCCAGTACTTCCCAAACTGTGCGCCGCGGGGTCCTGGTGCGCCGTGAATCTTTCTCAGGTGCGCCGCAGGTTCCTGAGATGGAAAAAAAAAAAAATAAATTCTGACGATTTTAACCGCCAAATTTTCTTGTGGCCTTTGTTTTTGCAAAGTAAAACTAATGTCATAACTTTTTCATGAATGTTAGATTGACATTCTTAGTTTGTGTTTGAAAACTATTCATTGTATTTTATGGCATTCCGAGAATTTGAGTCAAGATTCTGAAATTGTATTTAAGCTTGCCTATTTTGCATCAGGTTAGTTTTCTACTTGTTTTCAAAAACTTGTTATCTAAAGTAAATATTTAATTCAAATTAGAATAATCACTCTCCCGGTCTCCCGGTATTTATTATATTTATCTCAAATTTTCTGAAACACTTCAGTGGTATGCAAATGAACCATTCGTCCTGAAATGATTTTTTTAAGATCCTACACTTGCTAAAGTTGGCAACACTACGGAGCATAAAAAATACTTTCTAGAAGCTTAAACAACTAATTCACTTTCTTGATCGTTTAGGGTTGCAACTGCCCCTAAAGTTCAATTTTTTTTTCCTAATTCTGTAAAACCTTCCGATTGAGTTTAATAACTTCAAGTTTTGCAGCAATTTCGGAAAATTATCGAAAAATATGAAGTTTTATACGTAGAGAAGTGGAACCATCTCTGCAGGGGTCCTATTTTGGCACTTTTCTGCTATAACTCAGCCAATTCTGAACCAATTGACACAATTTTTAGAAACCGATGAGATACGTACGGTATCTAGCCGTGTACGAAATTTTAAGTCAATTTGTTCGGAATCGACTGAGTCATAGCGAAGAGTGCCCAAAATACCGGCCGCTGCCCAAGTGGTTCGCTACCCTACCTATTAATTTTTTAACAAATTTGTGATGGCTTCACGAAGGAGTAAATATGAATTTTGAAATATGAAGAAGGTTTTGGAATTCCCAAGATGTGAAACAGGTTTCTCTTATTTGAGTTGTTCATTATATCGTGAAAAAATTTAAAGTTATAATGATACCGTATTGAGAAGAAACAGGTATTTTATTATTATTATTATTTTTTTTATTATCTTTATTAAAGAGACTTTCAGCCCGTGGCTGGTTCATCTCTGAGGTATTTTATTAAGTAAACTGATTTTGAGGATTTTAATAGATAGACTAAAAAGCATTCGACCAGACGGTTCCACTTATGGAAAAACTTTAACTTTTATTAAAGGTTATCGTTTGTTTACAACGTTAGCAACATATAGACACACAGCAGTTGTCAAAATGAGGCATAGTCTTTTTAATACAGGACCTCAAAGGTGTACTCATAATTAATGATACAGTCCTTAAGGACGGCCCCCTAATTTTTTACGGGCGGCTCAAAGCACTCCGAGTTCTTGAAATCCATGTGCGGAGACGGGAACCTCTTTGATCTCGTAGCTGGTGTACGAAGCATCAAACACACCCCCAAGTAACAATTTTATGATCAATTAGTGTTGTAGGGGTTTTGAGAATCGTCATACAACGTTATACTTTTTATTTTGGATTTATAATGGCTCTACTAAGAACCTCTTCTAGTCTTCTCGACTAAAAAATATTACTTGGGACATCTGGGTTAGACGATGCTTGAACTCAAATAAAGTTCAACAGGAGCGAGAAAACGTTTGTCGAAGGCATTAGGGTGATAGCCCTTACCACTCCAGTGTAAACGTATGGACGAAATCATTGAAGCGGTGAATGCATTCATCGCCCTCCAAGAGCAGTCTGAAATCGTCGTACCTAATTGATTTGGCTTTATTAAAGAGACTTTCATCGTCGTACCTAATGTTGGTCGAAGGTCCCAGCTAGTGAATGAGCTGAAACATGCGTTGATTGTGGGGAAGCTTTCAATGGGATGGGAAAAGTAATATCCTAAGGTGACTCCGGGAAGGGTTTAGATCTTTGCCCAATAATAAGTTGGTAAGGCGATGCAAACCCTAAAATACCCAGGATAAACTGAGGTCAGCAAGATTCACCCCTGCATTAAATTTACCATTATTGCAAAACGCATCAAAACCGGTGTAATCTATGATCATGAGAATTCACAAGTAACAAATTTAAGTCCTATTAGTTTCAAGGAGTTTATAAAGACCATCATAAAACCAAATTGATTTTGTTTAGGTTTAATCTATTTGAATCAAGCCTAATTTGATGAAGTTAAAACGTTTTAAGTGTACGAAGAAATGACAAAGATTTCGATTGTAGTCTTATGCAGCATCAATTTAGTACGTATCGCTAAAATCGACATTTTCCGTTAATTGTTTTGTATAAAAACCGTATGGGCAATAATACTCGGTCAAACTCCCCCCTCCCTCTAGAGCGTTATATAATTTGTGGATGGCGCCTTATGATCAGAGCCTCGAAAGAGTGATCAATAACTAATGCCGAAGATCTACAGAAAAAAAATAAGAATAAGCGGAATAATAATTACACTAGTTTACAGCATTTTTAAACTCTATAAGCTGATGATTTTTTTTTTAGTGTAGAATCATGCCCTGAGTTCGAAAACACGAAGGAAAAAAATACAGTGGAGTGGAAACTTTTTCGACTCTACTTACAAGACTGTCGATTTGAAATCGGTTTTTGTTACTATTGAATGCAAAAAGATTGAAAATTGGCTGACCGCAACGCAAGATATTTATATTTTAGTTAGCTCCATATTTTCAAAAACTGTAGAGCTCGATTTTCAGAAAAAAAAACTTAAACACTACTGATCTACTTAAAAATTTGGATCTTGATATCAACACATAATTACGCATCAAAAAATTTGTTCGTTGGTAAAAGTTCACGACTTTCGTTTTATTTTGTAAACTAGTGTTATTGTATCCCTACCTAGAAGCTTCCTCGATGGCGCATTCTACTTTATTTGGCATAATGTTTGAAATTTTTTCCAATGCCTCAGGTTGCCCAGTTTAGACTATTCGATTATGAATCTCACGGCAGACACGATGATTGACGGTACATAGTAGGCAGAGGACCGTAAGTCAACCCTAACTAAACAGATATTTATCTACCGTCAACGAAAGTTGAAAACCAGCAACCGAGAAACCAAAACAATTCCTTTTTGAGACCGATTTCGAGATCATACGTCGTGATGTGTCACTTCCAGAAGTCATCGTCGCTTCTCCCACGAATGATGGTGGATGATTGACCAGTGCGATTTGGTCGACCCGAGTGGATCGGAATGCCATTGAAATAGCATTTATTTTCACATGATAAAGTCTGTTAAGATCCACCTCAACACTTGTGAAATATGAAACTTGGAAAATTAATGTAAATGTGTATTAGGTAAATAATTTGAATACACAGGGATATTTGAGGTTACTCCACAGTTTCAATGTCAGTAGTAACTTTGTTTCTTTTGTGCTGGCTCACCATTGCAACTGGAACTTGGTCTGCCTCGTTTGAACTTATTTTTCTATGAGTCCTGATGGACTATCTTTTTCTGCCATTGGATGAACCTGTAGATTGTGATGCAAGTACAATGATACACTATGCCCTAGGAAGTCGAGGATATTTAACAGACTGAAACGAGTTAAGGGCCCGCTGTCTCCGGATCGGCGATCCGAAGCCTTATCCACTAGGCTAACTGGAGACTGAAACTTTTTTTCTAGCATATGATTTATTTTACTTTTAACTTATGTTCGGAACAGACAACAAGTTTCCAAAGCCCATCAGACTGACAAAATTAGCTTGTATGGCCCAAGCTCCAGCTTCAAAACAAATCCTATTATCAAGCAGAAAAAAAAATAAAATCATGTTTCGTGATCTGCTTTTTTCCATCTTCTGACTTAATTCCACATATCGTCTACGACACATCTGTTGTTGTTTTGTGTTCTAACTCAAATTTAATGCACGAGCATAAGAGCATAAGATCCTCTGGTCGAGGACGATCACCAGTAGTCCACGACTATTAACTGAGATGATTTTTCCTTTTTTTTTTACTCTTTCTCCGACTGGTTGTTTTCCTAAGTGATTTGCGATCACGATTTCTTCTTACCGCGGGATGAGCCAGCCTATGAAATTCAATCATCCCACGTGTTCGTCTCTCAGTCGAAGTCGAGAAAAAAGGGTTTTTATCAAGCGAACCAGAACTCCATAAAAGGAACTGGTTTTCAGTGGGCTTGCATTATTGTCCTGCGCTGGTGCTAGAGCCAAAGGCCATTCTTCTCGATTATGTGTAATGGAAGTTCGGTGGAAGATTGAATCTTGCATTATGTTTTGGATTCACTTTTATCCCGAGACGGGATCGAGTTGCGTTTGCTGTGCTACCACGACTGATGGATGATGGATGCTGTGCTGGACCACGTCCTTCGAGTGCGAGTTTCTCGTTGCTGATGCTGCTATGGTGTAATTGCATTGTTTGTTCTGTTAATGGATCATTTATCACCGTCAGCATCTTGTTGAAGAGAGGTTCTTGTTTCGCTGTGTCACTCTCGAGAGATCATAACCGCAGTTTCAACGAGTACAACAGTTGATGGAATATGGAACATCATCGCCAGGTGAGGAGGAAGAACTCGGCTTGCGATCGACACTTACCTAAAAAGAAACAAAAAAAAACCATTAGGATCGTGTTCTCGGCATCGTTACGACATTGCGGTGGTAAAAAAACTGAGAAGAGATCCCCCTTTCACTAAGGTACGAGGCTGTTTGGTGTAACGATGATAATTACACTTAGCGGACTACTGGAATCGATTGTATAACGAGCATTCTTCAAACCATCCGTCAGACAATTGTACATCTTTTTTTTCTGCAAAACTGTTTACCATAAAACATGACTCCACGGAGAAGCTGCATTCCGTTACAGCGGAACACCCTGGCGATTTTTTTCTAGCTGTAGTATTGACAACTGATTTGCATTCGTACATCATTAGCCCACTGCCTTCCCATCATTCTAGCACATGGGCTGCAGTATGGGTTAATGGCCCGTTTACACCTTTGCTAAAACTACATGACAATGCATGAACTGGCGCTAGTAGCGTTTAATTAGCACAGTGTAAACACTTTTTAGCAGACAATAAAATTATCATGATTATTTTAGAAGGTTCTGATTTTCGCGCTAGAACTAGCAGACAATAATCATAACTGTCACACACACTGGCATCTCTGCGATTGTGCCGCACACACACAAACAACTTTGTTTCATTCAGTTTGCTTCGCTCGTCCTCGCGCTCGCTGCTGTCGCCGCCGTCGTCGTGGAAATTTGTGAGTTTTTAAAATCGGTGAAATTTGAAATGGCTATTCGAAAGAAGCGAATGTCAAGTGACGAAATTGTCCACTTGCTGGGGCTCTACAGGGAACATGAGCTGCTGTGGAACTACAGCCACGAGCTGTATAAAAATAAGCAGAAAAGGCTGGCGGCCCTGGAAACAATCCGTGCAGCAATGGACCTTGAATCCGTGGATGAGGTCAAAAGGAGGATTAAAGTGGTCCGTGATACCTACAACATCGAAAAAAACAAAATGAGCAGTTCGAAAAAGTCCGGCGCAGGAACAGCAGACGTTTATCACACCCGGCTTTCGTGGTACAAGACAGCGCACGAGTTTCTTTCGGTATGCGAAGCCAGAGAATCGTACAGCAACATTGTAAGTACATATATTCTATTTACTGTTCCGGAAAACTTCTGTTCTTCTTGTCTTGAAACTTCCGGTATACAATAATGCCCCTTCTATTCATAGCCCGAGAAATCCACCTGCAAACAATCGAAGAAGTCTGTCGAAGATCTATTGATTGAGCCCGAAGTCCGAGACTATCAGCTTTATCAATCAATATCATCTTCGGAATCGGGAGATGACCCTGCTGACCTACTGAAGCGGTACGAGGAGGAATATAATAAAGAATACGGATCGGAAGAGCATAGTCCGGTTCAAACTGCCGGACAGAAACGTAAGTCTCCGGTAGCGTCGTCGAGTTTCACTCGCAGTCTCGCAACTCCGAAGAAACGGAAGCGCCGTTCTGCATTGTCCTCTGTGAAACCGAAAGCGACCTCCGACGAAAATGTTCCTCCGCACATAACGTCAGCGCTAAATAAATTGGACAACATCCGTGCATCTGTGTCGCCACCTATTCAGGATGAATTCCAATACTTCGGACTAAATCTCGCTGCGCAACTAAGGGACATGCCGAAGCTACGAGCATTGGTGCTGCAGGACAAACTGCAGAGAATGGTTGCTCTCGAACGAATCGAGTATGAATCGAGTCGGCAAAAACAGCGTATGACTGCCAGTAATGAACCGGCCGACCGTGCATCATCAATGGAATCTCCATCGTTCACAAGAAGGGATGATTATCACCGCGAACCACCTGTTACTCCTCCGCCAAACCCTCAGTCGCCGACAGCAGACTCGCCCAGAGAAGTTGCATTTCAAAATCCGTATGACGAAATGCTCTTCATTGGTCCTGGTGAATTGACGAATGAGCAAGTCGACACGGTGGCCGAAGAAGAAGGGAATACTCTGGCATCAAATGATCCGTCGACGAGCCAAATGAATGACGCTGATCCGGAAATCCGGGTTTCGACGCCAATAGTCCCGTACTACCAAAACATATCTGTTCCAATTTATTTGCAACAGATTAATGCAGACCAGATAAACCAAGCTCCAGAATATTACAAGTTCGACCAGCCGATTATCATATCTGAATTGGTTGATTCTGGATTTGGAGAATCCCAACCGAGCAGTGGTACCCAAGCAGGAGATAAACTTTCACAGGTATGATAGCATTTATATTCGTAATATATTCAAAAACAAAACATTGTTTTTTTCAGCTGATCCAATCATAATTTGGGAACACTCACTAGATCTGCTACTCCAAGCACTTTTCCGATGTCATGTCACAACTTCGAACCTTCGAACCTACGTTGATTGATTTTGATTTATTTATTTTTTTGTAAGAAACATTTGTTTCGTTTTGTTGGTATGAATTTTATTTTATTTTTAATCTATCAGTTTGAACTCGTTTTTTAGTTTATGTGAAACATTTTCATGATCTTTCGTATTAAAGATTTTCGAAATAAAACAATTTCTGATAGTGCATGTAGTATTGAATGAAAGTAGTCTCCCCAGTGGTAAGTATTTTCCATTTAACGTTACATCAAAATATTTTGTTTTCAGGCGATCAATATCATCTAGGTATATCATATCGGGATAAATAATGTATTCCGATAATAAGAATGCAGAGGTCTCTGCATACCTTTCTTAGGGCCGATTATTTCACCTCGGCTTAACCGGTAAGCCAGTTTTACCCATACAGGTAAACCTAGCTTAACGCTTAAGCCAGGGTGAAGAAATCGCCCCTTAGGTGTCTAACTAATCAATCTTCCTTTCCCATCCCTCAGCTGCAGCTGTTGCAAGGACATGGCCAGCTCTCCGCTGTGGGAGGATTGCATAAATCTTGTATTGAAGTTAGTGAAGAGCCCCAAATCTCAGTGCTTTGGTAACTTTGAATCAATTACCAACAATATTTGGAATCGGACTTGCAATTCAGAAATTCAAATTTGATCCTGTTTACAAACAATTAAATAAATCTCATGCAAATTGAAAAATACTTGACACAATAGTTTAACTGGAACCTTTCACACCTGAAAAAAAAGCTCAAGTTATGAAAAAATGTACCTGAGCCTGCATAAATGTATAAGAATATTCAGAGAGAACGTTGCTGTTATTTGGAGGAATTCGTCTGTAGTTTATCGGGCCTTTCAAAATTGTTGATTTGATATTTGCATCTCCCATTATTTCTCCATCACCACAGCGCAATTTGTAGTTAGACTGAGACTCTAAAAAATAATATAAATGCGTCAGAAGGGATCCTATTTTGACATTCCGCTATTGCACGGGTCAGTTTTTCAACAATGATTGTATTTATTTTTTGTGCACGGTAAGATAGGAGCAGCATCTAACTGTGTAGCAGGGAAGTGTACACAATAGAACCCCCTCCTAAATTGTCGCTCACCCTATGTAGCGTATTTCTGTTGATCCGAAATATTATTGAATTAACGTTTGATGAGTTTAAAACGTATTAACCTGTATTAACTAACAGAATATTAAGGCAAAATCAAGGCACTTTCCTCACAAAGTCCTGAAAGTTCCTAAGAAAATTCTTAGAAGATTTTTTCCCAAAGTAAGGCAGCCTGCATCAGTTAAGCATTCTTTGAACTCTCTTCCTACTAAATTAAGAGAAACCTTCTCATAAGTATGTAATAAAATTTTCATACTTTTGTGATCTACTTATCCTGAAGCGCAATATAATTTTTGATTATTTTCTTGTCGCAACTACTGCTACAAAATTGTGAACCAATTATTTTATTTCTCATTGTTGAATGACATGTGTAATGATGATATGTGTTATTGATTAACCATGACCATGAACTTGATCTGTCTTATTTTTTGCGGTTCAGTTGCTTCCACTGCCATTCAACGGCACCTGGACCCATGAAGTACTTCTTGTAGGCGTTTCGAATTGACGCTGCATTTTTAGTGTAGTTTCTGGAGCTGGATGGTTGCATTGATTCCAGCTCTGATATTTCGTTCCTCCATGTTCCTAAATGAGAGAAAATAGTAATTGAATAATAGGTTTGTTATAGAATGTAATGCAAGTATGCATTTTTATGCAATTTAGTTTCTTAATTCATATTTGTTGTAACTCATTCCAGTTATGTTAATGAGTCAACAGAGCTGGGCAATAAAATATGATTGCATAAAATATTGTATCCTATTTACTTGAGAACAGATTTTTGCAACTCGCTGCATGTATTCTTACCTGGAATAGTTTCACCAGTTTCCAAGTCTTCGTGGTCGACACATCCAAATGGGAAATATGTAGTTGGACTTGTTTCCCGCAACCAATTGTGTAAACTACAAGCAGCTTTCACAATCTCATCTACCTTCTCGGGAATCAAATCAATCGGTCGTGTGAAAATTCGGAAACGTGACACAAGTATTCCGAATGCGTTTTCCACAACTCTCCGGGCACGCGAGAGTCTGTAGTTGAATATTATTTCTGCTGCTGTCAATAATCCATGATGCGAGTACGGTTTCAACAGATAAGCTGACAACGGAAAAGCATCATCTCCAACCAAAATACTTCCGCGTGGAAATCCAATCGTTCCGTTTTCAATACCCTTCTTCAAGCTGCAGTTACGAAAGATAGAAGCGTCGTTGACTCGGCCATTTTTGCCAATATCAACGTACATGAATTTGTAATTTGCATCCACGAGGGCAAACAGAATCGTACTGAAGTAGCCTTTGTAGTTGAAGTAGTTGCTATTACTACAAGGAGGACATTGAATTCGGATGTGTTTCCCGTCCAAAGCACCGCAACACTTGGGGAAGTTCCATTTTCTGTCGAATCCATTTGAAACCGCATGCCATTCGTCGGATGTGGAGGGTGCCTGAAATTTGTTATTTTTAGGTAGAAAATACATCAACAGGATACCTTTTATTACAAACCTTCATGTATTTTCCGAGAACCTTAGAAATACTCTGAAGCACTGGCACAAGAAACTTCGATATTGTCGGCTTGGGTATGCGAAAACAGGCTTCCAACATGCCAAAACTGCATCCGGTGGCTAGGTAAGCTAGGACTACCTCCAGTTTCACTTTTGCCGGTATTGCTTCGCGGAAGAATGTGTCACTTTTTGTTATGTATGGCTCAACCAGGTTCAATAATTCGTCAAATTTTTCCGGACTGATGCGTAAGAAATTTCGATAGGATTTTGGGTCCTCTTCTCTGATCTCGGAAAGTAATGTGGCGCTGAATCCAAGATTTTTTCGACGTGCAATCCATGGTCTGACCCACACTTTCCGTTTCGAGCGCTTCCGTTTCTTCCGAATCGATGTTGTTTTCAAAATTTCCTCTTCCACCAAATCACACACAATATTCAACGCGTTCGCGAAACCATCTTCATTCGACGCCATTTTGAACGAAACTGATACTCTACCGCTTGAATTTTCTATTAGCATTGTAAATTAGTAGCTAAAATATTAGCACCAATGTGAACACTATTAGCAGACAATTAATTATCCCAAAGTGAATTGTCGCCAAGGACTAGCAAATATGTAAACGGCCCATAAGTGACCCTATTAGCAGACTTTGGCGTACGCGTAGCAAGGAATTTTTTGTAGGGCCTGGAATGTCTTCGGTCCCAGTGGAAAAGCTTTGTTTTAGTCGTTCCACGTAAAAGCGATGAAGGAAAAAAAACGTAAGACTTGATCAATCAATGAACTTGAACACAAATGCCGCATGCTTTTTTGAGCCCGTAACGACGTTTATTTGACATATCATATGTAGGCGAGTTACAGTAAAAATTTCAGCTCAATCAGAACATTGATTACGGAGAATGAGATGTTTGAAGTGAGAGACTTTGCTTAAAAATAGAACAAAAATCGATTTCAAATCATCAACCTTGTATGGAAAGTCGAAAAAAATTCCGCTCTACTGTATTTTTTTTTCTTTCGCGTTTTCGAACTCAGGGCATGAATCTACACTAAAAATGATCCTCAGCTTACCGAGTTCAAAAATGATGTAAACTAGTGTAATGGACCCTCAATCGGACTGAAAAAAACATGAGCCACGCCGCGCCCATCCCTACCATGGACAGAGTGGAAAGTTCGATGTATTGCGGATTTTGACCCGTCTATTACACCTAAACAATTTTGTCCCACCAACATATTGTCACCATTGTCACGCCGCATTTCCCATAAATTGGGTTTTGCCTCCGCTAACGAAAACAACGCACCCTCTCGGTTGGTGCAATGAATACATGGTTCGTTTAGCTGCTAACTGCTTTGCAAACTGACGGGTGAGTATAGACGAGTGCACCGATGAACTGAATTCATCGCGGTCCGAGAATTTTGACACTACAGCGGGGTCGCTTCCAATCAGAAGTGAAAGATTTCCAATCAGAATTGATCAAATCTGATTGGGAACGACCCCGCTGTAGTGTCAAAATTCTCGGACCGCGATGAATTCAGTTCATCGGTGCACTCGTCTATTTATTTTTCCTCCTCGAAGGTTTACTCGAAAGTCTATCAACGAATGAAAAATGCAATGGTAGTATTAGGAAATAATGCATTTAGTCACTGTAAAAACGTAATTGCTGCTGCCAATTCAAGACCAACAATTAAAAAGGCTGCTTCAGCATTTTGTAAACAAACATGTTTCTGCCGATTTAGGGTCTTTTGAACTGAACCTCACCACTAACAGAAAGTTTTCTGTTAGTGGCGATGAGATGCGTGGGTGGATTCCACAAGGCCCTAAGTCGACAGAAACGTGTTTGTTTACGTAATGTTGATGTGGCCTTTTTAATTGTTGGTCTTGAATCGTAATCGCTTACATAGTGCCCTTTGTATGGGACACGCTTGTATGGGAAAAAAGAATCCTCGCTCCAGTCGACTTTTTAGATCCCATACGAACTGTACACAATTTCAGCGCAATCGGTGAAACTATAATTTAGCGCAAGCGGTTCAAAGTTTGCAAAGGATTGACTATGGGGAAAGTTACACTTTCAAACAAAAAACTCCAGTGGTCACCCTTCTTCTTCTTCTTCTTCTTCTTCTTCTTCTTCTTCTTCTTCTTCTTTGCGTAACGTCCTCACTGGGACAAAGCCTGCTTCCCAGCTTAGTGTTCTATGAGCACTTCCACAGTTATTAACTGAGAGCTTCCTCTGCCAATGACCATTTTGCATGTGTATATCGTGTGGCAGGCACGAAGGTACTCTATGCCCAAGGAAGTCAAGGAAATTTCCTTTACGAAAAGATCCTGGACCGACCGGGTATCGAACCCGTCACCCTCAGCATGGTCATGCTGAATACCCGTGCGTTTACCGCCTCGGCTATATGGGCCCTTCCAGAGGTCACCCCTTGCTTCCTTAATTCAAATCGATCAACGCTTCTTATAGAAAAATCATTTATGAAACTTTCCTTCGAAGACCGCAATTGCATGCTTGTGGAAAAAGTTATTGATTTATTACCGATTTGTGATCCAACGAACGGCTTTTTGTTTTGTTTTATCAGCAGCACTGCTGCTGCCGTTGTTGCATGGGGTGGCGGGAGGCATCACCACCCCCAGAAACAGCAGCAGCCAAGGCAGCAACTACCTACAGTGCTGCTAATAAAACAAAACAAAAAGCCGTCCGTGAGATCACTAATCGGTAATAAATCAATAACTTTTTCCACAAGCGTCCAAATGTTTTGCGGTCTTCAAAGGAAAGTCTTCATAATTGATTTTTCTTCAAGAAGCATTGATTGATTTAAATTAAGGAGACAAGGGGTGGCCTCTGGGATTTTTTATCTGAAAGTGTAACTTATCCCATAGTTAATCCTATGCAAACTTTGAACCGCTTGCGCTTAATTATAGTTTCACCGATTGCGCTGAAATTTTGTACAGTTCATATGGGACCTAAATGGGATCTTAAAAATCGACTGGAGCAAGAACTTGATGTTTGTCCCATACTAGTGGCCATGTGGACTTTAGAGCACTTTTAATTGTGTGGGATTTTGACGTTTCTTTTCCTTGTTGTTTACAAAATTACTGTAAGAGTTAAAGAGAAGGAGAGGATATATACAGGGGATAGACAAAATGATCGGGACAGGCAAAATTTTCACTTTCCAAAAAATGTTCAACTAGCTGTAACTTTTCGAAAAGTGCATCAAATATTCTCAAATTTTTACTGTAAGTTCTTCAACTAGTTGTGTATCAATGGACAAAATTTGGAAATGATCGGACAATTCTTCACGAAGTTATAAAGATTTTTGAAAAAGATAAAATTATCCGATAGCCAACTTTGAGCTGTTATATCTCTGGATTCAATGAACCGATTGCAATGAAATTTTGACCATTCATGACATATATAATGAACTCTGGAAAACATTTAACTTAACTTGAAATTTTTAACAAGCGAAAAAGTTATAGCGATTTTATTTTTTTCACGATTTTTTAGTAAATTGGTCTATTTTTAATATACATCCCATTACTTTTTCAATTTATTGGCGGCTATGATGTTACTTTCCTTCAAAACGCATTTATATATAAGTCAATTAGAGGGAAACTAAATGAACTATAATTTGCATCTTGAATTTTGAAACGATGTTGATGTTTTGGATCATTTGGTGTTTTTTTAGAAAAATAATCTAATCGTTACAACTTTCTTCCGTGTTAAGAATATTAAGTAAAGTCAATGGTTTTTCATAGCTCATTATATGAGTCATAAATGGACAAAATTTCATTGCATTCGGTTCATTGAATCCGGAGATATAACAGCTCAAAGTTGGCTATCGGATAAATTTACCTTTTTCAAAAATCTTTATAACTTCGTAAAGAATTGTCCGATCTTTTCCAAATTTTGTCCACTGATACACAACTAGTTGAGGAACTTACAGTAAAAATTTGAAAATATTTGATGCACTTTTCGAAAAGTTACAGCTAATTGAACATTTTTTGGAAAGTGAAAATTTTGCCTGTCCCGATCATTTTGTCTATCCCCTGTAGGGCACTGCATAAAATTCTCTCCTTCTCTTTCATCCTCACAGAAATTATGTAAACAACAAGGCCAAGAAACGTCAAAACCCCATACAAAATCAAAACAGTGCAGTGCTCTATAGAGATGTAGCTTGGGCTAAGCGGTTAAGAATAGGCCACTGCACTGTTTTGATTGTGTATGGGATTTTGACGTTTCTTGGCCTTGTTGTTTACAAAATTTCTGTAAGAGTGAAAGAGAAGGAGAGGATTTCATGCAATGCCCTATAAAAAAAGTCTGGGATGCTCAAAAGATCGCCTTCTTTTTAAAATAGGTTTTTCATGATCCCTTGCGGCTGCGGGTTCTTCGTTTGGAAGTTTCTAATTTTGACGAGGTGAATTCCTGTTCTTATCTCCATAGATCGACATAGTCATTCACATACATACATACATTTATTTGTTCAACATCACATTTAAGACAAGACATGCCGTGGATACACAGTTATGGATCACACACGGTTACGGATCAATTCGATATCAACGATGTTGATGTGGCTGTTTCATTGTTCACTGACACTCTTATGGTATTATTCCGCCGATTCGTCCCGCCTCCACGCCGGCCTAAAAAGCCACCATGGTCAAACGGAAGACTGCGCTACCTGAAAAGAGAAAGGGCCGCTTCTCTGCGACATCATTCCGCTAGACGAACTCTAGCATCGAAGCAGGATTTTATACGAGCAACCACCAACTATAAAAACTACAACCGTTTCCTGTACACTAGATATGCTCAACGCAAGCAGCGGGAACTTAAACGACATCCTAAGCGATTTTGGGATTTTATTAAGGGTAAACGGAAGGATAATGGGGCCCATATAGCCGAGGCGGTAAACGCACGGGTATTCAGCATGACCATGCTGAGGGTGACGGGTTCGACTCCCGGTCGGTCCAGGATCTTTTCGTAAAGGAAATTTCCTTGACTTCCTTGGGCATATACAGTATCTTCGTGCCTGCCACACGGATATACACATGCAAAATGGTCATTGGCAGAGGAAGCTCTCAGTTAATAACTGTGGAAGTGCTCATAGAACACTAAGCTGAGAAGCAGGCTTTGTCCCAGTGAGGACATTACGCCAAGAAGAGGAGAGGAGGAAGGATAATGGGCTACCAAGCTGCATGTTCCTTGGAGATGTGTCGGTCGATACAATGGACGGAATGTGTAGACTGTTTGCTACTCATTTTCAGTCCATCTTCGATCATTGTCCTGATAAAAATCATCAATCAGCTTTATGCAATGTCCCTGGAAACATAATCAACACGAACATAGGACCTTTCACTGAACATGACGTAATTATAGCAGCTAGGAACCTTAAGTCATCAATTTCGGCTGGTCCAGATGGGATTCCTTCGACTGTGATCAAAAAGTGTATTAACTCGCTAGCCTGCCCTCTGAAGACTATTTTTAATCTTAGTCTACGAACGTGCCAATTTCCTGAAACTTGGAAGGAGTCCTATGTTCCCTGCCTTTAAAAGCGGTGATAAGCGAAACATTGAAAACTATCGTGGCATCACATCTTTATGCGCTGGGTCTAAACTTTTTGAAATCATGATTGGAGAAAGCCTTTTCGAAAGTGTTAAGCATTACATTTCGCCGGATCAGCATGGATTCTTCCCCGGACGATCCACCTCGACCAATCTGATTGAATTCACCTCACACTGTGTTCGGTGCATGGAGAAAGGATTTCAGATTGATACGGTGTACACGGACCTAAAGGCGGCTTTCGATCGGGTAAATCATCCAGCACTATTGAATAAATTGGAACACTTGGGTGCTTCATCGAGATTCGTTCAATGGCTGAAGCCATATCTGGTTGGTCGACGTTTGAACGTGAGGGTTGGTGCTTATGTCTCTGCTTCTTTCACAAACCCCTCAGGAGTACCACAAGGAAGTAATCTGGGGCCGCTGCTCTTTGCAATATTTTTCAATGACGTCTGCTTCGTTCTACCTGAAGGTTGTAGGCTAATTTATGCCGATGATCTTAAGATATTCATAGCTGTGAAATCAATTGATGACTGCAGAGAACTTCAACGGATAGTGGATATGTTTGTGGATTGGTGCAAACGCAACTCTTTGACCATCAGCGTACGGAAATGTATGGTTATCTCATTTAGCAGAAAAGTACAACCGTTAACATGGAACTACACGATGAAAGGCGAAACGCTACAGAGGGTGAATACTGTAAAGGACTTAGGCGTACTCCTGGATGCAAAACTACATTTCACCGAGCACTACACGAACATCCTGTCTAAAGCTAACCGGAATCTGGGAATGATCTTCAAATTCAGCAAGGAATTTAGAGATCCATATTGTCTTAGGTCTCTGTATTACTCGTTAGTGAGGTCAATTCTAGAATCTGCTGCTGTTGTTTGGGCCCCTACTGCGGTTGTTTGGATTAATAGGATTGAAAGCGTTCAGCGAAAATTCATCAGATTTGCTCTGAGAACCTTGCCATGGAACAATCCTGCTGAACTCCCGCCATACTCTGTGACGATCACTAGGTAGATCGGGCTGTTTACCGAACGATCATTCTTTACGATCAGTGTAGGTTTGAACCGCTTACTGTTCGGTCGCCTGTCGGTGCAATTCTATGGTGTCAAATAAAAGTAAGTGAATACAGATTTTCGAACTTTATTACGATTACGACTGTCTCCGGAGAAAACTACCCAACCAAATCATCATGTTACAACGTGGGGGCTCAACCGGGATTAATCCCAAAGCCGTAGACATGCAATCTATGTTAGATGTACAGAGCATGCAACACCGTATACAGCGTTTGGAAGAAACAATCCAAAAGCTTCAACATTTTATCCAATCCATCTTCAACACAAGTCTACTGGGCGATACAGATGAACAATGCGAAGAAGTAACCGCTGCCGAACCAGCAGCTTGTGATTTGAATAGCGTCAAACGGCGACCAGCTCAAGCCACAGCAAACACCGTAAAAACACCTTGCCGTGAAGCAGCTATACACATGTGCAGTGGCATCAAACAACCATGGTATAATGGCAAATGTGACCAGTTTACTGCGGCTGAATTTATCGAGCGATTCGAAGCTTACATGCACATGAAAAGCGAATCTCCATCAGATGTATTTCTGTTAGGTAGCGTGTTCGATTGTTTATCAGGAGATCCGAAAATATGGTACCGCGCCTTTTCCTATAAATTTGCAAATTGGGATACATTCAAAATGCTATTCTTAAAACGGTTTTGGGGAAACACAGAACAGCGAGCGTTCGTGGAACACTTGCAGCGAGGCACTTACGAGAGGAAAGGTAGTACATCTAAAATGAGTTCATATTTTGCTAGGCTTGTTAATCAATCAAGATACTTAACGGTTCCACCTACTGAAGAAAAGTTACTATTTCTACTAAAATTTCATTTTCCGCGAAAATTACACAATGTACTGTCAATGCTTACAGAACTCGAACAGGTTTACAGTTATCTAGTACAAGAAGATTTTGCAGAAAACGGTAACCCTAGTTTTAAGCAATGATTAAATGCATCGATATTATGTAAAATAACTGAAAGAAATGATCGTTCTGGAGGGGGGTGTTGTGACGATCACTAGGTAGATCGGGCTGTTTACCGAACGATCATTCTTTACGATCAGTGTAGGTTTGAACCGCTTACTGTTCGGTCGCCTGTCGGTGCAATTCTATGGTGTCAAATAAAAGTAAGTGAATACAGATTTTCGAACTTTATTACGATTACGACTGTCTCCGGAGAAAACTACCCAACCAAATCATCATGTTACAACTCTGACCGCTGTCAGTTAATAGGTATGGCATCTCTAGAGAAAAGGAGGAACCTAATGAAGACAATGTTTATGGCCAAACTGTTGAAAGGCGAAATCGATGCACCGAACATTCTTTCTCGTTTGAATTTCAATGTTCCTGCAAGAACTTTAAGAAATACTAACTTTCTGCGGCTTGACTATCACCGTACGGATTACGGACAGAATGAGCCGATAAGGGCCATGTGCATGTTGTTCAACGAAAGTTACCATTTGTTTGATTTTAATCTTTCGACCACTACTTTTAAGAACAGACTAATTCGTGATGGCCCTATTTGATAATGTTAAATGTAGCTTTAGGCCGTTCGCAATGCTGTTTTATTTTGTATGGCGAGTTTTAAAAATTTTAAAACTCGCCATACAAAATAAAACAGCATTGCGAACGGTCTTAGATAGTTGGCGTTTCATGTAGACTCAATGGAGTCCGATGGAAGTTAGATTCAAATACAAATACAAATACAAATACAAATGTTTATGGTCAAATGTCGCCTTACTGCACAGCATGACATAACATAGCATACTCTTCAAAGCGTAAACACTATACTATGTCACTCCATGCCATGCTAAGCTGCAACATACGATCGTGAACATCGAATTGATCCGTAACCGTGTGTGATCCATAACTGTGTATCCACGGTAATCAGGAATAGTACGCCACAATAGTCGGATTGTGGCTGCCGCTCTCCATCCTCGGTCGCGCCCAATGCTCGCCAAGTCACGCTCCACCTGGTCCGCCCATCGTGCTCTCTGCGCTCCACGCCTTCTTGTGCCAACCGGATCAGTTGCAAACACCAGCTTTGCAGGGTTGTTGTCCGGCATTCTTGCAACATGCCCTGCCCACCGTATCCTTCCGACTTTGGCAACCTTCTGGATGCTGGGTTCGCCGTAAAGTGCAGCGAGCTCGTGGTTCATCCTTCTCCTGCACACCACCGAAGATCGTCCTTAGCACGCGTCGCTCGAAAACTCCGAGTGCTTGCAGGTCCTCCTCGAGCATGGTCCATGTCTCGTGCCCGTAGAGGACCACCGGTCTTATTAGCGTTTTGTACATGGCGCATTTGGTGCGTGGGTGAATCTGTTTCGACCGCAGTTTCTTCTGGAGCCCGACCCGTAGTAGGCCCGACTTCCGCTGATGATGCGTCTCCGAATTTCACGGCTCACGTTGTTGTCAGCCGTCAGTAAGGATCCGAGGTAGACGAATTCCTCCACCACCTCGAAAGTATCCCCGTCTATCGTAACGTTACTACCCAGACGGATCCGGTCGTATTCGGTTCCGCCTACCAGCTACTTTGTTTTTGAGGCATTCAACACCAGTCCAACCTTTGCTGCTTCGCGTTTCAGGCGGGTGTACAGCTCTGTCACCGTTCCAAATGTTCTGGTAATAATGTCCATGTCGTCCGCAAAGCACACAAATTGTCCGGATTTTGTGAAAATCGTTCCCCTGCTGTTGATCCCGACTCGTCGCATCACACCTTCCAGAGCGATGTTGAAGAGTAGGCATGAGAGTCCATCACCTTGCCGCAGTCTCCGGCTAGATTCGAATGATCTGGATAGTTAACCCGAAACCCTAACGCAGTTTTGCACACCGTCCATCGTTGCTTTAATCAGTCTAGTCAGCTTCCCAGGAAAGCCGTTTTCTTCCATGATTCCCCATAGCTCTGCGCGGTCGATACTGTCGTATGCCGCTTTAAAGTCGACGAACAGGTGATGCGTTGGGACCTAGTATTCACGGCATTTCTGGAGGATTTGCCGTACGGTAGAGATCTGGTCCGTTGTCGACCGGCCGTCGATAAAGCCGGCTTGATTACTTCCCACGAACTCATTCGTTTTAGGGGAAAGACGACGGAAGATGATCTGGGAGCACTTTGTAGGCAGCATTCAAAATAGTGATCGCCCTTAAGTTCTCACATTCCAAATGGTCGCCTTTCTTGTGAATGGGGCAGATTACCCCTTCCTTCCACTCTTCCGAACAGATGGTTTTTCAGATCCTGACTATCAGCCGATGCAGACAGGTGGGCCCATCTTGATGAGTTCAGCTGCGATACCATCCTTACCAGCTGCTTTGTTGGGTTTGAGCTAGCGAATGGCATCCTTAACTTCCCTCAACGTGGGAGTTGGTACATTTCCATCCTCCGCTGCACTGGCATCTTCGTTTCCTCCATTGCCGTGGTCTTCCGTGCCTACGTTTTCCAGGTGCTTATCGAAGTGCAGCTTCCATCTTTCGATTACCTCACGTCCGTCCGTCAAGAGGCCTCCGTCTTTATCCTTGCATATTTCGGCTCGCGGCACGAAGCCATTGCGGGATGCATTGAGCTTCCGATAGAACTTCCGTGTTTCTTGGGAACGGCACAGCAGTTCCATTTCTTTGCACTCCACTTCTTCCAGGCAGGCGGCGCTTTTTCTCCCGAAAGAGGCAGGCTTGCTACTTCCGCTTCTGTTTGTAACGTTCCACGTTCTGTCGAGTCCCTTGCTGCAGCATTACCGCCCTCGCTGCGTTCTTCTCCTCCAAAACCGTTCTGCACTCTTCGTCGAACCATTCGTTCCGTCGATTCCGTTCCACGTACCCGATGGTGCTCTCGACTGCGTCGTTGATGACTGCTTTCACTGTACTCCAGCAGTCCTCTAGAGGGGCTTCATCGAGCTCGCCCTCGTCTGGCAACGCGGCCTCGAGATTCTGCGCGTATGCTGAGGCGACATAGAAGGTGTTAGAAGGTGTTGCAGATCTTGACGAATGTGTTGCATGAATTTAAGCTCCAATGAAATTAGAATCTACAAAAATATGTTTATTTCACAAGAAATTTGTTTTTGATCTTTGACGCAATCTGCTCAAATTCTCACCAAGTATCCAACAAGTATCAAAGTTAGGCATTGGGGATATAATATCCCTATTATTATCAGAATTTATCAGAAATCTATCAAAAGGTCCTCTATGGTCTCGAAAATGAACAAAACCTCAACGCCACCTAGTGAAGTGGTTTCTTAGCTACTTTGGCATAGTGATTCCGCCAGGTCAATTTTTGTCTGAAAAAGTCTGGATCGTGTGAAAACTCTACACATTCCGGGCAAAACCTTACAAATTCAGAGAAAAACCTTACGAATCCCGAAAACAAATGTCTGGATCTTCCAGATTTTTGCAAAGTAAGACCTCAAATCTGGAAGGTTGGCAACGTTGCGCACAATTAGCACCCCAAGTCACCGAAGAGTCACGGCGGCGCAGGTTTTTGTTGCGCAGAAGTTACCGTGACTTACTTCTAGCAAGTAAGTGTTTATTAGTTAAAAGTAAGTCACAATAACTTATGCGCAACAAAAATCTGCGCCGCCGTGACTCTTCGGTGACAAGTGTGTTACTTGGGACACATACCACGTCAGCGTATGTTTTGGTTGCACAAAAGTCACCGTGACTTACTTCTACCATTGTTGCCTTATTTTTATTTAGACTTTGTCGAACATCTGTCAAGAAGTGTTTTATTATGTTTTGAAATGTTATCTAAAATAATTGGATAACAGCATACCTATGACAAAAAATTCTCTAGCCTCTGCAGTAGGCCGTCCCTATTTTTGCAAAAGTTGGAAATGTTTAAAGTTCAATATTGCAAAACGATCGTTTTAGCTAAAAAACCATCATGCCAAAATTTGAAGTCCGTATCTCAAGGCTAAGTGGTCCCCCACGGGGCCTAAAGTTCTCAAAAATTGTATGGGGTCGAAAAAATCATGAAATTTTTTCGACGAAAAAAATACCGTATTCTACTAAAATCGGTGATTTTAGGACCCTAAAGGGCCAAAAATGTGCTCAGAATTGCAATATCTCTTTTCGTTTCTGAGTTATTAACGAAAAACTACCTAAAATTGAACATTTTGAACATTTTTTAAGATCCCTGAGGAAACCTGCCATATTTTGTCCGATAACTCAAAAACGAAAAGAGATATCGCAATTCTGAGCAAATTTTTGGCCCTTTAGGGTCCTAAAATCACCGATTTTAGTAGAATAGGGTATTTTTTTCGTCGAAAAATTTCATGATTTTTTTGACCTCATACAATTTTTGAGAACTTTAGGCCCCGTGGGGGACCACTTAGCCTTGAGATACGGACTTCAAATTTTGGCATGATGGTTTTTTAGCTAAAACGATCGTTTTGCAATATTGAACTTTTAACATTTCCAACTTTTGCAAAAATAGGGACGGCCTACTCTGCAGCCGAACATCAACCAGCTGACCTGTATAACAATTTGCGTCCATAAGCATACAAAGAAAAATGCTGAATACTAATCAAAGGAAATATTTTTAATTTCTTAAGTGGTGGATCGCAATCAATTGGAAATGCCTCGACTCGTCTTTGTAGTGGCAGTGGTATGAGAGCAAACAAAATTGCATCCCCGCGCGAATGGTAACACTAGTTTACAGCATTTTTGAACTCGGTAAGCTGATGATCATTTTTAGTGAAGTATCAAGCCCTGAGTTCGAAAACGCGATGAAAAAAAAATACAGTAGAGCGGAAACTTTTTCGACTTCCCATACAAGGTTGATGATTTGAAATCGATTTTTATTATATTTTTAAGCAAAGTCACTCATTTCACACATCTCATTCTCCGTAATTAATGCTCCGATTGAGCTGAATTTTTTACTGTAATTTTCCTACATATAATATGTCAGATAAACGTTGAAAAAGAATTTTTAATTTGTTTTTTTCTTATTGAAAAAAAAATGCAATTCTTCACATATTTTTGGAAATTTTGCTAAAATTTGAGGAGATTGTCCCTAAAACTCGCCAATATCTTGAATTTCATCAATCTGCCGCAAAACCAGCATTTAGATGATCGGTTAGTATTATATTCAGCTTTCAATTTATGGAAAAAGATTTAAAATTGGTTGAACAAAACGCAAGATATTTGAATTTTAGTTAATTCCATATTTTAAAAATTTGTAAAACTCGATATTGAGCTAAAACTCAAAAACTGTTCTACTTAAAATTTTTTGAAGCACGGTTTCGGAATCAGCGCTTAATTGTGCATCAGGAATTTTGGTCGTTGACAGAAGTTCACAACTTTCGTTTTATTTTGTAAACTTGTGTAACCCGCGAACTAATGGCACTCAAAGTTAGAAAGAAAAAGACATGATTGGAAGTTGTGCCAGCGGTCGAAGTGGAGCAGTGGACAATTCTCGGCCACGGTATAACAAGCAAAATAACTAGGAGGATTGGTAGTATGATGCCTTCCAAAACGAGTGTGCAAGACTGAGATACCGACGAGGTTGAGGTTGTTTTGGCGATTGATGATTCGGGAAGTGTGCGGGATCCTTAGCGCCTAGCAGCTCAAGTCATCGGCAGAAATTGAAGAAGACACTCAGGAAACAACGAATCCGTTTACGCCAAGCAGAGTCTCCGGCCGCTGGACCATACCGAGTAATTATTTTAATCCATTTTTTTACTTTGCTCCACAATTCGTTTTCAGATTCACGGAACTGATACCCACTGACGGGATGACAAGCAAATGTAAACAATCATTTGTGATGCTATAGGGGTTGTTAGTAAAACTAAATTATAACATGTCTGACAAACTTGAGTGACAAATACATTCATTGGTGTTTGTTTCCATAAAACATGTTTTGGATGTACATGTTCTCAAAAAACTTTTTTTAAACTAGGGATGTTTTCGAAAAACCTTTATGTGACATTTTGCAACATTTTTTTATGCTACTTGTTTCTATGTGTTACTTGGATAGGGAACCAACTACCTACTGTTTCCGAAACCCAAAAACCGTTACAGAAATCGAAAATGAAATATTGCGAACTCTTTACACGGCAATGACTTTTAGCGCGAAACAACGGACAAGAATTGCAACTTGGAATGTACTAACCCTGGCCCAGCAGAGTAAACTGGCACAACTAGCCAATTAGGCATGCCGTATGAAGCTTGAGATCCTAGGACTGAGCGAAGTCCGTTGGCCAAACTTTGGAGAACACAGACCGGCGAGTAAAAATTGGGAGAGCTACGCACCCGGAGAAAGCAATGGATCAAAGATGATACCTGGAGGAACGCCAAAGCCGCGATAGAGCAAGCGAAAACACGAGGAGCCGAAGCCATAGCCCGTCAACTATTCGGCTCTCGAGAAGAAAGTGAAACGCTCATGTAGACGGCACAAAAGAGCGTGGGCGGACTCCCTAGCCGACGAAGGCGAGAAAGCCGCAAATACAGGTGACATCCGTCTCCTCTACGATGTCTCACGTCGCCTTAGTGGGACTAAGATGAATGCTACGATAGGTACCCGTGAAAAACACGTCTGGACAGTTACTGACTGACCCGGTTGACCAGTTGAAACGCTGGTTCGAGCATTTTGGAGACTGTTTTGAAGTGTCGGCCACGCCAGCAACACCTCAGCATGATCCGCCAAGGATTCGACGCATTACCCGTGTCAACACCGAAGCTCCATCAGTGCAGGAGATAGACCCATCCGTAGCATAAAATCGAACAGGGCCCCAGGGGTCGACCGCATATCAGCTGAGATGCTCAAAGCTGACTCCGTAGTATCCGCACAACTACTGTATCAATTATTCTGCAACTTATGGGAAACCGCGACATTCCCGGCCGACTGGATGCAAGGCGTCTTAGTAAAGGTACCCAAAAAGGGTGACCTGACTGTATACGATAATTGGCGGGGCATCATGTTACTGTGCATCGTTCTCAAAGTCCTCTGCGAAGTGATCCTTAACCGGATACAGGAGAAGATTGACGCAACTCTCCGACGGCAGCAAGCAGGATTCCGTGCCGGACGATCCTGTGTGGCCATATTGTCACGCTCCGTATCATTCTGGATCTGGAACAAATCAATGAATTCCAAGAGTCTCTCTACCTGGTATTCATTGGTTATGAAAAAGCTTTCGACCATCTCAATACGGAAACATGTGGGAAGCCCTCAGGCGCAAGAGTCTCCCTGAGAAAATCATCGGCCTCATTGAAGCACAGTACAGGGCATTTTTGTGCATAGTACTGCACAACGATGTTTTGTCCGATCCCATCGGGGTCGTTGCTGGAGTGAGGCAAGGACGTATACTATCACCGTTACTGTTCCTCATCAAAATCGGCAAGATCTTGGTAGGTGCGACTGACCGTGTAATAAATCGTGGATTGCTGTGGTAGCCCATTACCATGAAGCACCTAAATGACTTCGAATTGGCTGATAACGTTGCCCTCCTAGTTCAACGGCGCTCTGATATGCAGAGCAAGCTCGATGATCTTGCCAATCGATCCTCAGCAACAGGTCTTACCATCAACGTCAACAAGACCAAATCGTTGGATGTAAACACGGTCAACCCAGCTCTACGGTAGTTGGGCAATCAGTGGAGAATGTTCAAAGCTTCCAATATCTTGGTAGCCAAATGGCGGCCGAAGGCCGGACCAAGATCGACATAGTTGCACGGATCAAGAAGGCGAGGGCTGCTTTTGCGAGTTTAAGAATCGTTTGGAAAAACAACCAGATCAGTCGACGCACCAAAATCCGAATTTTCAACTCGAACGTGAAATCTGTGCTGCTATACGCCAGTGAAACCTGGTGTGTATCGGAGGAGAACACGCAACGGCTGCAGGTCTTCAGCAATAGAAGCATGTGATATATAATTCGTGCATGGTGGCCTCACAATTGAATCTCCAACGTGGAGCTCCATCGTCGATGTCATCAAAAGCCGATAGCGACAGAAATTTGGGAGCAAAAGTGGAGGTGGGTCGAAATCTGCAAGCAAGCGTTAGACTGGAACTCAGCAGGGCATCGCAGCAGAGGCAGACCCAGGGGCTCATGGCGGCGCAACCTCAATAACGAAATCAAGCAAGTCGACCGAAATGTGACCTGGCCACAGGTCAAGGCGATGCGATGGCTGGCAATCGCCCAGGATGAAGATCTTTCAATTCGGCCCTCTGTATCACCGTGGGTGCCCAGGAGTGAAAGTAAGTAGTCAGCTCAAAATCTACAAAATGGTCACTTACACTATTTTGCATTTGGGCCCCTCAATTGAAAAACAAAAGGCAATGATTCCAAAATGATCATTTCAGACCTTTTTAATCTTTATTAAATCACGTTTTTAAATCACGGGGATAATTTTGTAGAAACGGTAGAAGATGTCTACTTGTTCCGCCAATGATATTGACAAAGAGACTCCATCAACGCCACTAGAGGAAGTACACCTTTGTATGGAACTAGGTCTGTTTGTAAGTTTGAGTTGGAAATCACTACAGCACACCTGTAATTATCATCTTCCTGTTTATAGCTCATGTCTCAATCACGCTCTCGGTCACTCTCGTCGATTGCAATTACTATTAGCTACAAACTGCGACGATGACGGCATTGAGACTTCGACGCGCAGAGTTGGCAGAGTAACTTCTAACGGTCCGATGTTGTGTGGACCATTCTTGCAGCCAGAGTTGTCCGTTCTCTGTCGGCGTCATCAACGGAAGTGATTACCAATCACCGGCACCGTCGACAGCAAACATGATGTATCGCAGCATCTGGGTACCTAGAGGTACAAACTCATTCATAAACGTGACTCGTGAGTGACGTTGCGATGGATCCGTCAGATCAAGCGATCTGTCGTCCCTGGGGACATCCGAACGGTCAGTGTAAGATCCGCGCCAGCAATTGAAAATCACTTCCAGTTTTGAGGCTAATTTACGGGTGCGCACCCGATGGCGATCTACACACTCGATGGAAGTGTGAACCAGTTACCAACCATTACGGCGCGGCGGGGGACGGGGGGATCGAGAGCTGGCGACCGTGTTGGTTACTACAAAGAAAGGGGAGTGTCGCGATAACTTCCGTTTAGCGGTGAACCGAGAGTGAGTTTCTTCCCATGATTGATTACGCACACGTAGTACGTTATTACTGATTCATAAATGGCTTTACGGAACAGGGTTGGCTACGGTGATAAATTGGGTCAACCAGTGATGGATGTCGTGTGTAAATTTATGCGTAATTGATGAGAAAATGACTTCGAAAATCTGGGTCAACGTGGTTTGTTTGGTTTGCACGACTTGAGCATATCCAAACAACAAAACTGATGTTGTTCGGGGATCAGACTGAAAAAAAATTTACCATAATTCCAATTTCAATTGGCTTCTTTAACGGTGTTGAGATAATTCGATCTTCTGAATCTGCATGTCAAACTGAGCCGAAATTCAAATTTTCATGAATTTTGGTGCCGGGGAACCTCCTTAAAAATCAATTTAAAGTTTGTATGGGAGCGATTAGTCGGATCACCCCTCGTCGCAGTTTGTACTGGGCGGAGCTGTCAAACAGTTGCTCAGCTGTCAAAAGGTGATTTCAAAACATCTCTTTGAAATTGATTTTAGGTACCAAAATAAAGGTCTAAACATCTGAAAAAAATCACAGTGGATCAAAAAAGGTGCTTTTTTGTATAAAATAAAAAAAATCAATACATTTTTCAAAATTTAAAAACTCAATTATTATGGTGGTGGGACATAAGTTGAGAATCAAATAATATTTTTGAAAAAAAAAAATGAATAGTATTTTCAAGAGTGCGACGGTAAAAACCATGCAATATGGGCATATTTGGAATAAAGAAGTTATATGGAGTGCAAAAATAGCGACCATAGTATCGAAGATGGCGACTCCAAATACAAGATGGCGGCTGTTTAATGGAGTTTTGGGCTCTTAAACCATGCAACATGGGTATATTTGGTATGGAAAAGATGTCTGAAGTTCAAAAATTCCTTTCATAAAGTCTTCCACGGATTTATTTTGAAAGTTCTTTAGAACATCTTCCATAGTCACCCGAGATTTTCCTCTGGAAGTTCATTCGGGAGTATCGTTAAGTGATCCTTCAGAACTCCAAAAAAGCTGCCATGGGTTTCTCTGAAAATACCTCCATAAATTTTTCAGGATTGCGTACGAGAATTTTTTCAGGATATCATCCACAGATTCCATCCAAAACGCTTTCAGCTATTCTTAAAACAAATTAAAGGTTCTTCCAAAAAAATCCTCAAAAATTTCTTTTGGAAATCTTACAAAGATTCTTTCAAAAACTCTTACAAAGATGCCTTCAGAAATTTTTCCAGGGATTCTTTTGGAAATTTCCCTGGAGATTCCTCCATAAATTTGTCTAAGGGTTGCAAGTCCAAGGAAATGTTGTATGGATTTATTCCAAAATTAATCCGTGAATTCCTTTAGAAATAACTCCTAGTCGGTCTTAAAATCCTCCGACGTTTCCTTTTTTTTTTCAAAAATCCTTCAGAGATTCTTAAAAAAAACTCCATGGCTTCCTTCAGATATTGGTTGATGAATTTCTCCAGAAAATTCTCGAAAAATTCTTTCAAATAGTTTTCTATGGATTGCTGGGATTGCTTTAAAAATTCTTCGAGAGATTCAATTAATCATCGAGAATTTCTCCAGGCATTCCTTCAGAATTTTCTTCAGTGATATCTTCAGAACTTTTTTCAAAGATTCTTTAATAATTTCTCCCAGTGGTTTCTTCAGAAAGGTTCCCAGATATCCCTGCAGAAATGTGATCAGAGGTTTCTTCACGGATTTATCCAGAAAATCCTACAGGATCCTCCAGATATTCTTGAATTACTACTTTTAGCGATTCAGGCAGGAATTCCTCCAGAGATACCAGCAGGATTTCTTAAGAAGATTCCTTCAGGACTTTCTGCATATATTCCTCCATGCCTTACCTCAGAAATTTATCTGGCATTTCCTCTAAAGATAACTCCAAAAAATCTTCCACGGATTATTTAGGAATTTTTTTCAAAAATATTCCCTCGGAATTCCTACGAAAATTTATTTAGACATAGACATATTTTTCTAGGGATCTTTACATATGCCTATCTATGTGTCTCCAAGTATTCTTACAGGTTTCTTTTTTCAGTAGTTCGTCCACAGACCTCTCCAGGAACACTTTCAGAAAATCCTCCAAAAAAAATTATCAAAGGATTTCTCCAGAAATTTGGCTATAAATCCCACAATATTGTTTTTCTAGAAATTCCACCAAGTGTTTCCCGAGAAGTTTCTCCTGGTTTTTCTCCAGGAATTTCTTAACACTAACCTTCTTTGGATATCCTTCCAGGGATTCAGTAAAAAGTACTTTCTAAGATTGCCACAGGGATTCTACTGAAGTTTTCTTCAGGAATTCCTTCAGGGTTTCTTTCGGATATTCCTGCTGAGATTCCTGGAATATTTTTATCTCCAGAAATTTCTTAAATTTGTTTGGAATTTCATCTGGAATTTTTGAAGTTTTTTTCTTATTGGAAGGGATTTTCATAAATGATTTAAAGAGTGTCCGTAAACATCCTACAAGAATTGCTTTGAAAATACTTCCATGCACACTTAATTTGGAATACCTTGTTCGGTAATTTTTTGGCCAAAATAGAACAACTGAATACAGCTATACTGCATTGTTTACCTTTTGCTCCCGGTTTTGACAGGTGGTGTACTGAGCCTCAGTAAAATGGATTACCGAAGCTACCGAAATAGTTCTGCTGTTCTATTTTCGTCAAAAAAGTGCTGAACAGGCAATTCAGGATTGAGTGTGTGGGTTTCTACAAGAACTCTATAAGAAATTCCTTCAGGGATTGCTGTAGAAACCCCTGCAAGATTTTTTTTAGAAATTGCTCTTGTACTCTTCAAAAAACATTTGAAGAAATTCTTTGATTTTTTTTGGAAGAGATCCTGCACTGTAACAGAATTCATTCATTTTTTGAGCTAAAGTGGAAAAACAGAAAAAAATGAGTAAATTGTATTTCCAGCGGCCCAAGTGCGAAAATCTCATTAGTATTTTTTTTATTCCTTAATCACTTAACACTGCGTGAGCGATTCCAATTAGCAGCTGCACTTACACTTTGTACAGCGCCTAAATGTATTCCATTCTATTTCTACTATATTGAACTGCTTGTCTTTGCGCTGCTGTCACTTTTGTACCCTGTCCATGGTAGAATGATGAGCTCGAGGATGTTGATATGTATTGGGGGTCCATTATGAGCCTGCCGTTGGCCGATTCCAAGTTTCCGGGCCCGTTAGAGCCGCTCAGAAGAGGGTCAGGTGTCAGCCACTCTCGGGGGGAAGAGCAACTGACGAAAAATTGCAAGTGGCCGGGTTGGGATCGAACCCATGACCTTCCACTTATGAAGTGAACGTGTAGCCACTACGCCACGGGCCCCGGCGTAATCTCATCAGTTAAAGCCGTTTAATATTCTTGATAATTTCAAGAATATTATTCGGCATAAACTGATTGGATTTTTGCACTTGGGCCAGCACTAGCACTGGAAAAGCAATTTTACACATTTTGTGTTGCCCCATTTTATCTCGAATTTGTGTGAATTCCGTTCATTTTAGAGAAACATTTTCTTAGCGTGTGGACAAATATTCCTGAGAGAACTTTTGGAGAAACCTCTGGATTCCAGAAAAATCTCCTGAGAATTTCTAGAGGAATTTTCAAAAAAATGCATAAGAAAATCTTTGAACAAATAGAGTAAAACCTAAAGAAACCTATGGAGAAAATCAAGGTATTACTTTTGGAAAATTTCTGGACAAAATTTTAAATTTCTAAGGAAAAATCTTAAATCTTAAAGAATTTGAAAACCTTTGCGAAAACTTCTCCTGGAATTGAATTTTTTTTAAGGGACGATTGGAGGCATTCCTGAAGAAACACCTGGAGAAACTTCTTGAAGTAATTTTGGAGGAATCCGTAAGAAAACTCCTGGAAAAATCACTCCTTTAGAAACGTTTGAAGATATTCTTGTAGCAATATCAACATAAACTTATGTGGCAATCCTTGAAGGAGTTTTGGATGGAGTTTCTGAGGAAACATTTTGAGAAATTCCTGGAGAAACTCCGGAAAATGTTCTAGCGAAAATTCATTAGAGGATTCCGGAAAGAATCTGTGGAGGAATCCCTGGAAAAATTTACAAAGATATTCATGGACAGGGATAAGCATTCAGAAAGGATACTGAGAGCAGAGCCGTAGCGCGCGGTTGGCCAGGCCTGCCAAGGGCGCCAGCCTCAGAGGGGCGCCGAACAGGCCTAAGGTTAGAAGGAGACAGGATAATGCTATTGTTCTCTTGAATGTTATCAAGATTTCACTATTTACAGTACCTAAGATTGATCATGTGTTTGTTACGTGCTTCCATTTTCTAGATTATTTTGGTGTTCGCCGTGAAACCTGAGAATTTATCTACTATTTAATTTTCAATTTCCTATTGATTCCTCTTGAAATTTCTCGAAAGACTCGTTAAGAAATTCCTCCAAGGAGGCTTTCAGGAAGTTTTCTAGGAATTTATTCAAAAAAAAAGATTCCTCCGGATATTTCTCAAAAGATTTTAATTCAGGTATAAGGTACACCGGGGCAAGTTAAAACAGCGGGTTAGCATGCTGTTTTCTAGTGAAGATAAACAGTTTGGTCGCCATAACACATAGTTTTTTATTCAAACAATCTTTTAGCGAAGAATAAATTTCCAAATTGTATTGAAATCTATTTCAAAATTTCATGTTTCATCTTGAACCACCCGTTTCAACTTGCCCCGGTGTACCTTAAATTGGGAAAATCTCTACAAAGATTCTTCTTAGGGTTGATAGTTTTATTTCTTTTACTTGTATTTACATTTTTTCCAGGCTTTCCCCTGGAAAATCTTCAATGTGTTTCTTATGAAATTTTCCAGAATTTCATTCAGAAATTCTGATAGAGATTCCTGCGAAAATACATTTAAGGAAACCTTTTGATAGATTTCCTCAGTAATTCCTCCATGGATTCCTAAAGAAAATCCTGCAGAGATTTCTAGAGAAATAGCTTCTGGGATTCCATCATAAATGCCTCTGTGAATTCCCTCAGAAATTCTTCCAGGGATTTTTTTTAGAACATCTCTTATAGATTTTTTTTATAAATTCGAACAAAGTTTCCTTCAGAAAATCTTCTAAAGATCCCTTTTAAAAAATAAATCTGTAGAGGAATTCCACGGAGTCATGTCAGTCGATCCTGAGCGACCATTTCAAAAATATCTGAAACTTTGCACAGTTTTTCAATTTCATCTAAATCGCCATTTTTCGATATCAAACCTTCATATTCACTCACGACTAACTTTTCAAAAGGGTGTATGCGAAAACAGTTCAAAAATATTCTAAAAGCTGTACAGCAAAAACGGATTGTTCGATTGTTATGAATTTTTCAGCAAAGTTAGATAACTAAATGATGATTCCTTAGAAAATATACACTGTAAAAAAATTATTTTTTTACTTTAAAAAAATATGATCTTTGTCACAAAAACTCAAATATCTTAAAACCCTATCTTTTTACCAACGTCAATTTTTTAGGGGAAATGGCCCTTCATATCAGCTATCTACCATAAAATTTTGGTGATGGTAAACTGATAAACAAAAAAGTTATAACATTTCAAACATTTCACAATTTTTACATTTAGTAACAAAAACATTTTTTTTTTCTGTGTAAATTATTTTGAGAATTATTTTTTGATGCTGATTTTATTGTTAATGCTACCGCCTGAATTAAACAAGTTGTTTTCATGATATTTTTGTTTGATTTTTATAATTTCTATAGTATCTATTTGAAACTTAGACGCGATCCAGTGTTTTGATCAAAAATATTGAGAGTGTCATACTTTTTATTGTACGTGACTGGTGAAAAAATCCCTTGATAGTGTTGAAAAGCTGTTGATTATAAGAAAAACGGAATTAAACTTATTTTTAAGACAAAAGCTGTATAATAAAAGTTTTATATACGCGTATACGTCTAGTTTATCTGCAAAAAAATACCTCTTAAAGAACAGACTTTATGATCGGAAGAATGCGAGTAACTTCAACAACAACAAATGCATGAGAGGTACATACCACATACAAACAGACGAAACGCCTAGAACAATTTTCCTGAAAATCCATCGCCCAGTTCACACTACCACCACCTGGTGGAAATGTTTCACGAAACACTGCGTTGTGCAATATCTTCATCAGAAGGCACTAGTGTGAAACGTCAAACGCAAAGAAAAACGATGGGCACTCTTCTGGTTATGAGAGCCACAACCAAGATTCAAAATGATCGTTAAAGGCGTGGTCAATGAAAATTTCGTCAGTGTTACGTTTGTTTGTCTGTATACATACCATGACAATGCTCACGAAAAAGCAAAAAAATACTACCGCAATGGATATTAAATAGTAATTTTTTTCTTCAGCCAAGCAAACAACACCAAACTAGTCAGTTAAAACTAATAAGTTTTTTTTTAATTTCTTTGTATTTGTGAATTTTAACTTATTGTTAATTCTTCACACAAAACTAATAAGTGATTTTGTTTATTATAATCTAACGAACAACATGAACAGTCGCTTTCTCAAAGGTTTTCAACTCAACGCTCTCTTGTAGACCGTTTGATGAAAAAAAATGTTCAAAGGAGTTACGAAATCTCACCGAAAGCACCATAGATAAACTGAAAGAGACTGGTTATGCCCAAATTGAATACAAATTTCCGCATTTGCACGTCCTGCCGTCTAGACTTTGACAAACGAGCCATCTGTATATCATCGGTAAATCAGGGCGCAGGAAGTTCGAAAACGACAACAACTGAGAAATTGCCAGAAGTGCTAAGTGCAGAGAGTCATGCCACCGTACCATCAGCGACATCAGTTTAAACAATTTAATCACGCCCCTTTTCAAAAATGCTTTGATATATACTTCAACATCTATACCCATTTCAATATTTTTAACGTTGCAAAACATGCTTTCAACATTCATCTTGAAGAAGAGGGAAAACACTTGTCCTCAATTGTAACAGCAAATTAATGAATAAACGACTAATCCGCGGAGGGCGTGATAAAATCGGAACATTACTGTACATATAATATACATAATACATAATAAAAACAGCTTGTTTTACTCACGCAAGGCTATTAACAATAAAATCAGCATCAAACTGCGATTTCCGGCCGAAATAAGGCAGGAACAAATCTCATTTTCTTCTTTTGTCACAACGCTCGTTGACTCATCAAGGGGGAGGATGATAAATAATAAATGTATTCGATGGAAAAATATCCGAACAATTAGGCAACATCGATAAACTCATCGGTTTTATTAAGAAAGTTTATGTGGAACTCGAATTACACCTAAAATTTGTGCCCCCCTAAAATGTTGAATTCCGACCAACATTTTACGAGGGGGCGGTGACATAAGAGAAAATTGAAATTTGTATTAGCCTAATTTACACTAAAAAAAATTATTACTAAATGTGAAAATTGTGAAATGTTTGAATTGTCATAACTTTCTTGTTTATTAGTTTACCATCACCAAATTTTTATGGTAGATTGCTAATACAATGGACCGTTTTCCCTAAAAAATTACGTTGGTAAAAAGATAGGGTTTTGAGATATTTGAATTTTTGTGACAAAAATGATATTTTTAATGTTAAAAAGATTTTTTTCACAGTGTATATTTTCTTAGGAATCACCATTTAGTTATCTAACTTTGCTGAACAATAAAATCAGCATCAAACTGCGATTTCTGACCGAAATAATTTACACAGAAAAAAATATTTACCAAATGTGAAAACTGTGAAATGTTTGAAATGTTATAACTTTTTTGTTTATTAGTTTACCATCACCAAATTTTTATGGTAGATTGCTAATACAATGGACCGTCTTCCCTAAAAAAATTACGTTGGTAAAAAGATAGGGTTTTGAGATATTTGAGTTTTTGTGACAAAAATGATATTTTTTAATGTTAAAAAAGATGTTTTTTCACAGTGTATATTTTCTTAGGAATCACCATTTAGTTATCTAACTTTGCTGAAAAATTCATAGCAATCGAACGAACCATTTTGGCTGTGCAGATTTTTGAATATTTTTGAACCATTTACACATACACCCTTTTGAAAAGTTAGTCGTGATTCAAAATAAAAATTTGATATCGAAAAATGGCGATTTAGATGGAACTGAACAACTGTGCAAAGTTTCAGTTCAATAGAAAATCATGAATTAAAAAATTTCCTTAATTTTGATGCTGTTGCTTGGAATCGCTCTGTAACATCGCTTAGGAAATCTTCCATTGTTTCCTTTCGAAATTGTTCCGTGTTCACTAGAGATTGCTTCATAAAGTTCTGCTGGAATCCCTCTAGGAACTTTCATGATGTTTCTCTTAAATTTATCCAGAAAATCAAAAAAATGGAACTCTTGCAAAAATGTCTCCAGGTATTCCGTTAGAAAATCTGGCAATGATTTCGTCCAAAATTTCTCTCCAAAGGTTTCTTCAGAGAGCTTTCCATGAATTCCATCAGAAATTGCTCCAGGGATGTCTTCATAAAACGTTCTAGGGGTTTTGTTTTTGAAAATCCTCCTTAAGAAACTTTTTCAGGATTTCCTTCTCTGGTGCCCTACGGTACAATATAGAATTGTTAGACCTTGCTGAGTCATACTAGCCGTGGCTTGATAAACAGTGTTGTTTTCGCAGCGGCTGAAGGAGGATTAACTATAGGGTGATGGGAGTTGAACGATCCATGGCTGGGTATCGGGGGATTCCTGGGGAGCTGTGGAGTGGTCAAGCGTGTGGGATTAGTAAGATCTCACACCTTCAAAAACTCTTGCAGTGGTTCTCCAAAAAAATTTACTGGAATTTCTTCACGAACTGCTCCTGGAATCCCTACAAGAATTACTCTATGAATTCCATTGGAAATTCTGGATGAAATGTCTCCCGGATTTCCATCAGGTAATTGTTTTGGATATTCATGCAGGAAATCCTCAAGAGATTCGTGCATAATATCATTCGGTGATTTCAGAAGGATTTTTCCAGAGATCCAAAAAAAAAACTCATATACAGATTTCTTCAGGAATTCCCCTTGGTATTCCTCCATGTCAATATCCTGGGAAATATTTTGATTAAACTCTAGAAGAAACCTGTGGTAAAGTTATTGGAAAATTCTGGTATAACCAATTAAAGTAATCGCCAAAAAATTGAAAAATAGATCGTTTGAGGATTTCTGAAATCCTCTGAAAAACAATAAAGTGTTTTTGAACAAACAATCTAGAAAGAAAAAAAAAGAAAAAATGCTATAAGATTTCTCGAAGATATTTAAGTAAATTAAAAAAAAATCAGGTAGCTGCCATATCATTTCTAATTATTGTGCGGGTCATAGTGATGTTTTTGAAATATAAAATGTGTTTTGGTAGGTAAAACGAGATATTTTGCATGAGTCTTTAATTTAGATGTTAATTGACCAATTAACCTTTTGATTGCTTAAAAAAATATTTCCAAGCTTAATGGCTTGCAGTCAAAAAAGCCCAAAATGGCATATTTTGCCCTATAAATTGAGGTATAGCTCAAAATTGTGTTGGAGCAAATCTGAGCCCGGATTTGGATTCAGCGGCCCGAAATCTTTTGGAGACACATAAGTTTGCTCTTGAGACAAAAAAAAATGTTGCGCTGTGTTATAGAAAAATTCTTATTTCGGCACGATAGCGAAGTCTTTTCTCCAGCAAAAGGTCTAAGAAATTTGAAAACCTTGAGTAACCAGCTCTGATTTTACCATGACAGAACTGTACAGGGGATAAACAAAATAATCGGGACAGGCAAGATTTTCACTTTTCAAAAAATGGTCAAACAGCTGCAACTTTTTGAAAAGTGCATCAAAAAATCTAAAGCTTTTACTGTGAGTTGATCAACTGCATGAAGTAAGAAAGATTCTAGAAAAAGTTAAAATTATCCGATAGCCAACTTTGAACTGTTATTTGAACGGATTCAATGAATCAAATGCAATGAAATTTTGAGCGTTTATGACTTATATAATGAGCTTTGACAAAAAAAAAATAAACTAAACTTGAAATTATTAACAAGAAAAAAGTTACAGCCATTTTCTTTTTTTTATGATTTTTTAGTAAATTTTTCTAATTTTAATATGCTTTTCAAATTTATTGCTGGTTATATAGTAACTTCCTTTCAAAACATATTCATATTAAAGTCAATTCGAGGGAATTCAAATAAACTACAATTACCATCTCGAATTTTGATGCGATGTTGAAATTTTCGATTATTTGGTCATAAAAATAATCTAAACGCTATAATTTTCTTCCGTGTGAATAATTTTGGGTTACGTGAAAAGTTTTTCAAAGCTTATCATATAAGTCATAAACGTTTAAAATTTCATAGCATTTGATTCATTGAATCCGGAGATATAACAGTTCAAAGTTGGCTATCGGGTAATTTTGACTTTTTCTAGAATCTTTCTAACTTCGTGTAGAATAGCTCGATCTTTCTCAAAATTTGACCACTGATACACATCTAGTTGAACAACTTACAGTAAAAGTTTTAGATTTTTTGATGCACTTTTCAAAAAGTTACAGCTATTTGACCATTTTTTGAAAAGTGAAAATCTTGCCTGTTCCGATTATTTTGTCTATCCCCTGAATGTTCTTCGCCAAACAGACCAACCTAAGATCACGGTACTACAGTACACGTTGCCCACTACTGGTCGATATTTTATCATTCAAGTAATGATCCCGTGGGAACCTTCGAAAAATGCATTGTGATTCGTGTTTGTGTCGGTTCACCTAAAATGTGACTCGGCCAATGATCTTATTCTTTTGATAATCGTTTCGACGATCGTCGTCAAATCGAATTTCCTCCTAGAGCATCAAATAAATAGCTTCAGTACGCATTGGAATTACCGACAATTTCTCGGGAAAGATAATGACCATCTCCCTAACCTAAAGCGCCGCCGCCCGAATCCACATAATGATCCACTTCCACGCCACCATCCAAACTACACTGTGCGGCTTCAAAGCCGGTAATCGGTTGTCAAGCCACGAACATCGGAGGAGGTTCCTTTTGTGTGATCCCTTCCGTTTCAAAGTCGCGTTGTAGCCCGTTTGTGTACCCTTTCCCGACGTTAAACGAACGGACTTTGTTTAACTGCCGTAGCGGAACCTCAGTCCTCTGCTCCGTAGAAGATCACGTCCGCCCGACACAATCTGCCGTCTAAAGGAACAGGGAATGAAGTGATCACTTCCTTCCTTCCTTCTCTTTGTAGGAAATTGAGACTTGGGAGCCCGTGATTCAACAAACGTTCCTCCTTCCTTTTCTTTTCAATCTGGGATGTGGCAATTAGGCGACTTCGGGTGGCCACCACCAGCGAGGGAACAAAACGGACCATTTCAAGCCTTTCGAAGTCACAGCATCCGTTCCCAAGAGGGCTGGGATCTTTTGGAAGCATTATTCTGGAATTGTCCAGTGGCATTGCGACCAATTCGGTGCAATTGAGCATTTCGTTTCTTGCTGAAAGGTGGTTGAAACACATTTTTATGAATGAAACTGAACCGGTTCAGGGTAATTACAGATGACAGCCCCAGGTATGCTATACGGTACCATTACCAAATTAGCATATGTCACTCTCTACGATATCGTGCTCGATTGCTTTTATCACCCAGGCTGGCGGCCGGCGGTGATTACGATAATGGCACAAGATTGCCGTTGTAGCGTAGCAGCAGCAGCGCTGTGAGTAAGAATAATTATCGGGTAGGTGCAACTTATCCCTGTACGCCGATCGTCGAATATACCAAGTAGAATTTATGAATGAAACCACTCTACTAGCTGGTTGATACAAGCATGCCACCAAGCCTTGTGCAATGGAACTTGGTTCGCCAGATAAGTGTCGACGGTGGTGGTTGAGGGGTTTCTGCCCAGTGTGGTGATCTAAACTTAATCATCGATGCATATATTTTCTGCATTCCTCTCGTGTTGAGAGTTGTGTTACATGTGTACAGCTATCTACGCCGGCTCGTTTACCCGTAGCTCATGTAATGCAACGTTCAGCGGAAATTATTGATTATGCAATTACAGTTGGTTCTGCCTCCTGTAGTCGCAAGGCCTAAAACTCGACTATAAATTGCTGTTGCAATCAGCATTCTTCATAGTCTTTTACACATTAGCATAATCATTGGCTGCAGATGGGGAGTTGATCGATTTCACGACAACGCTATACATTCATGTGAAGTTTGAGAATTCACTTTGTACAATCTAGAATTAATATTGAAATTTCTCATATGACTTAAAAAAATACTGAAAATAATACCTTTCGATGAATCCTTATTTGGAGCAAAATGAACAAATAATACAAAAACAAACAAAAAACTCGATTTTAGAATAAAACGATCCAGCACAATGATGAGGAACAAAACATATGTAAATCATACCATGCAGACGCTTCCACTCTTCAAGGCTATCGCAAAGATAATGGGATGCTTTTTCTGCAGAAGCATAAGTAAGTCCAATCGTTTCATGGAACTCTGGCTCTGGGATTCGGGATGGATTCTCCTTTTGATTCCTTTTAGGTAAATTCACAGGTGTGCGCTGAACGGATGTTCGCTAATCGATTTCTAAGAAAATTTCGGAAGGGAAGAAAGAGGCCAGACAGAATAACGTTGGCTTTGGCTTTATCTTTTAAGACAATTTAGATGTAGGGGTTTTCTTTCAATCTTTATTAACTTTACAACCGTACAAGTGTGTAAATCAAACTTCCGTAAACAGAGAATTGATTTTAGTCAGATTTCATCCGCAGTACACTTAATCGTTATTGTGCTGTTTAGTAGCGTGTAGGGTTCTCACGCAAGATGAGCATGAGCAAGGAGGATAGATGACCAGACCACACAATTCGTAGTCGCTACTCCGTGATAGACCGGAGCAATCGAAATCGCGCCGAGAACCCATGAATGGGGCTGTAGACAAGCTAATTATTCGCAATGTACACAGTTAGAGAACTCAATAACGATGCCAGGCCACGTTCTTTCGGTAATCGAGGCTGGGAAGGAATGTTAGTAAGGAATGCGATGTAATAGAGACCGAGAATCTAAGTATTTCCACGATTGTCTCAGGAAGGTTTCTTAGTTAGTATGCAACTGTGGCAGCGGCAGAACCCGTGAAGTTGAAGTTGCCGGGTCTACTCAGATCGAGGCTTTCGCAATCACGGGTAGCTCTAAAAGTGTAGCGAACGCGATTGCTTATGACAAGCAATCGCAGAAGCGTGTGAGGTAGCCATCAGGTGAAGTACTACCAGATGGCGCCCGCAAGGCTGTTAACCCCGAAGGTCGGTAGTAGTGGTGTCATCGAGGTTACTCCAAGTTACTCACTGATTTATACAGATTTTTTTACATGGAACTCTTCAGAAAATCATTCAAAGATTTGTTTCAAGAATTCTTCTAGTGGTTTGTTCATAAAATCTTCCATTTCCTTCTGAAATTTGCAAATCATTCATTAACTTCAGAAATTTGTACTGGTGTCCACCAGAGATTTGTTGAGGAAAGGCTCTAGCGATTTCAAGTTCATCTATGAAGTTTTTTTTTAGAAATTTCTTCAAAATTTTCTCTGAAAATTCTACAGTGATTCTTTCGGAAATTCTTCCATGTGTGCCTCCGAGAATTCCTTGAGAAATTCCCTCAGGGATTCCTGCAGATATAATGTAGGAAATACTCCTGCGGTTCTGTCAGAAATATCTCCCGCGGGTTCTTCAGAGATTCCTCCAAAGATTTTTTTCAGAAGTTCTAGGATATTCTTAAAAACTTAAAGACGAAATCCTGAAACAATTTCTGAAGCTATCTGTGGAGGATTTCCTGGATGAATGTGTGGGAAAATACCCGGAAATATGCTTTAACCGAAACTGGAGGCACGTTCTTAATTTTTGGTATTTGTTATTTTTTGTTAACGGAGCAATATTTTCAAAGCCGTTTTCCATACACATGGTAAAAGAAGAATCAAGGTATCATTTGATTTTATTTCGTGGTAGAAAACGTTAACCAGTTTTGCAAAAACCATTTTTAATTAAAATTTCGGAAAAAAAGTTTTGTGTAAAACTGATAAACATTTTCCACCAGGAAATAAAATCAGATGATACCTAGAGCTTTTCTCTACATGTGTATGAAAACCGATTTTGAGTATATTGCTCCATTAATGCTCCGAAGAAATTCCTCCAGTTTTGCCTTAAGATACCTCCTTAGACTAAACTCATGCGAAACTTCTGGACGAACTCTGAAAGTGATTCCAAGGAAAAATTGCTCGGGAAATTGTTGGAGGGATTCTTGAAGAAATCCGTTAAGGAATTTCTGAAAGAATCTCTAAAAAACTGTTTGCAGAAATCCCAGCAAAAATTGCAGGAAGTTCTTTAAGAATCTTGAGAAATCCCTCAATAAATTTCTGGTTGCCTGGCGGATTTTTTGAATGAACTCCTAGATCTAGATCTCGAGATGCCTCTGGAAGAATTATTAGGAAAATTTCTTATGCAATTTCTGAATGAAGTAGTATACAAAAATCCCTGAAGGAAGAAATTTCTGAAGGAAATCCTGCAGAAACAAAACAAGAACTCTGGAACTACTGAAGACATTTCTGAAAAAGAAAAATGTTTTGAAGGAGTCTTTGAAAGAATACCGAGAAAAACTGGAGAATGCTCTGAAGAGTCTGCAGATATTCATAGGCGAATTTCTTGATTTTTTTCACGAATTTTGCACGAAATGGAAGATTTATCATGTTTACCTTTTTCGAAGTTGGGTGTTGGTAGTGTGTTTGTGTGCGTTGGGTAGCTTGAACAATAAAACCGTTCCTATCCGCAGTATTCAGGGATAGATGTTAGGGTAGAGGGTAGAGTGCAGGATAGGGTAGAGGACTAGGGAAGAGAGTAGAGTGAAGGAATGAAATGAGATGAGGTTTTCTAGAGATATCTTAATTTTTTTCCTGTATTTCTTCTGGCATTCCTCTCGAGACTCTTCCCAAAATTTCCCAGATGCTCCTTCCGGAATTATAGTAGGATTTCCTCCTGAGATCCCTTAACGGATTTCTGCAGAAATTGATTTAGAAAATCCTGAAAAAATCTTATAGGTATTCTAGACCGGTGGTTCCCAAAGTGGGCGAAATCGCCCCCCAGGGGGCGAAAATCAAGCCGAAGGGGGCGAAAACTTTAAAAACCAAAATTGGGGGGAGAAAATACTAAAAAGGGGGGCGATTTTACAAATGATTGAGAAATATCAAAAGTATTGAAATGTGAGGTATTGAATGTCAACTGAATCATTACAACTCCCTGACATTTCAAGATTTTTTGTTTCTAGGATTATTGAAAAATGTCTGTTTCGAGATAGACTAAATATTACAGATTTTTTTTTTATGTTTACGTGAATTTGATGGCGAAATTCCAAGAATTTCCGAGAGAATTCGTAGTGATTCTGGAAATCTTCTATGGCAAAATTTAACATTGATTTTTGTCCAAATTATGAAAGAACAGGTTTTTTGATTTGATACTAAAGTTCTGTTTTTAACTTACATGCGGTTCGTTTGTCATGGAAATTTCAATCATCAACATGAAGTTTAACCCTAAAGGGGATACCTGGGGTCCATTGGACCCCAGGCGCCTGTCAGAGCTCGTCTTTGATGGAACACACTCAGCGAGGTGACGAAACTGAGTCCATGAAGGTATTCCTTCTAGGGTTAAAGTGAATCTAAGAACACATTTCGGATGAAATTCGTCACTTGGTTTGCATTGTTTGAAAATATTTCAGAGAGGCTTCCAGGAGGAATTCCGAACGTTGCTTAGTTCGTTGAATTTTTTGCATAAAGGATAGTTTTGTAATTGTTTTTCAATTTCTTATTTGAGTACTTGTGGTGACCAAACATCTCGGGTGTTGAAGAACACTGGTAAAACATCTGGTTGAGAATAATGAGTGGTCGTAAATGTTCACAGTCCGATCTGTTTTGCTCAATTTTGTTCAAGAATATGTATAGCACAAACATGATTTCAAAACGTATTGGTTTTACATGCAATAATGCAAAAAAAAAACTCAAAGAAAATGAGAGCGATTCTAAATGTAGATACACTAAATATTAGGTTTGCCACAGTAGTGCTAAATAGTGAGCTTTTAAGGGCTTGCACTAAGTAAATTTTCAGAAAGAATTAAATTTCACTTAGGACAGGAGGCGAAAATGTTTTTCTCAAGCTTCAAGGGGGCCATACCTCCTAAAAGTTTGGGAAACACTGTTCTAGACGGTATTCCTTCAAGTATTCCTGCTGAAATTCCTTCAAAGATTCATTCCTGGATTTTGCAAGGGATCCCTTTAGAGCTTCTTGCAGAGATTGCTCCCAAAAATCAATCGGATTTCTCACAGCTAATCGCGTTCGGTAATTTTTACCGAAATCTCAACCGCTGAGCGTTCGGTAATGGATTTTTAACGAAATTCTGTAAAAAACAAACAAATTTCGGTAAAATGTTATCGTTTATCTGTCAAACTCTAACGAACTTCGGTAAAAGTTGTTACTTTTACCAAATTTTTCCTGTAAATCAAACTTAACGGTTGAGATTTCGGTAAAACATTACCGAAGTCGGTGATTTTTTCTAACTGTGCTGCCGAGATATTTTGAGACAATTCTAGAAGGATTCTTTTAGGTGTTTGTGCTGGAGTTTCTGATGGGATTACTTCACAAATTAGGTATACGTGCCAAAATCCCTGCTGGTATACTTTGAAAGATTCTGCCCGTGATTTTTTTTTCAGAGATCCCAGGTAGACGAGAATATCTAAATCATTTCTCAAATCGAACACTTTTTGCTGTCATAGCTCGATGTGATTTTGATGAGTTATTCAAAAATCTAATGAATATCGCACGAATAGCTCAAAGTGATATGATATTAGTTTTTGTTCTTGTCTTGTTCTTCTATACATAAGAACAAGTTTAGCTCTTCTGCACGAAATGGAACACTTACACCCATAGAGATGGCTCAATGTGGAAACGAAGAACCGCATGCTCGTATTCCCATGTTATTTACAACAGCGAGTCACAGTTGAGTGGTAAGCATCGCCGCCTGTGAATCGTAAGGTCGTAGGTTTGATGCTGGTTGCTGACATTTTTTTAAATTTTTTTTCTAGAAAAAAGTGTCTAATCTTGTCTGCTGTTGTTTTGATCATGTAATATCTTAACGAGCTATTATTGAGTGGTTCACCATATTAGATTTTGCTATTATTTCTGTATTTACCTCTTATATCAATCAAACCAATATCAGTTTTTGCTCTTCAGTAATTCAATCAATCATAACTGAACATGCTATTCATCACCTACTCGGGATTGCTCTCAGTAATTCTTCATGGGATTGCTTCTGTAATTCTTTAAGGGATTCTTGCTGAGGTTCCAGCCAAGTTTGCTCCCAGAATTCCATTATGCATTCCTATTTCTCCATTGATTTCTATTGAGATTGTTTTAGAAATCTTGAAATGATTCTTTTGAGAGTTTTAGTCGATATTCCTTCACTCAGCGAAGTAAACTACCGAAATTCATCAAAATACCTTATGAAATTTAGCCATAACTGTAAAGTATGGATGCCATAAGAATACCTTATGGAAATTGAACATGCTTATTATGACCTAACTACATAACATAAACTTATGAAAAGGGCAGAAAAATCGTAAAATGATGCAGACTGGAATCGATCCATGGACGTCGAGATCACTGAGCCCGTGCCCAACCCACGCGGCTATCGACGCTCGAGAATATCGTCTTGCTAAATGTGTATAAAAGCCAAACAGTGAGTCGATTCTGCGTCATGAACCGACCTTATGGAATTCAATCCAGTCGTTATGAATTATTTAAAGGCCATTTCATAAGTTAGACCTTATGGTAATCTTAGGTTTATTTGCCTGAGTGTTCAGATAATATTGCTAAAAATTGCCGGGGCCCGTAGCGTAGGTGGCTACACGTTCACTTCATAAGTGGATAGTCATGCCCCGGCACTTGCCAATTTTCGTCAGTTGCTCTTCCCCCCGAGAGCGGCTGACACCTGACCTTCTTCTGAGCATATGCTCTAACGGACCCGGAACCTTGGATATCGGCTAACGGCAACTCATAATGGACCCCCAATCGGACTGCAAATGGAACAAGAACCAGAAACATCAACATCCTCGTGCTCATCATTCTACCGTGGACAGGAAAGAAAAATGATATCAGCGCAAAGGCAACCAGTTCAAATACAAGGTGAAAACTGGAGACACCCATAATAGTTCTTCAACTTTGACGATGGCTGTGGCCCAAACCACTTCGGAAATGGTTATTTTGACCACACTTTTTCCTATATATTCTGAAGCTGCAGTGAAATTTTGATCAGGCTATTTCAATTTTTCACTAAAGTACTTATTTTTGAAAATAAAACGTTCAAACGTGACATTTTTCATATAAATTATCAAAACTCAAAATTTACAATTTCTTTTAATTTGAATTTTTTACCATGGATTAGCAATATATTGATGATGGAGTAGTGATACTTCCCGCCAAAAATATTGATAACTGTCAAAGTTATAGAAGATTGATCGTGACGGATTTTAAGCAAAATTTGGATCGGCTTTTTTTTTGCTGCTGAGTGTACACCCGTTAAGATTTTTTGTTCTAATCAGGGTGATATTCTTTAGTTATTAAGTAAAATATCAATCCAAGGACCAGCAAGTGTACGGACTAATATTCGATTATTCCGTCGTATGCTCAAAATTCATGATTATTAAAAAAAAAACAAAGTTTCCTTCTAGTAGTTGCCAAGTGATTCCTACTGAAATTTCTCCAATAATTTCTCAAAGAATTATGGATTTATTGCAGGAATGTTTTTCATGATTCCAGCTAGAAATTCTCAAAATATGCCTCCAGGAATTCCTTCATGATTTTTCTGGGATTTTCCCGAGAATTCCTCTAGAAATTTCTCCAGAAATTTTTGTAGATACCGTGGATACACAGCTATGGATCACACACGGTTACGGATCAATTCGATGTTTACGGTCAAATATCACCTCACTGCACAACATGACATAACATAGAATAATCTTCATAGCATAAACAACATACGACCGTTGATATTTCTCAAATCGCCCCCTTTTTAGGATTTGCGCTCACCCATCGCCCCCCCCCCCCTTTTGGTTTTTCAAATTTTCGCCCCCTTCGCCAGACCAGCTACATTCACATAAGAAACCAATGAGATACCTACCGAGGACTAGTAGGCATCTTCAGTGAGTTGCTCTTTCCCCCCCTGAGAGCAGCTGACAACGACCCTCTTCTGAGCCCATGGCTCAAAAGAACACGAATACTTGGACATCGGCGAACCGGCAACTCATAATGGACCCCCAATCGGACTGAAAAAAAGAAACAACCAACAGTCACACATCAGCTTCCTCGTGCTCATCATTCTACCTTCTTCTTCTTCTTCTTCTTCTCGACGTTCGCATCGGAACTTGGCCTGCCTCTCTTCAACTTAGTGTTCTTAGAGCACTTCCACAGTTATTAATTGAAGGGCTTTCTTTGCCTGCCATTGCATGAATTTGTATATTGTTTGGCAAGTACAATGATACACTATGCCCAGGGAGTCGAAAAAATTTTCCTGACCGGAACGGGAATCGAACCCGCCGTCTCCGTATTGGCGATCTATAGCCTTAACCACTAGGCTAACTGGAGACCCCATGATAGGTTATAAAGTGAAAGCAGCGCAACGGCAATCAATAGTAGAATTAGAATAGAATACATTTAGGCGCTACGGGATGAATGACCCATAAAAGGTTAAAATCCCTGGTAATAAACAAACAACAACAACATTTAGGCGCTGTACAAAATGTAAGTACAGCTTCCAATTAGAATCGCTCACGCAGTGCCCTAGTGGACAAGAGAGCTGTAAATTAGGTTAAGTGATTGAAAAATAAAAAAAATGGTGCCTGCGACATCATATTGCAGGTCAATGTGGGGAAGGGGAAGGAAGTGATGATTGCAATAGTTTGTATCCACATCAGACCGAATATTCCTCTGCGTCTGCACAAACTCATGCGGATGCCGGTGTGTTGGTGGGATATGGTTGGCAGAGGGTTCACACATTGGTGCGTGGATGCAAGGCGTAAGGTGATAGATTAGTGCAATTATTTCCATGAAGCTAATGCGGCACAGTTCGCTAGATTGCATAACTCATAGGCGTTATATGATAGATTTACACTGTGTTGTGAAAGTTGGAAGGGAGCGAAACGACTTCTTCAACTCGTTTTTGTTATAGCGAATGAGGCTATAAACATATATACAGAGAAGAGGAAGAAAGTTAATAGAAAGAAGAAAAGTACGGGCCCGGAATTGAACCCAGGACCTTCTTCATATGAATCAGTAGCGGTAGCCACTTACCAAACTGATTCAGGATATCTGACTGGCAAAATTCACTTGAATAGTACAAAATGCATGTATAATTTGTTCCACCACTTCACTAAGGTCAAGAAACCAAAGTATAATTCCCACATCGCTAATTGCCGAAACATGTTTCACACTTGATGGGTTAGTCTTGATAGCTCGTGGTTTTATATCTTCAATTCGTGTTCTCCTCTAACTATGTAGTCTACAAATAAAAGTTCTCACGGTCGACCACCAAAAGAAGTGTCGTGATTGATAATCTTCATCATTTCGTTAGCAGCACCAACCAAGAGTCACGCCTTCTTTCGTGTATGGGCCCATACTACCAAACGGTCAGAACTTAACGGGCCTTTCTTTTTTCATAGGAGGATCGTCGTAAAATGACGATTGTTCTAGTGTTAGTGTCTCCGTCGAAAAAAAAAACAAAAACCCCAGAACCGCACGGTGATTGACCACATAAATTAGCCGCTGGCCAAATGAGGGGAACAAATGTTCGGGAATTGGGACGTTTAATTAATAATTTCCCATCACGTGGCGAAGGTGACATTTGACAGCTCACTTGAAGCCGGTCACCGACTGGGCAACGCTGTGATGCTCTGATTTGATTTTTCTATCCATTACAGAGTCATGCATCGCCATTGCTCGGAGATCGAAACTATGCGACAAAAGTCGAAGGTTAATCCAAACATTGTGTGTGATTTGAGAGAGGTGTTAGAGCAGCACATAGAGTGCCGAGTAAAATGAGAGTAAAGGGTTAAGATCGGTGAATTATAATTTGTTTACTGAACCGGAAGGTTTGAAATTTAGCGCCAACACTGCATTGATTCAAATAAACCGCGATAATTAGATTCTGGACGGCCGGACTATTGTAGGACGCTTCCTTCCGCTTCGCGTTGTGTGCGACCTAGATGGACGGACAAGTGCGGCGGCGGCGTTGTGTAGAACATGTCTGAAAGTGATCTCGATTTCTTCCTCCGATCACCGACATACGTAGGTAGCGTAAAGCAGCGTGAAGAAAAACATGAAACTTGATGAACAACTTTTAAAACGACCGCAGAATAAATTGTCTACGCTTGAGGAGATTTTCCCAAGCATGAGGCAGCGGCGGCGGTGAGGTCGGTCAACAATAAGAAAAGATTCTTCCCCTCATCCGCCCCAATTGGGGTCTCTCCGATTCCGATTGGACCCTTTCCGCCCCGGACGGACCACAGGTGTCACGATGACACGCTGACAGCTTTGGGGCTTCCTGTGGCGGTGGTAACTAGGGAGAGATAGCTCTGCGATGATAGCGTTCTTTTCTTCGGTCAGTCCAGTGATGGTGCTACTGACCCCTTGCTATCTGAATCGGACACTCGGCTCACCAATTGGGATTATATGTAGCAGGTTAATCCAATTTCCCATTTCAGAAAATCTTTATTTCATTAGAGGTCGACACTACACCACACTTGGGGAGGAGAATAAATGGAGATTTCCTGCTCAGTGGGGATTGTAAAGAACGAGAACCATCGTTTATATTGGGAAAATTATATAGAACAAAAGCCAGTGATTAGCGTTTGCATCGTAGATAGGAGACAGAACTCAATTTCTTGAATAGGTTCGTTTCTTGATGCGCTAATATAGGTATGTGGCGAAGAAGAAGTCTTTTGTTTCCGGTCTAATCGATGATAAGTTCTTCAAAGAGATCTATGCAAAGAAAAATGAAATCGGTTTATGCAAAATATTGCGTTTTACCAAATAATATTTATCACTTTAAGACCTCAAAGGGCTTAAGGTAGTTCCAGAAGGTGTTAGGGGCGTTTCAAGAGATTTCATAGTGGGCGCCATGAGACCTCATGCGCGTTTTAGGAGGTCTCAAGGGGTCCCCAGGGTGTTCCAGGGGGTCCCGGGAAATTTAAGTAGAGTTTCATGGGTTCTCGAGGGATTTCAGAAGTCTCTAAGAGGCCTCACGGGGGTTCCAAAGGGTTTCAATGGCGTTTCAGAGGGTTTCAGCGGCGTTTCAAGTTTCAAGAGGTCCCATGAGGTCTTAGGGGCGTGTCAGAAGAGTTTTACATAATATCAGGGGAGCCCGGGGTTTCAGAGGCTTGTCAAGGGTCTTTCAGGGGACTTCAGCCACGGGCCCGGATCCAACAGAATCCTTACGAAACGCCCCTCAAATCTCTTGAAATGCCTCCCTACGCAAAAAAAAAAATTTGAAATGCCTCCAGCACAAAAAAAATCACATTTTGCTGAATTTCAGCACAACGTTGCTGATCAACTGTCAAAATTGCTGGATGGTTCATAACAACAAAAAAGATTTGCATTGTAACCCCTTTGAAGCCCAATGAAATCCCCCTGTAATGCCTCTGAGGTGCACTTAAAACTCCTTGAAACTACCTTTAATTGAAGTACCCCCAGCCCAAGGCATATTAAGAGATACCAGTGCACAGTGTTCCAGGACCCAGATTTACGAGGAAATATGCACTCAGCGCTTTTAAGTGATTTCTTAGACAAAGTCGAAGACAAATCTTCTACAAAGTTTTTTTTTTACTTATTTGTTTATTTGAAAGGCTCGGGCGCCACATGGGCATAACGGAGCCGAAATCATTTGTAAACTTTTCGCAATATGTATTATAATTACAAAGATAAAACGAAAGAAATTATTGTACTTTCAATCATGATAAAAATCAATTTGCTCCGCCGGGGTATTGCTGGCTGCAGCTATCCTCATTTTATCTTCCTCGATCAGCAATCGTCGTTCGTTTGCATCGGTGATCCACTCGTAGGTTGCGATCCTATGTTTCATTCTTTGAGAATTGTCGGGAACGGAGATCAAACTGCACTCACTTTCGCTCGATGACGGGTTGTTCGGTTGCTTCTTTTTTTGCGATCGCTTGCACGCATCAGTGTCTGATTCTCGATCAGAACCAAACGAGCGTTGTCGCTTTGTCTCCGTCTTCTTCTTTTTTTGCTGGTTCTCCACAATCACCTCACCTTCTCTGCCTGATTCTTCATCGACGCAGGCTGCGGTTACATTTTCTGCTGGCTTCTCCTCAACCATCGGCTTCGGTGGGGAACCTTTTCGACTGTGTGAAATTGGACACGATTTTATCAGATGTTTATCCGACTTACAAATAAAACACCTGGGCTTTATTCCATGGTAAAATATTCTCCCTTTCCTATTACGGAAGTACAGGGCATCCGGGATGGCGCTCTCAATGTCCATATAGACATCGCGAACGCCCGTAAACATGTCGAGCTGGAACTCCGCTGGAAACCGCTCACGTACAGTACGTTGCACCTTTCCATACTTCTGCAGCACGAGTACCAAATCGGCGTCCTCAACTTCTGGCGGAAGATCAAAAATTCGCACGTACCGCGTGTTACCCGCAACCGACATGCGCACCATCGTTTTTGTCCCATTGTTGAAGTGGAACGGCAGACTTTCTGCATTGTTTGCTAGCACAAACTGCATTGCTTCAGCACTTCTGAACCGAATGAAAACAGATTTCTCGTCGGAAATCTTATAGGCGGTCTCCATCATCGATCTGTCTCCGTTGAGCGCCTTCACAAACAGAACCATATCTTCTACCGCGGGCTGTGCCGCATCTCCAGGGAATCGGAAAGCCAAAGTATTCTTCACCGTAATCTCACTCGACATTTTGACCATATATTGTAACACAATGCCAAACAAAACAACCAGAGTTAAACAAACTTGACAGCGGTGAAAATTTACAACCGCTCGCGAGCACAGGTCACTACGATCCATCTACAAAGTTTTTCCTAACAAGAAGGCCCTCTTTCCATGTACATGAAAATTAGGGTGGTCCATATTTTCAAAGAAATTGGAGGCCTAGCTCTTATACTTGCAAGAATATATATAAACATTTTTCGGAAAAGTTGTAGATCTATCAGTTTTGAGCAAGTTTGTTGAGAAGGTTTTCATATATCTTTGAAAATGACCAATCTACAGATATTTTTCTGAATTTGCTGAAAAAAAAACCGGTTTACTGGCTGTTTTTTCCAATTTCAGTTTCCTATCAAAGACATTCAAGAATCACTTATAGATCATTCAAAAACGCACCATTTCGTGCGTGATCTTTCGGTTCAATAGTTATGAGCGTTTTTCTTTAAAAATAAAATCGTAGTTCATTCAAAGGACGATATTACGGCAAAGTTTAAAAATATCTTTTTCCATAGCATGTAAGAGAAGAAAAAAATGTTATAAAACATATAAAAAAAACCTATCAAATTGCCTTTTTATAAGAGACCCAAATGTGGTTCTTTAGATATGTTCCAAAATCATCGAAAGCGTATAGTTTACCCTGCTTCATTACAACATACTTCATCTTGCTTGAAACACATCCGATACGTTATTACAGCATTCATTACTGTCATTACCCACGCGTTGTCATCTGCTAGGAAAAAAAATCCAATTAAGCATCCGATCCATATACTCCGTCGTCGAAACATATTGACTTTTATAAGCTTCCCCGAAAATATCCATCCACGCAGGCTACCTACCTGCAAGAGATAATTGGTATTCACCCAAATTGTTCATCTTGCACCTTTATGCATTATGCCTCTGCCTGCCGCTGAATTGCACACTGAACAGACGAACGCGTGCGCCCGAAAATGTTGCAGCTTTTCGGTTAATATACGACCGCCGGCATAGGGAAAACACCTGCCAAAATACATGCTCGCCAGAGGTTCGCGATGGAGGCACGTGCCTCCATCTGCATCAAAATTGATCATTTTCTTTTCGTATTACTGCAAGGGAATTTAAATAGGCAAATAAAAGACATTTTCTGGCAGAGATCGTTGCGAAATTTCTCCTCTAATAGTATTAGACTATTAGGAACGTATTATAAGATATTTTTTCCTATCTTTAACGTATTATATCTTCTAAATTCTACCTTCTCTATTATGCTATTTTCTATCTTTTGTATTCCATTTTCTTCCACCTTCTTTTCTTTGTCTTAATATCCTGTTTTCTATCTTATACCATCATCTGTCTTCTTTTTGCTCTCCTAATGTTTATAGGCTAAATTTAAATTTGTATCTAATGTTTTCTTTTATCTTCCACTACTGTCTTCTATTTGCTTCCCTTAATCTTTAACTATTTACTATCTTCTACTTTTTTTTACTAATTTTCTATACTTGAATGCCCACTGTCTTCTAACTGCATTCTCATCGTAACTTAAATTTGTGAAAGACAGTTTTCATTAGATAATCTTAAACTTGTTTTCCAATACCGCAAGCAATTCCCCTTTCAAAGTAGTGTTAATTAGCCAGTCAAAATGTTCTATAACGATTCAAATGCTTGTACGATCTACCTCCTCTGGAGAACGAATTACCGATGCAATCGTGTTATCTGCGCAAAGAACTGCAACCCGATGCAGGTGCATTTTCCCATCAAATGCACATGCAAGAGAAGCAACCTACTGCAAGCAGATCCATCCGATCCACGATGATACCACCTAGAGGTTATGGAACTTCTTCGTTAGGTACCTTCAGGCCGGCTGATGTTGATCGTTGATCCATTCTCATATGCCTCTCTCTCTGCCCATTTGAAAGCTGCCACCCAACGATCGTCCGTCGTTCTCGTCGTCATTTGCTCGTTTGCGTTTGATGGCGCTTGATTTATATGAAAATTTATTCGAGCTTAATTTTCGCTCACTGTTCTTTGGCTTAAGTGTTCGTCGACCGACTACTGGAGTGCTGCGCCAGCTAATTTCGCTTTCGTGGTTTTGGGATCGGGATAGGCAGGGAGATTAATTCCCCCGGACCACCGAAGGAAGAACAACAAAACGCGAAAATTAAGCGGCACGATGGAATGAATTAAACAACATGTGAAAATGAAGAGTTTATGGATGTGAAAATATAAAAGTGCCTCTTTCTTGGGACGCTACGTTACCTGTTCCGAACAAGTAAGCAATTTGGGTGAGAATCCACTTCACGGGGTGTGTGTGTGCGCACCGTGAAACAAAAGTTTGGCTTAATTGCGTAATCGGCTAATTGGAATAGAACCAACGGAGATGGAGCAGAAGCAGAAATTGTGCTTGATAAACGTGACGTAATCACGCCATCATAATAAATTTTCCAAAAACATCTCAAAATTGTGTTGATGCATAGGGGATGGTTGTAGTTACCAAAGGTGGCTCCAAGATCCACAACTTACCCTACCCTACTAACAAATACTCCTTCCCGAGACAACTGTGGGGATGCTGTGGATTCCACGGTTTCTAGTAACAACGGTTGTCAAACTTACATTCCTTTCCATTCCGATGAGACGGTAAGGACGTAGTCGGCGCCCGTTATTGCCTTTCAAATATTGAACTCTCGATTTGTTCACATTGAGAATGAACCATTCATTGGTTATCTGTGCAACTTCGATTGTTCTGGTCAATCACGGAGTAGCAACTACGATGTGTACGGTTATCTTTGTTTTTCTTTGTTATAAACTAAACATATTTTTTAAGCTTCAAAAGCTACCAAATTAGATAATAAGATCCCGAAGAATATCCAGAAGATTTCCCCATAAGAACTCCGTGAAAACCCTTGAAAGAACTGCAGGAGGAATCCCTGAAGGAACTCCAGGAGTTATCTTCAAAGAAATTGCAGCAAAAATCCCCAAAGTAGTTCGAGCAGGAATCTCCAAAGGAATTGGAAGAGGAATGCCCGAATTAGTTCCAGGTGATATCTCCGATGGAATTGCAGGAAGAATCCTCGATGGATTTGCAGAAGCAATCCCCAAAAAGGTTTCTGTAGAAATTTAAAAAAAATAATAAAATAATAAAAAGAGGCATCCCTTGATGAGTTTCTGTAGGAATACCTAAAAGATTTTCAGAAGGAATCCCGAAAAAAAATCCAGAACAAAATACGCGAAGCAATTACAGGACAATTTCCGGGAGGAAACTCCGAAGGAATTCCAGAAGAATTATCCCCGAAGGAATCCCCGAAAATTTTCTAGGAGGACTCCCCGAAAGAATTTCAGCAGGAATTCTCAAAGAATTTCCAGCAGAAATTCTAAAGGAATTGCAGGAGAAGTCCTCAATGGAATTCCAGTAGGAACCATCGAAGGATAGCAAAATTCCTTAAACGGTCTCTAGGAAGAATCCCCGAAAAAATTTAAAGATGAATCTCCGGAGGATTTGCAAGAGGAATACTCGGAGGAATCCCAGAAGGATTTACAGGAGGAATCTCTGGAGGATTTTCAGGCATAACCTTCGAAACATTTCAGGGTGGAATGTACGAAGGATTTTCATAAAGAATTTCCGAAGTCTTTCCAGGAGGAATCCTCAAAAGAATTTCTCGAGGAATTCCAGAAGAACGTCCTGAAAGAAACCCTAGAGAAATTCTTGTAGGAACTCTTTAAGAGATCCTTCAAAGGAATCTTGGAAATATGCCTGATTATAGCCTTAAAGAAATCTTTCAGAAAAAACTTCTATTAATCTTCTGGAAGAATTCCTAAAGGAACTTCTGGAGGAATCAATGATGGAACTCCTGGAGGAATCTTATTTAGAAGAATCGTCTGGGCTAATCTCTAAGAAAACTTCTGCGGGAATCATTGAATTCCTTTCCAATTAACACGCATGTCATATAAGAGTTACGGCAACGCAAGTTTTATGATTGTATGACAATTGCCAGAAAACCATTTGGCAGAATGAATTTGCCAGAAAGATTTTTGCCAGAAAACCATTTACCAGAATAGACCATTCCCCAGAAAGCCTTCCTACAGGTAATTTACGAAAAGATGGAGGAAAATACCTAATTTTCTAACAGTTTCAAAAGAACGGCCCTAACTTTATAGAAATTAAAATCTTTGATGAAATTGTTACGAATCATTAAGCCAATTGGTATATAGGCACTGTAATGAAAAGAAAATCTGTTAAAATAAAAAAGAAAAAGTTTCTGATTGAATTAATTATAATTAATTTAATTCAATTAAATATGAAGAACAGCCTAAATTTCAAAGGAAGGTAAAATTTGTGACGGAAATGATGTAACTAAGTTCCTCTATCATATCCACTTTGTTATAGTTACATATATGCTGGGTCATAAGGCAGAAAGAAATAGTAAGGAATCAAAGCATGATTTTCTCAGAGATGGCGCCACCACATTAAAAGTAAAATAATTTTTCTTGTATGGACAAATCGCTGGCTTGCACTTGTTTCGCATCGCAGCGATTTGTGCCTTGGGGCAAAAAGTTGCAAATTAGAATCAAAATCATTATCCTTACGCGTTTCTTCTGGATTCATTGCAGTAACAAAGAATTGATTACATCACCATACAAATTTCAAGTTGTCTACTTCTTTTTTTCTGACTGGCATTTTGCACCCGTGTTGCGCATGATGTTTCGAGTGGATAGGTGCCAGGCGGCGCCGCTGTATATGTGAAAAACACATGGAACACGAGCGCCGTCTATGATTCCGTAGCGCAAGCTTCTCTGCTTGTTTACACTGTTATCACGTTTACCGCAGTTATCAGAAAAGCGCCACTATCGGCACTTTAGCAAAACCGCAGCTGCTTGCTTCCTATTAGGCCGAAATATTATATGCACGGTCAGAAAATTCACTCATTTTCGAGCTAAAGTGGGACAACTCAAAATTGAGTAAATTTTTTTCCAGCGATAGCGCTGGCCCAAGTGCGAAAATCTCATCAGTTTAAGCCGTATAATATTCTTGATGATGCGAAGAATATTATACGGCTTAAACCAGTTGGATTTTTGCACTTGGGCCAGCGCTATCGCTGGAAATGCAATTTACTCATTTTTTGAGCTGTTCCAGTTTAGCTCAGTTTTGTGTGAATCTTACTCATTTTAGAGTAACATTTTCTTAGCGTGTGGATGAATAGATGAATAGGATACGATCCCTCTTATGAGAGGGATAGCAGTTTGGCCACTTCAAAATTCTATGACAGTTTCACTCGTAAGAGTGGCCCATTTTTTAAAGAAGGGAAAGTTAACATTTTTGTCGCTTGCCAAATCTTTAACAGCGTAATTTGAAATATTATCCGTTGCAAGAAAATAGAGAGCGAAAATGGTGCAAAATCGCTAATAGACCTCCGCTCGTACGTTTAATCGTTATGGTGTCTTTTACAATAAGTGCGCGAATGGGCCAAAGAATACTGCGCCGAAAACACCAACACGATTTACCGTACTGGCGGAGGTATACGGGCACTCGCGCTCAAAAAATTTCGCGCAACGCATAATAACAGCCTATTATCAAGAGAAGGGCGAATCTACTACAGGGTTAGTAGTATGATCGCCACAAAACCACAATTCCAGAAAGAACAACCTTTGATGCAAAGAAGGAAAACTGTTCGATCGGAAATTTAACAGTTCGACCGCCAAACAACAATATTATGAAAAGGACAACCTTTTTCATTAGAAGTAAAAATCGCACATGGAATAAACAATATGAGGAGCTTAAAAATATAGCCTGTGTGACAAATGTTGCTTGATCACCGTTTTGAGCGATTCCAAGCAACAGCATCAAAATTAAGGAAATTTTTTAATTCATGCTTTCTATTGAACTGAAACTTTGCACAGTTTTTCAGTTCCATCTAAATCGCCATTTTTCGATATCAAATTTTTATTTTGAATCACGACTAACTTTTCAAAAGGGTGTATGTGAAAATGGTTCAAAAATATTCAAAAATCTGCACAGCTAAAACGGTTCGTTCGATTGCTATGAATTTTTCAGCAAAGTTAGATAACTAAATGGTGATTCCTAAGAAAATATACACTGTGAAAAATATCTTTTTTAACATGAAAAAATATAATTTTTTCCACAAAAACTCAAATAACTCAAAACCCTATATTTTTTCCAACGTATTTTTTTTTAGGGAAGACGGTCCATTGTATTAGCAATCTACCATAAAAATTTGGTGATGGTAAACTAATAAACAAAAAAGTTATAACATTTCAAACATTTCACAATTTTCACATTTGGTAAATATTTTTTTCTGTGTAAATTATTTCGGTCAGAAATCGCAGTTTGATGCTGATTTTATTGTTCAGAAAAGTTAGATAACTAAATGGTGATTCCTAATATACACTGTGAGAAAAAATCTTTTTCAACATTTAAAAATATCATTTTTGTCACAAAAACTCAAATATCTCAAAACCCTATCTTTTTACCAACGTATTTTTTTAGGGAAAACGGTCCATTGTATTAGCAATCTACCATAAAAATTTGGTGATGATAAACTAATAAACAAAAAAGTTATGACAATTCAAACATTTCACAATTTTCACATTTAGTAATATTTTTTTTAGTGTAAATTATTTCGGCCGGAAATCGCAGTTTGATGCTGATTTTATTGTTAATGGCGTTGCGTGAGTAAAACAAGCTGTTCTTATTATGTATTATGTATATTATATGTACAGTAATGCTCCGATTTTATCACTTCATTCACGCATTACTCGTTTATTCATTAATTTGCTGTTACATTTGAGGACAAGTGTTTTCCCTCTTCTTCAAGATGAATGTTAAAAGCGTGTTTTGCAACATTAAAAATATTTAAATGGGTATAGATGTTGAAGAATATTTCGAAGCATTTTTGAAAAGGGGTGTGATTAAATTGTTTAAACAGATGTCGCTGATGGTACGGTGGCATGACTCTCTGCACTTAGCACTTCTGGCAATTTCTCAGTTGTTGTCGTTGTCGAACTTCCTGAGCCCTGCTTTACCGATGATATACAGATGGCTCGTTTGTCAAAGGACGTGCAAATGCGTAAATTTGTATTCAATGTGGACATTTGGGCATAACCAGTCTCTTTCAGTTTATCTATGGTGCTTTCGGTGAGATTTCGTTACTCTTTTGAACATTTTTTTTTTCATCAAACGGTCTACAAGAGAGCGTTGAGTTGAAGACCTTTGAGGAAGCGACTGTTCATGTTGTTCGTTAGATTATAATAAACAAAATCACTTATTAGTTTTAACTGACTAGTTTGGTGTTGTTTGCTTGGCTGAAGAAAAAATTTACTATAAAATTTTTAATATCCATAGCGGTAGTATTTTTTCGCTTTTTCGTGAGCATTGTTATGGTATGTATACAGACAAACAAACGTAACACTGACGAAATTTTCATTGACCACGCCTTTAACGATCATTTTGAATCTTGGTTGTGGCTTTCATAACCAGAAGAGCGCACATCGTGTTTCTTTGCGTTTGACGTTTCACACTAGCGCCTTCTGATGACGATATTGCACAACGCAGTGTTTCGTGAAACATTTCCACCAGGGGGTGGTAGTGTGAACTGGGCGATGGATTTTCACGAAAATTGTTCTAGGCGTTTCGTCTGTTTGTCTGTGGTATGTACCTCTCATGCATTTGTTGTTGTTGAAGTTACTCGCATTCTTCCGATCATAAAGTTTGTTCTCTAACAGGTAATATTTTTTGCAGATAAACTAGACGTATACGCGTATACAGGGTGTTAGGTTCCTGAGTGCAAACTTTTTGAAGGGTGATAGAGGACCATAAATGGTGAAAAAAATTGTTCTACGCATATGGTCAAATCTTAACCGTTACGTAGTTATTGAATTCCCCATGTTTTTGACTCTTATTGCCTTAACTGGCTATAACTTTAAAATGGTCAAACTTATTGCAGTTTTTTAACCCTTATTCGTAAGATTATTGAATTTTCTATCAAATGGCTTCTTTGAACCGATTGGTTTAGTTAAATAACTAAGTCTTCTAGAGCAAAACAGCTAAAAATAGCGTGTTTTAATTTGTTTTTGTCAATTATCTTTGAAACATGCGTAATAAATTAAAATTCTTTCTTTGACAAAGTTGTGGCCTCTATTTCACTCTACAATTCATTCTTTGTCATCAAACTTCTATCTCTTCCCGTTTTCTTGCAATTTCGATTTAAACGTCGCATTTCAGATCATAAATTTGCAATTGTCATGGTAAGCACTTTTTTGCGCACTGTGCCGCACATTTAAATCAAAATTGCAAGAAAACGATAAGAGTTAGAAGTTTGGCGTCAAAGAACGAATTGTAGAGTGGAACAGAGGCAACAACTTTGCCAAAGAGAGAATTTTAATTTATTACGCATGTTTCAAAGATAATTGACAAAAACAAATTAAAACACGCTATTTTTAGCTGTTTTGCTCTAGAAGACTTAGTTATTTAACTAAACCAATCGGTTCAAAGAAGCCATTTGATAGAAAATTCAATAATCTTTCGAATAAGGGTTAAAAAACTGCAATAAGTTTGACCATTTTAAAGTTATAGCCAGTTAAGGCAATAAGAGTCAAAAACATGGGGAGTTCAATAACAACGTAACGGTTGAGATTTGACCATATGCGTAGAACATTTTTTTTCACCATTTATGGTCCTCTATCACCCTTTAAAAAGTTTGCACTCATGAACCTAACACCCTGTATAAAACTTTTATTATACAGCTTTTGTCTTAAAAATAAGTTTAATTCCATTTTAACAGCTTTTCAACACTATCAAGGGATTTTTTCACCAGTCACGTACAATAAAAAGTATGACACTCTCAATATTTTTGATCACAACACTGGATCGCGTCTAAGTTTCAAATAGATACTATAGTAATTATGAATAATCAAACAAAAATATCATGAAAGCAACTTGTTTAATTCAGGCGGTAGCCTTTACAATAAAATCAGCATCAAAATATAATTCTCGAAATAATTTACACAGAAAAAAAATTTTTTTTTTGTTAATAGATGTAAAAATTGTGAAATGTTTGAAATGTCATAACTGTTTTGTTTATCAGTTTACCATCACCAAAATTTTATGGTAGATAGCTGATACAATGGGCCATTTCCCCTAAAAAATTTACGTTGGTAAAAAGATAGGGTTTTGAGATATTTAAGTTTTTGTGACAAAGATCACATTTTTTTTAAGTAAAAAAAAAGAAATTTTTTACAGTGTATATTTTCTAAGGAATCATTATTTAGTTATCTAACTTTGCTGAAAAATTCATAACAATCGAACAATCCGGTTTTGCTGTACAGCTTTTAGAATATTTTTGAACTATTTTCGCATACACCCTTTTGAAAAGTTAGTCGTGAGTGAATATGAAGGTTTAATATCGAAAAATGGCGATTTAGATGAAATTGAAAAACTGTGCAAAGTTTCAGATATTTTTGAAATGGTCGCTCAGGATCGACTGACATGACTCCGTGGAATTCCTCTTTTGTTATATGTCCACTTAGCCTGATGGCCTTCTTGTTTTTAGTCTGATACCAAAATGGTTTAGGTGTCTGTATTGGAGAGATTTTCAGCGCGAGGCTGGTTCATCTCTTAGGCGACACCAAAATATCAGTAACTCAAAGATAATCACTGGTCCTTACGCTTAGCACTACTTTCAAGAACAGCCCCCGCTTATAAGAAGGGAAATGTCGTGATTAGTTTTTAAACAGCTCAACCTCAACAGTACTTTGAACAAATCTTCATCTTCACCCTAAACTAAGATGTTTTGTTTAGTTTTGTAGCTTTTACCCAGAGATCAAATAAAAATGAAAAAAAATGTCACTTTTGCCAATACGCTACTGATTGTAAACTAGAATATGATTCAAATTTTCAGTCATTGCTAGAAGTATTCCTGGAATCAGAATTTTGTTGATCAAATGTCAAGGCTATTAATCTGGGCTAGAATCTAGCCAAACACAAATTTAACATTTATTCTGATAAATACAACTTTTTCTGGGGAATGTCCTTTCTCGGGAATGGTCTTCTGGCGAATGGTTTTCTGGCAAACGGATTCTGGCAAGTGGCATTCTGGCAAGTGACTTTCTGGCATATGTCATACAACCAGTTTTATTTGTATAGAAGTTCATTTGACGTTATTCTACACACGTAGAAAAAATCATGTAATTTTAGGTGTCCTGAATCTGATCATATACGAGCATCTTCAAAGACACACATTTAAAGGTCAAAACATTGTAACGGAAAATGCATTGGAACCTTATAAATGCACAACGCCCCACGTTGGGCGCCAATGTAACAAATAAATTGGAACCTTACAAATGCACATTTTATTTTCCGCATCGAGCCCCACATTTTGAAGCTAGTGGGATACGAAAAGTAAAATATAACGAATACATTGGAAACTTACAAATGCACATTTTATTTTCCGTATCGGGCCCCACGTCTGGGAACTTAGATACGCAAAATAAAATGGAACATTACAAATGCACAAAACACAAACATGCAACACATAACATAAATTGTGCCCAGTTATCCAAATAGATAACTAAGTCCGAACCCAGGATGACGAGGTTTCATTTTTGTTCTTGGTCCATCAGTCAATCCTGTAATCGTATTTCTTCTGGCGGATTGCCTTTTGTTTGCAGCGTTACTTGCTTACATAGCTTGTTTTGATCTAGGAATTTCTAATCCTAAGGGGGCATCCTGATTTGAGCAACAACACAAGACCGTCTACAATTTGATGTCCGTGTTAGGGGACGGCTTGTGTGTTTTGTACTGGATCACTCCTAAAATGTTTGGAGCATTACAAATGCACATTCAAATTCAGGGACAGATGTACAAACCTTAGTATAAAATGGAAAATCAACTGACAAAATGTTCACAACTATTTACAAACGTAACAACATGTACATTTACATCTTTGAAGACACCACAAAATAAAACTTTTTTGTTCTTAGCGTCTAGCAATCGCTAGAACCGGTTCGACCGATAAAAACACGCATGGATTCACATGACCCACTGGTTCACGCATGAACTCAGATTCAATGGTTGTGAAGCATATCACTTACCTCTCGGCTATTTCACCGAGTTAGAAGGCGGCTGATGAATATGATACTGATTCTACATTTCTGATGAAATGGATTAGTTGACATCTAACCTACTTACATGATGCGCGTAAAATTGTGTCCAATTCGTGATTCAGCCTTGAAAAAGTTAACGTTCTTTAATGATTCCGTCTCGTGTAATTTTCAGAATTTTTAAGTGTGTAGCATCATGTAACTCGCAGATAAAAAATGGCTAATTTCCTTGAAAAATTTAAAAAAAAACTATTTTTTCGGAAAATTTTTAACAAGTCGTATCTGGGCTTCTCAAAATTTTCCAACTTGCGACCCAGCTCTGAAATTTTATTTCGATTGGACATATCGCCCCCTTAATGCTAGAACTAGGTAACTCGTTTTGGAAATTACGCGTAAAAATGGCTGGTAAAACATATCCTGCTATAAAACAAACACTTTGTTGGTCTTAAATGAAGCATCATTATGTGTTTTTGTAGTTTCAATCGACAAACTTTTGTTTATTGTGGTGAACGTCCAGATGTAAACAAATTGCTCGCGATTTCGCAAAACCAGTTACCTAGTTCTAGCATTAAGGGGACGATATGGTTACTGAGATATCTTTCGAAGAGTACTTAGGAATTATTCAACTAAACTTTTTGAGATTTTTGACCAAGTGTATCATAATAAATATCTCAGCCGTCTGTCAACCGATTTGGGTTCTCTTACCACCAAATAAAAGCTTCAGTATCCCTGTACACAAGGCCCTGAAAATTTATTTCGATTGGACATTTGGTTACTGAGATACCTTTCGAAGAGTTTTTCAATAAATTCCTTTTTTATTATTATATTCGTTTGTTATCTTGCATGAGTTTTTGACCAGTCTACGAGAAATTATTGTTCAATCAATAATGCTGACCTCATTTAAAGTGTATACTAGCAGGTTATTGTTAACAGGTTAAAAATTATAAATAACAAATTACAAATAAACAGGAATTCTATGAAAACTAACAATATGTTAAATGAAAGCTTTGAATTTATACGTTGTGGGAAAAATGCAAGAACTCGACAGCCAAAATAACTAGCTAATTCCAAAATTGATTAGCACAGTAGATATATTATTTTTGTCCTTTTTACACCATAACCATGAATACCAAGTACTTCGGAGCTAATTTATTCGACTGATTAACTCCTAAACTACCAAGGGTCCAAAAAAAGTCGGAAGTCCAACTTTGACAAGGCATTTCTCGGCCGTTTTTCAACCGATTTCAAAACTTTTTTTTGCGATGGAACCGGACAGGTTTCAAGATCATCGCCCATTTAAAAAAATATAAAATAGATGCGTCTACCCAAAGTTATTAAGCAAAAGGCACTTCCTAGTTTTTTTTGAGAGCGCAGTTTTTGCGCATATTGATCAATAAAACAAAATTTAGAGCGATGACATATGTTTTTTTCGACTCTAAATCATGCGTACAGCTGGAGTGAACATGTTTATGCAAAATAAGTGATTTTTCAGTACACTGATAATTTACCTTACTCAAAAAACTGCTGAAATACCCTATTTTTCACATAAAATAAGCAATAAATCAAAATTCAAAGCGATGACATATAGTTTTTTTTGGTCTTAAATTGTTTGTAGGATTGTACTCGACATTTTTGATGAACAATAAAAAGGTTCTAATTACACTCTTATTTTGTTTTACCCGGAAAACTACGAAAATTCCATACTTTTTACACAAACTAGTCAACAAAACTAAATTTAAAACGATAACATGTAGTTTTTTAGCCTTGAAATGTTCGTAGCAGTTTGGAGTACATACTTGAAGAATAATAGTGATGTTTTCATTACACTCAAATTTTGATTCACTCAAAAATCAACGAAAGTACCACATTTTTCACGCAAAGTGCTTAACAAAAATAATGGCTCACAATGCAAAGTAGTTTTTTACCTTTAAATTATTCGTGAAATCGTACTGGACTTTCTTGATGAGTAATAGTGATGTTATCATGACACACTTAATTTATTTTACTCGAAAAGCTACAAAAATACCATTATTATCATACGAAATAGTCAATAAAACAAAATTTAAAGCCATAACATGTAGTTGTATGGCCTTAAATCTTCCGGTACAATGTTCTGGACCTGTTTTTGATAAAATGTTGATGTTTGCATCACACTAATGTTTTCTTTTATAAAAAAATGTACGAAAATATACCACAGAAAAAGCGAATAAGCAAAAATTTAAAGTAATGATATGTAGTTTTTCAACCTTGAATTTATCGTAGTAGTTTAGTGGATTTATTTGAACAATCCTACTGGATTTTTTATTACACTCATATTTTATTTCACTCGGAATATTAGGAAAATACCACATTTTTCACATAAAGTAGTCAACAAATAAAATATAAGGCAATGCATTCTGGTTTTTAGGCTTGAATTTTTTCGTGAAATGATGAACGTTGAACTATAATATCCCCTTCATGACACTCTTAATTCATTTTACCAAACATGTTTTTAAAATACCATAATTTTCTTACAAAATAGTCAATATAACAAAATTTAAAGCAATGACATGTAGTTGTTGGTTTTTAAATTTTCCGTTGGAATGTACTAGACATGTATTTGATAAAATTTTGATGTTCACATCACATCCACGTTTTGTTTTACTACAAAATTACGAATGTGCCATATTTTTCACACAAAATAGCCAAGAACACAAAATTCAAAACAAACACATGCAGATTTCTATTACTGACTTTTTTGGACCAGTTTCAGGTTATCTACTACCTGAAAAAAAAATACAAGGCAAACCGAAAATTCACCAGGGATTTTTTTTTTATTTGAGTCCATTTGCGTCTCCTGAACATGCAGTAGCAATCACCAAAAAATAAACGGAAATCCCGTGAAAATGAAAAAAAGTTACTAACATAACTGGTTTCCAAAATTAAGGTTAGGTTATGTGTCTTTATTAGATAGATTTTCAGCCTTCTTTCATTCCTGTTTCTTGGGATTCCTTTTCAAATTCTTCTCGGAGATTCTTTCGTATTCCTATCGACGTTTTTACCCTAAATTCAAACAGTTCTTCCCGGAAAAATTCCTGGAGAATATTGCAGGATTTCTGAAATGCAAATATTGTCTCCTGAAGGTTTTTACGAGAATCCTATAGATTTTCTTCCAGAGGTTTTCCCATAATTGCTCTCAGAGTCTCTCGTTGGATTTTTCCTCCTGCGTTCTACCCAAACAAATTTTCATGGAATTTATTCTCTTTTCTCCGTGAATATACATCAGATGTTGTCACAGAATTTCTTTTACAGTTTTTCTCGGAATTTCTCTTGAAGGTTTTCCGCGATTTCTTCCGGTATTCCTCTTGGTACTTCTCCATTAGATTTTTCCGGGATTTCTAAGGCTTTTACAGAAACTATTGCTGGGACTTCAACTGTGGCTCCTCCCGGATTTTAAAGGTGTTTTCACGAGTTTTCTGAAGGAATAGCTTCTGGGATTTCTCCCGAAGTTTTAAGAAATTTCAATGATTTTTTTCTGGAGTTTCTCCCCGGATTTCTACAGAAGTTACATCCGGAATATTTTATAAAGGTTCCTGCGAGAGTTTTTTTAAGCTTCACCTGAGATTACTCTCGGAGTTTGTGCTCTAGAAGTCGAAATACAGAGCTCCAAACTTAAGTATTTTGCATGAAAATCGGTCAATGCGTCCAGAACTACACTTTTCTAGAAGTGTTTCTCGGAAAACCTCCTGCCTGAGATAACCTACAAAATTCATTGTTAAATAACCGGAGACATGTCGAAATGAATCCACGTGATTTTTGCGAGAAATTATGCAATGAGGAACGCGAGAGAAACTTCGGAATAAATCCTGAGAAGAACTGGGAATTCTCGGAAAAAAGCTCTGGTAGGAAATATTTAGAAAATTCATGAAAGAACTCTGAAAATTTCTAAGAGAAATCCCGGGAGAAATTCCGGATGAAAACCTGCGGAGAAATTCAGGAGAAAAATTGGAAAACTCTTTGGCAGAAATTCCAGAAGTAATTATCGGAAATCTCTAAAAATATCGGAAAAACCACGGAAGGAACTATTAATGGGAGCAAATAAAAGAAAAACACTTTGCATGGGAACTATGATGGAAACTTGAGAGAACTGGAGAAAGCCAGAATAATAAAACTTCGAAAATGCTTCGGGGAAAAAAAATAAGAGATTCCTGAAAAATATGATAATATTCTAAATGAGTCCTTGGAGAAATTTATCAAGCAATCGCTAGAGGAATTTCTGATGAAAACCCAAAAGAATAATACACGGAAAAATTTCAAAAGTATTCTAAAATAATATCTTGAGAAATAGAACCCCTAAATAAATTCCGCATCAATCCTTGATATTTTTGAAAACATCCCTGAAGGAATCTCTGGAATATTTTTGAAAGATTTTCGAAAAGAACCCACGATAAAATATTTTGAAAGAATCTTTGGGAAGATATCATAAAATATAAATGCACCTTTTTGGGAAATTTCTGAAAAACAAATGTTATAGAAGAGTTTCTGATGCAATACCGTAAAACCGGGTAGCTTTGATAGTTTTTCCGCAAATTTCCCTTATATTATTCCATGTATTTTTCCTGATTTAATAATTTTAAAACAAGTACTGGTGTCTCAGTTATAATTGCAATGTAAGGATTGGACAGTTTTAATTGTTTTGGGTGATTAATGTTATTTTTTCATATGAGCGAGAGTCACATTTTCATGTTGGGGATACTTTGATAGTGCTCTGACAAACATATTAAATCCCAAAAAATATTACAGAATGCAACGCAAAGAGTATCAGCATGATGGGAAAAGCCGTATGAAAAATGTTAGGTTAATTTACTCCACCTGAGTGAAAATCTCAGTGCTTTTAGCTATCAAAAATAATTTTCTGTGTAAAAATATATTTTTTTACGGTACATCAACATGTGACTATGTATATGCTGCGCATAGTAAGTTCTCTTTATTGGAGTTGTTTTTGATTTTTTATAAACGAATTTAGAAAACAACGACTGTAATTGAAAGATCACAATTGTTTATCAAACAAGTCTAGTACTTTTTACACTAAACTACTCCGATATATTCAAAGTTGAAAAACTACATATCATTGCTTTAAATTTTAGCTTATTCGCTTTTTAGTGGTACTTTCGTACATTTTTTTATAAAACAAAATATTAGCGTAATGTAAACATCAGCATTTTATCAAAAACAGGTTCAGTACATTGTAACGGGAAATTTAAGGCCATACAACTACATGTTTTGTTTTATTGATTTATAATATTTTTGTAGCTTTTCGAGTAAAATAAATTAAGTGTGTCATGAAAACGTCACTATTACTCATTAAGAACGTCCAATATGCTTTCACGAATAATTTAAAGGTAAAAAACTACTTTGCATTGTGAGCCATTATTTTTTTAAGCACTTTGCGTGAAAAATGTGGTACTTTCGATGATTTTTGAGTGAATCAAAATTTGAGTGTTATGAAAACATCACTATTATTCTTCAAGTATGTACTCCAAACTGCTACGAACATTTCAAGGCTAAAAAACTACATGTTATCGTTTTAAATTTAGTTTTGTTGACTAGTTTGTGTAAAAAATATGGAATTTTCGTAGTTTTCCGGGTAAAACAAAATAAGAGTGTAATTAGAACATTTTCATTGTTCATCAAAAATGTCGAGTATAATCCTATGAACAATTTAAGACCAAAAAAACTTTATGTCATCGCTTTGAATTTTGATTTATTGCTTATTTTATGTGAAAAATTGGGTATTTCAGCAGTTTTTTGAGTAAGGTAAATTATCAGTGTACTGGAAAATCACTAATTTTGCATAAACATGTTCACTCCAGCTGTACGCATGATTTAAAGTCGAAAAAAACATATGTCATCGCTTTAAATTTTGTTTTATTGCAAAAATGCGCTCTCAAAAAAACTAGGAAGTGCCTTTTGCTTAATAACTTTGGGTAGACGCATCTATTTTATATTTTTTTAAATGGACGATGATCCTGAAACCTGTCCGGTTCCATCGCAAAAAAAAGTTTTGAAATCGGTTGGAAAACGGCCGAGAAATGCCTTGTCAAAGTTGGACTTCCGACTTTTTCTGGACCCTTGGTAGTTCGCGGGAGTTTTTACCCCCTCGGTAGTTTAAGTGTTAATAGCTATTAGACAAAGTGTATATCGCTGATTTTCTTATCCATTTGTTAATCGATTCAAGATCTTTTGGCAGTTAACAAAAGATACAATATTCCAGAATAAGTAAGCTATTTTTTTTTATAAATTTCACACAAGATTCTAGAAGGTGTCTGGCATTTCTGGTAGTTTAGTCCATGGTCCATAATGCTATTTTGGAAACCAATCCACTAGATGCCAAATCCATAATATTTTCTAGAACTTTTGGTCCATCACACAAAATAAATATGTTAAATACAAATAATACAACAATAGTTTTAATAAGTGTAAGAAAGGTTCTGTTCACCATATGTGGATTAAATCGGGTTTTTATTTTTATTAATGATTTTTTACGTGACAATAACTTAATACCTAAATGATCGAATACACATGGATTATTTCTGAAGAAACCATTTTTTGCGAGTTTGGTCTCAAAGTATTGGTAATATTTGAGTTTTCACGCATACAAATATGAGTAGTTCTCATCCTAATACCACCGATTCCAAACATTTCCAAACGATGAGCCATTGCTTATATACTCCAAAAATATCCTAAATGTTGCTGAATACTCGCGAGTTCACCGCTCCAGCTATATGTGCTCTACCTGTGCACCATCAGAACTCGTATAGACATTATCTTTTAAACAAGTTGTTTGTCAACTTATATGGTCATCCAAGCTTTTGGATTGTTTTTGTTTTTTTTTTTTCATTCAACCCTATTGTACCCTAAATTTCCAAATTTCATAGGATGCAGAAATTTTACTGGTTGGCTCTTCATTAATATTAACTAACATCATGCATAGAAATTTCAAGTTAAAGTTGTTTTAATTTAAAAACAATAAAAAACAAGTTTATAGGGGAGTTTGGGTAAACTAAGCTCTAAAACTATATGCTACCGCCACCTCCCGTCTATGAGGCTATGCGCAAACAACATTTAGGATATTTTTGGAATATATAAGCAATGGCTCATCGTTTGGAAATGTTTGGAATCGGTGGTATTAGGATGAAAACTACTTATATTTGTATACGTGAAAACTCAAATATTACAAATACTTTGAGATCAAACTCGCAAAAATGGTTTCTTCAGAAATTATTTCATGTGTATTCGATCATTTAGGTATTTAGTTATTGTCACGTAAAAAATCATTTATAAAAATAAAAAATGAATTTTTACCTTGAAAATATACAATTGCCTAATTGAACCCACAATACCTTAAAATTCCAAAATTTCAATGACTTTTTGTATATAACGTTACTCAATAGAGTTAGGGCGATGATATCCCAGCGAAAATATCAGTAAAATCATAACAAATGTCGTAAAATAGCAGAAATTCTAAAATTTTAGGGGGAACTGGGGTAAAACGGGCTCTATAACTCGCTTTAGAGTAGTTGCCCGTACATGAATCATCCACCAACTAATTCTTGAGAAAATTTGCTTTTGAATAAGCCATCGATGGTCACATGGGTTTTGTATTAAGAAAGTTATTAATTGTTTCCACCTTTGGGCTTGATTTTACCCAATGTGCATTGTAGTACTGCTGGATGGTCAGATAAGACCTCTTGAAATTAATCGTATCCTTCATTGACACTAACTTCTGTTGGAGTCACCTATGCTCAGATTTCAGTGAAAGTTCAGGTAAATAAAATTCATAAAAAAAATAATGGTATACTTCATTATTAGTACGTTATTAGTATTTAATAAAGTTTATATAAATTTTAGTTGTTTCTTATCAAAATTCATAAATTTTCTGCCTGATTCACGATATTCTGAACTTTGTTCAGTAGTTCTAACTGCTTAATTTTGCAATATTTTCAAGTGTCGCTCGAATTTTTCGCGACCAACCTAAAATTATCCCATAGTTTGAGAAACGCTGCTATAGTGCTATGGTTCTCTGGGAGGTCCATATTTGAAGCACTTAAAAAAAATCACTATGAGTAATATTCATCGCGGATCTATGTTAGATACACATAACTTCAATTTTCCAAAAACCTTACTCTTCGATTTTTTATCATGTTTCAGTAGAAGGCTGACTTCCAGCCTCAAAATTGGCTAAGTAGCCTAGGATGATCAAATGTTTCTAACTATTTTACTATGTCTCATATTTTTTCTGATTTTTTTTATTTTTTGAAAAATACTAAAAAAAGCTATGATCGATGGAAAAATATTAAAAGTCTTAGCTCTGGAAACCTCATAGAACATGCATGATAGGTAAATTGAAATGTTAGTGGTTAAAATGATGACTGATTCATTATTACCATTATTGGATGCATGTTTGTACACTCTGTTCGAATGCTTACTCGCTAGAACCATCTGTTGTTATTTTGCTTGCGTGATGCTTTAAACAATGTTCATATACGTCCAACGGGATTGCAGCGCCACTTTACTTGGTTGTTTGTTTATTGGAGAAAAATAAACACCGATTGATTCACAAAGCAACTGTCACGTTCGAAACTGAAGCATATGCGAATATTGAAAACTGAAAATCTGTGCACCTCACTGAAATGACTCAGCTCAGTTGAGGAACGTTCAAATGTTGCGTAACGAAAAATTGGACAATTTAAGACCCCCTACCTGCCCCACGTAACAACTTTTTAATGCGAAGTTTTGTAATTTTGTATGAAGGACTAGACCCCCTCGATCCTTCCTTAACGTTACGTGATATTTGAATCAACCTAGTCAGCTAGTAAGTCAACTCCACTTTAGTATTTGCCAACTGCTTCAATGCTCTAACTTAAAACAAGTGATAAACCCAAGTCTTGAATATGATTTAATATTTATTTGCGGGCATGCTATAGATCGAGCCTCTTTGGTCGAACAGCAGTCACTATCAAGCGGTGAGAACCTGCAGCTCGACCCAATAAACCCAGAAAGTGAACCAACTTAAGAAGTTCCTTCAACTTTCTTTTATTTGTAAAATTTATGAATATTTATTTTACCCCCTCTCTGCTATAGTGTTATGCAGTAGTTACGGGCACGATGAGAACGGCGGTGATCCGTTCACGTCCATCGTCGTCGTCACACTTGCTTGGGCCGCTTCCGAGTGTTCTAGATCCAGCCATCCATCCGATCTACACTCACTCACTTAATATATCGCCCTATTTTAACCAGACGGTCAAGTGTGCCGCCGCGTTGCGCCGTCGTCCGGGTCGTCAATGCTACCAAAGAACACTTGTCCTCGTCCGTCGCTGCATTCACGCTTGGGTGATCATCAACGGGTGACGCTTGTTGCTGTCCCGAGGGGATGGAATTCACAAACGGAGGCAATGTTTTGGCTAGCGATCCACTGAGAAGATTATGTATTATGTAACATTAATAAGTAGACTCGCCCCTCGTAGATTTTTGTCCATATTTTTTTCTAAATTTGGCCAGACCTCCACCCTAAGAATCTACATAGTTAATTAACAGACCATAATGAGCGATGGGCAAAAGCATAGGGCAGTAAATGAGTATGGATAGTAGTTTTAGAGTATCAACTTCCCCAACTGTGAATCGTAGATAACACGATATGTTGATTGTTTTTTGAATATCCACCAGTAATCCTTTAACCTGGCGAAGATCCAAATTGATATCGAAACGTTGGAGCTAAGGAAATGAACTCGTTGGCCAACTTATTATGACTGTTAGGCAGATCAAAATCACCTAAAGTGATGTTTTCTCATTGGAACAGACATCTAAAAATCATTTTCTGCTTCTTCTTGGCCTAACGGCCCAACTGAGACAAGATCTGCTTCTCACCTTAGTGTTCTATTAGCACTTTCACTGATATTAACTGAGAACTTTCTCTGCCGATTAGGTACCATTTTGCATGTGCATATTGTATGGCAGGTACGAAGATACGCTATACATAAAGAAGTCAAAGAAATATCCATTCCCAAAAGTCTCTGAGCTCATCGGGAATCGAATCCGTCACCCTCTGCACGGTCTTGATGAATAACTGGTGTTCACCGTTGGCCAGATTATAACTATATAATCGATATGCCATTCCCTCCTACTCGGATCGTTACCGCTGCTGCCATCTGATGGCGATCTTATTTATGGTAGCGATGACTCGACGTCGTCGTCTTCGCTTCCTTGCCGAATGAGTTCAGTCAAGCTCAAATGCATAATATCCACCAGCACCACACCGCCCTCGCAACCTCTGCACCACTTGAGTTCTCAATCGAGGAAATATATACGTATTCACGTATAAGCTCACCAAAGACGGTGGGCGATGGGCAGTGAAGACGACGGACGGCTTGGCAGACGGTGGTAGCGTAGAGTGTTGAATGCATTATTATTTAATTACCACCCGTGGGAATCGAGGGTTTCTTGATACACGTCTTCTTTTTTTCTTGAGGTGTACGTAAGGGTCGGGTCGACTCTTGCAGTGTGTCCCCCACAATCGAGTTCAGTTTTGTGGATAATTGTGAGTCAGTAGGGGAAAATGACATAATATGCTATATTGAGTGTATGTTGCGTTCCTATTTTCTTGATCAGATTCCACCATTAACAGATAATATCAGACATGGTTTACCGATGAAACTAATCAGGCGGATAAGGTCTATGCTAAAGGGATCAAAATCAAATGCGCAGCAGAGGAAGATTGTGCTCCTTTGAATAGCGGGTTCAACGTTGAATTCAAGGTTCAACCAAGAACGCTGTTACATGTGATGATAAGAGAATGGTAGTAAGCAGGTTACGTTAGGGGCTTTTATCTCTTCTTTCCCTATATTGTCTCGGAAGACTTCGGCGAAAACGCCACCATAAGCTATGTTAAACAATTTCATAATTAAATGCAGGGCAAGCGAATAAATGATATGCTTCAATTCAAACTGAACTCATCTTTGACAAATTAACGATCGATCCCAAAACTGATGCGTCGTGAGAGCCGATTATTAGGCTGAGATCATCCATCCGCTGCCATCCGCGATGGCGAGTTCGATTCCGAAAAATGGAGTAATGAATTAGGAACACAAATTTAAAACGAAAAAAAAAACACTGTAGGAAAAATACTAAAATAAAAAATATCGGGTGATTCGCCAATTGTTGAACAATTCGAGTACAGGCATACCTCGATAGTACGTACACCACTGCTTCGTTTAGTGTACGTACTGGTGTCCGGGCATTTGGCCGAATGCCATTTGACAGAACGCCATTTGGTCGAATATCATCTGGCCGAAAGGCTCGTTTTGCCGAATGCCGTTTTTTCGAATCATCAAAATAATCAAATTAATTCAGAGGAAGTTCTGACATTCTAACTACCAATATGATCCTAAGAAGTATTTCCTTCTTTCAATCATAGGCTATTCTTTCTAGTTTTTATATTCATGGATTAGTTGGCGTTGAAACTGCCGATATTTTATCAGGGATTTTTCCTTCTTTGAATCATAGGCAGTTCTTTTGAGATATACTGAAAGGGGAAACAATGTCATGGTCACTTAAGTTCATCATTCATTTTTCGGCCAAACGGCATTCGGCCAAATGGCATTCGGCCAAACGACCCTTTCGAACAAAATGGTGTTCGGCCAAATGACCCGGAACCATACGTACTATCGAATCACAATTTTTTATTTCAAATTTCGTTTTCAAATTAAAGAATATTATTTCTAGAACGTCGAGATTGCTAAAAAAATACTTATGGCCTAAGGGCCCATTTATTTATTTCGTAATTTTGCTTGTTCAGGATCCTATCATTATTGGAAAAATCTTTTAGTGCTCTGGGGATGCTTTGTAGATGCATCTTATCTCTGGGAATTTATATTGATTTTATTTGAGTTATCTTTTAGAACCATCTAAGCTGGTCTAGATATAATTAAATCGATCTACATATTTTGTTAAATCTTGTTATAGAAAAATTATATATGTATTTTCTCTTGCAAAAATTATTACCGTGATATTTTCCAAATCTTTTGAACGTTGCTTCTTCTAGGACTCCTCATTCATTTATTTAGTATTGCATCAAATTCAAGATAAAACTGAATCAACAATATTTCTCCATAATACACGGTTCGTGGCTGCCGCTCTCCATCCTCGGTCGCGCCCGATGCTCGCCAAGTCACGCTCCACCTGGTCCGCCCATCGTGCTCTCTGCGCTCCACGCCTTCTTGTACCAACCGGATCAGTTGCAAACACCAGCTTTGCAGGGTTGTTGTCCGGCATTCTTGCAACATGCCCTGCCCACCGTATCCTTCCGGCTTTGGCCACCTTCTGGATGCTGGGTTCGCCGTAAAGTGCAGCGAGCTCGTGGTTCATCCTTCTCCGCCACACACCGTTTTCCTGCACACCACCGAAGATCGTTCTTAGCACGCGTCGCTCGAAAACTCCGAGTGCTTGTAGGTCCTCCTCGAGCATGGTCCATGTCTCGTGCCCGTAGAGGATCACCGGTCTTATTAGCGTTTTGTACATGGTGCATTTGGTGCGTGGGTGAATCTTTTTCGACCGCAGTTTCTTCTGGAGCCCGTAGTAGGCCCGACTTCCGCTGATGATGCGCCTCCGAATTTCACGGCTCACGTTGTTGTCAGCCGTCAGTAAGGATCCGAGGTAGACGAATTCCTCCACCACCTCGAAAGTATCCCCGTCTATCGTAACATTACTACCCAGACGGATCCGGTCGTGTTCGGTTCCGCCTACCAGCATGTACTTTGTTTTTGAGGCATTCACCACCAGTCCGACCTTTGCTGCTTCGCGTTTCAGGCGGGTGTACAGTTCTGCCACCGTTCCAAATGTTCTAGCGATAATGTCCATGTCGTCCGCAAAGCACACAAATTGACCGGATTTTGTGAAAATCGTTCCCCGGCTGTTGAGCCCGGCTCGTCGCATCACACCTTCCAGAGCGATGTTGAAGAGTAGACATGAGAGTCCGTCACCTTGTCGCAGTCCCCGGCGAGATACGAATGAACTGGATAGTTCACCCGAAACCCTTACGCAGTTTTGCACACCGTCCATCGTTGCTTTAATCAGTCTAGTCAGCTTCCCAGGAAAGCCGTTTTCGTCCATGATTCTCCATAGCTCTGCGCGGTCGATACTGTCGTATGCCGCTTTGAAGTCGATGAACAGGTGATGCGTTGGGACCTGGTATTCACGGCATTTCTGGAGGATTTGCCGTACGGTAAAGATCTGGTCCGTTGTCGACCGGCCGTCGATGAAGCCGGCTTGATAACTTCCCACGAACTCATTTGTTTTAGGTGACAGACGACGGAAGATGATCTGGGATAGCACTTTGTAGGCAGCATTCAAAATAGTGATCGCCCTGAAGTTCTCACATTCCAAATGGTCGCCTTTCTTGTGAATGGGGCAGATTACCCCTTCCTTCCACTCCTCCGGTAGCTGTTCGGTTTCCCAGTTCCTGACTATGAGCCGATGCAGACAGGTGGCCAACTTTTCTGGGCCCATCTTGAAGAGTTCAGCTGCGATACCATCCTTACCAGCTGCTTTGTTGGTTTTGAGCTGGTGAATGGCATCCTTAACTTCCCTCAGCGTGGGAGTTGGTTCATTTCCGTCCTCCGCTGCACTGGCGTCGTCGTTTCTTCCGTTGCCGTGGGCTCCCGTGCCTACGTTCTCCACGCCGTTCAGGTGCTGATCGAAGTGCTGCTTCCACCTTTCGATCACCTCACGTCCGTCCGTCAAGAGGCCTCCGTCTTTATCCCTGCATATATCGGCTCGCGGCACGAAGCCGTTGCGGGATGCGTTGAGCTTCTGATAGAACTTCCGTGTTTCTTGGGAACGGCACAGCAGTTCCATTTCTTCACACTCCGCTTCTTCCAGGCGGCGCTTTTTCTCCCGAAAGAGGCGTGTCTGCTGTTTCCGCTTCTGTTTGTATCGTTCCACGTGCTGTCGAGTCCCTTGCTGCAGCATTACCGCCCTCGCTGCGTTCTTCTCCTCCAAAACCGTTCTGCACTCTTCGTCGAACCGTTAGTTCCGTCGATTCCGTTCCACGTACCCGATGGTGCTCTCGGCTGCGTCGTTGATGGCTGCTTTCACTGTACTCCAGCAGTCCTCTAGAGGGGCCTCATCGAGCTCGCCCTCGTCTGGCAACGCGGCCTCGAGATTCTGCGCGTATGCTGAGGCGACATCCGGTTGCTTCAGTCGCTCTAGGTTGTACCGTGGCGGTCGCCGGTACCGTACATTGTTGATGACGGAGAGTTTTGGGCGCAGTTTGACCATCACCAGATAGTGGTCGGAGTCGATGTTGGCGCCACGATAGGTCCTGACATCGATAATGTCGGAGAAGTGCCGTCCGTCAATCAGAACGTGGTCGATTTGAGATTCCGTCTGCTGTGGTGATCTCCAGGTGTAACGATAAGGGAGGCTGTGTTGGAAAAAGGTGCTACGTATGGCCATATTTTTGGAGGCGGCGAAATCAATGAGTCGTAGGCCGTTTTCGTTCGTATGCTGGTGGGCGCTGAACTTACCAATCGTCGGTCTGAATTCCTCCTCCTGGCCTACCTGAGCGTTTAAATCTCCTATGATGATCTTGACGTCGTGGCTTGGGCAGCGATCGTACTCGCGCTCGAGCTGCGCGTAAAATGCGTCCTTGTCATCATCAGTACTTCCGGAGTGTGGGCTGTGCACGTTTATTATGCTGAAGTTGAAGAATCGGCCCTTGATCCTCAACCTGCACATTCTTTCGTCGATCGGCCACCAACCGATCACGCGCCTCTGCATATCGCCCATCACGATGAAAGCTGTTCCCAGCTCGCGTGTGTTGCCGCAGCTCTGGTAGATGGTAGTAATTATGATTACCTCTGAACGTTCGCACCATGGATCCTGTCCAACACACCTCCTGCAGCGCTACGATGCCGAACCCGCGGTCCTTCAGTAGATTGGCGAGTATGCGGGTGCTCCCAATGAAGTTGAGAGATCGGCAGTTCCACGTACCGAGTTTCCAATCGCAAGTCCTTTTTGTTCGCTGGGGTCGTTGCCGTTGGTCTCGGTTCGTATTATTCTGTTGCTGATTTTCCGTTACAATGGTTTTTTACGGCTGGCTCGTAGGGCCTGACACCAACCCCCTACATTCCGGAGGACCATAGTGCACAGTTGAGCTTAGAGTCCTTCCCTGGCACTCGGACGTAGATCAACCGCCCCTAACATGGGGATCAGACGCTGTTGTGAGCCGCTCCTCCTGGAGAACAGACGCTCAGGTTTGCCGAAGCAAACCCCCCCTTCCCTGTCAGCCTACGACCAAAGTTCCCACCGGGGTTGGTTACCCGATCTTCCCTAAGGTTGCTCATAGTTTCCGGCCGGTACCGCGTGGAGGTAGGGATAGGAGTTGCTGGGCAGAGGCTAGTGGATCACAATGGGATCTGAATTGCGCAGCATACCCAGCCTTTACCGTGCCTTCTAGGACTCCTCTAAAAGTTTATTTTCTTACGAGAAGGTATTCCTAGAGGTATCCCGAAGCTCTTGGAGGAATCTATGGAAAAAAATACACGATGAACCTTAGGAAGAATTCCTGTAGGAATCTGGGAACGAAATTCTGAAGGAATCTTGGACTGAATTCATGGAGAAATCCCGGAACGAAGTTTCTGGAGGTATTCTGGAAGAAATTCCTGAAGAAGTCTCGGATGTCTCGGAAGTATTACAAAAGGAATTCTTGGAAAATTTTCGGAAGGAATCTCTGGAGAAATTTCTGAAAGAGATCCTGGGATCTCATTAGGAATCGCAGAAGAAACGCCTGGAAGAATCCCTGAAATAGCTCCTTGAGGAATACCAGAAATAATTCCTGGAGGAATTAGGAACTAGAGGAACTAGAGATGCCAGATATACTGGTTTTTCAGTATTATACAGATTTGTGAACTTTTATAGAGACAAGATACAGAGTACAGAGAAATACAGATTTTTAAAATGTGATACAGATCTCTCCAGATGGCATAAAATTTGAAGTTATTTTTAATGAATTTAATGAAAACTCAATAAATTCAAAAGGATTTATAAAATTTTGTTGATTTTCACACATGTTTAAGAAAATATACAAATAAATATAAATAATCAGTACTTAAAAACAGTCAAAAAGTACATAGTACATTTTTTTAGTTTTTTTATGAAACCTAGGACTCTTGGTGTCTATTATACCCTCAAATACGGCGATGCATAAAAATCTGTGCTGATACAGATTTTTGATAAAATAATCTGGCATCTCTGCTGGAACCAATACCTGGAGGAATCTCAGAACTCTAGAAGAAATCCCGGATGCATGTGAAAAAGCGAAATGTCTTTCCCAGAATCTCACAATTCGGGCTCACTACAAACAATTGAATTGGCACAGCCTATAGGGCACTGCAAGCCACAATTGTTAAAGAATTTTTTGAAGTTTTTGAATTTCGTGACCTAGTTACAGGACGTTCCAAGGTAGTTTCTTTAGTTAGACTTTTGAGGGGATTTCCCCCCGCTCAGGGATTCCCGGATGTTTCAGGTGGGCTTTTAGGGGCGTTTCAAGGCGTAACCTACTGAAAATCGTCCAGAACTCCCTGAAATTCCGTGAGACCCCATGTAACGTACCTGATACCATACGAAATCCTCGCAAACGCCTATGTAATGCCTCTGAAACCCCTTCTGAAATTCTCTAAAACTTCATGAAATGTCCTAGAAATCCCCCTAAAACCCCCTCAGACGCAATGTAACGCACCTCCGTAGCCCCTGAAAACACCTATCTCTGAAACCCACCGAAAATCCCCTCTGAAACTTGCTAATAATCTTCGAAACGCATATGAAACCTCCCTGAAACGTCCTATTCCGATTATGAAATCATCTGACTACCCATAAAGAACCCAATTGGCTTCTTTCGCGATGTTGAGATAATCCCGTATTCTGCATCTGCATGCCAAACTGAGCCGAAATCCAAATTTTCATGAATTTTGGCGCCCGGGAACCTATTTAAAAATCAATTTGAAGTTTGCATGGGAGCGATTAGTCGAATCACCCCTCGTCGCATTTTGTACTGGGCGGAGGTGTCAAGCAGTTGCCCAGCTGTCAAAAGGTGATTTCAAAAAATCTCTTTGAAATTGATTTCAGGTACCGAAATAAAATTCAAAAAATCTGAAAAAAAATCATAGTGGCTCAGAAAAAGGTGTTCTTTCGTATAAAAACAAAAAATCAATACATTTTTCAAAATTTAAAAATCCAATTGCACTCTGAGCCTTGTTTTTTTTTTCTTTTTATATTGCGACCCATACTCCGAAATACATTGGGATCGATCTGTATGCCACTGCACACTCAACAGGCAATACATAGAGATACTCGTATTAAAATATGATTCAACAGACACGACCGTGAAAGAATTATGCTGATTGAATGAAGAGAAACAAGAGTAGAACCTGTAGATATTGAAGGTCCCGATTCCAGAATAGTTTGGATAGCCTCGAGTATCCCATGAATGTACCTAAAGTGTTATAGTTATGTACTGAGGCTCCATCACCGGTATAGACTAAACTCCACAAACATTCTTCACATCTAAAGCATGATACAGTATGTAGATATTGTAGCTCAAACTTCAAAGTGTATTGGAGGCCGTTTGTATTTCACGGAATGTACAATTACCACAGTATCGAGTTGCTCAAAATATTGCGTGGTCTAATGTTCATCAACGTGACTGAATTTCTTTAATTCTTTATTACACCAACGAACCTAACCTCAAAATGACTGACAATTCTGAGGTCATTTTGACAGATTTAACATGAGCATAAAAAGGACGGCAACATGATCGATAAAGTAGAATATATGATCCGTCTTTTTCATGCATGTGTGTGGTCTGTCAAAATGACCTGAGAATTGTCAAACATTTTCATGGCTAGCTTTGTTGGTGTAATGAAGAATAGAATGTACAGAAATGAAGGAAAATCCTGTGGATCTTAAAAAAAACGATTCCAGAGTAGTTTGAATGACCTCTAGACCATCCAAGTCGTGCACCGTGAGTGCATTTCAGTATATGCATTAGACAAAATCTACTAACCTGTACGGCACAGTTGAGAAAACAGTTGTTCTTCCCGGGTCCATTCAGCAGTCCTTTGGAGGGTCCACTTCCAGCCTGGATCGGGCTGGACACAATATTGCGGTTAGCCCCGCATCCACCAGACAAACCACTAAGACTGCTTCCACTATTCCCACCATTATTATTATTGTTGCCACTATTTCCACCACTGACACTACCGATTTCCCCTGATAACGACGACGGAAGAATCATCGAAGATGGTGGCACGAACGATGCCGCTCCCGGAGGGAGCGGATTTCCCAAGCCAGCTACGGCGACCACGTTCAGCGAACCGGGCACTATGTGATGCGGCGGCTGATGCTGTTGCTGTTGGGGTTGTTGCGAATGTTTCTGATGTTGCTGCTGGCGTCCTAAGGTCGTGTTGAAGTGATGACCGCCCAGCACCAGTGGTACGGAATTGGGCGGAGGCCCACTCGAGCTGCTGGACATGTTTGGTTTTAGAGGGATTCTCGGTTACGTGCGGCAATGGTGTTATGACATTGCTTGGTTGTATAGTTCAAAATGGGTATCTGCGGAAAAGATAAGAATAGAAAAATAAATTAGTTAATAACTGAGAGAAATATTTAGATAAGGAAAACAGTGCAAATCAACAATCGAAAACTTAAGAATTCAAATTTCAAAATCAAAATGGTCACAACACAACTAACAAATCCATACAATTTAAGGTAATACAAATACATAATCAAAGTATAACATGTATGCAAGTTCTAAAATATTTTTCTGAAAGTCCAAATACGTATCAAAACATCAACAAGTATTGTAATAGGAAAATATGAGCTCTGCCTAATCTAGTTTGGTTCACCCTCACACAACCATTCTAATAATAACGACAACATCTACATTATTTTCATTGTCATTATTATTACTTGCAGTGCACCGGAGATGTATTACAAGCATTGAAACGGTAAGACAGGGATAGTAATTCCATAGAAAAGCCATTAAATAGTGACTTCTCGTAGCATTGAATTGTTGTCAGCCATCAGTAAGGATCCGAGATAGACGAATTCCTCCATTACCTCAAGGGTAAATATTCCCGTCTATTGAGACATGCGTAGATGCACAGATCTACCACCGATCAAAATTTTCTTACGATAATGTTCGTGTCGTCAGCAAAACACACAAATTGACCGGATTTCGTGAAAATCGTAACCCAGCTATTGAGCCCAGCTTGTCACATTTCACCTTCCGGAGCGATGTTGAAGTGTTAGCATGATAGTCCGTCACCCTGTCGCAGTACCCGGTGAGATCCGAATGAACTGGATAGTTCACCCGAAACCCTTACGCGGTTTTGCAAAACGCCCATCGTTGCTTTAATCAGTCTAGTCAGCATCCCAGGAAAGCCGTTTTCGTCCATGATTCTCCAGAGCTCTGCGCGGTCGATACTGTCGCATGCCGCCTTGAAGTAGATGAACAGGTGATGCGTTGGTGCCTGGTATTCACGGCATTTCTGGAGGATTTGCCGTACGGTGAAGATCTGGTTCGTTGTCGACCGGCCGTCGATGAAGCAGACTTGATAACTTTCCACAAACTCATTCGTTTTAGGTGACAGACGACGGAAGATGATCTTAGATAGCACTTTCTTTGTAGGCAGCATTCAAAATAGTGATCGCTCTGAAGTTCTTACATTCCAAATGGTCACCTTTCTTGTGAATGGGGAAGATTACCCCTTCCTCACACTCCACCGGTAGCTTTTCGGTTTCCCAGATCCTGACTATCAACCGGTGTAGACAGGTGGCCAAGTTTTCTTGATGAGTTTAGCTGCGATACCATCCTTGCCAGCTGCTTTGTTGGTTTTGAGCTGGTGAATGGCATCCTTAACTCCCTCATCGTGAGAGTTGGATCATTCCCGTCGTTTCCTTCGTCGTCCTGGTCTGCCCGTTCCTACGTTCTTCACGCCATTCTGGTACGCATTCAAGTACTGCTTGCACGTTTCGATCACGTCACATCCGTCCGTCAAGAAGTCCCCGTCCTTATCCCTGCATAGTTCGGCTCGCGGCACCAAGCCGTTGCGGGATGCGATGAGTTTCTGGTAGAATATCCGTGTTTCTTATGACCGACATATCATTGCCTTTTTTTCGCACATCGCTTCTTCCAGACGGCGTATCTTCCGAGAAAGGCGAGTCTGTTGCTTCCGCTTCTGTTCGCATCGTTTCAAAGTTCTGCCGAGTTACATACTGCAGCATTACGGCCCGCGCTACGTTCTTATCCACCAAAATCGCTCTGCATCCTCATTGAACTATTTGCTCCGTCAACTCCGATCAACGTACCCACCCGAAGGTGATCTTGCTTACGTCGTTGATGGCTGCTCTCACTGCACTCTAGCAGTCCTCAAGAATGGGCACATCGAGCTCGCCCTCGTATGGCAACGCTGCCTCGAGATTCTGCGCGTATGCTGAGGCGACATTCGGTTGCTTCTGTTGCTCTAGGTGGTCATCGGTACCGTACATTGTTGATGACAGCACATTTTGGGTGCAGTTTGACCATCACCAAGACTGGTCAGAGTCGATGTTAGCGCTACGATTGGTCCTGACGTCGATAATGTCGGAAAAGCGCCAAACGTGGTCGATTTACGACTTTGCCTGCTGTGATGATTTCCAGATGCATCGATAAGGGAGGTTATGTTGGGAGAAGGTGATACGTCATGGCAAGCTGTTTGGAGGCGACGAAATCGATGAGTCGTGGGCCGTTTTCGTTCGTCAGCTGGTGCGCGCTGAACTTTAGTAATCGTCTTTCTGAATTCCCTCTTCTGGACTACCTGAGCGTTTAGGTCTCCTGATCTTGATAGACGCTGTTGCAAGTATCTTCTTCTTCTTCTATATGGCTCTATGTCCGCACTGGGACTTGGCCTGCCTCGCTTCATCTTAGTGTTCTTTGAGCATTTCCACAGTTATTAATTGAAGGGCTTTCATTGCCTGCTATTGCATGAATTTGTACATTGTGAGGCAAGTACAATGATACTCTATGCCCACAGAGTCGAGAAAACTTTCCGGACCGGAAGGGGAATCGAACCCGCCGTCTCCGAATTGGCGATCCATAGCCTTAACCACTAGGCTAACTGGAGACTGTAGCGAGTTTCTATTTCTTTAAAAGCTACGCTAATTGTGATTCTAAGAAATTTATTCGAAGATTACCCCACAAATTCCTCCTGAAATTCCCCTACGAATTTTTTAAAAAATCTATCTAAGACTCATTCGGAAATTTTCTCCAGGGATTTCTTTAGTTTTCCATATCTTCAAGAACTTTATCCAAGTATTCCTTCAGAAATTCTTCCAGCGAAAGATTCTAAAAATCTTCCACGGAAATTTGAGAAACTCTGCTATGAATGTTTTTTATATTTTTCTTCTAACTATTATTCCTGTGTATTTTAACCTTAGCTAATTCTACACTTGTACCTCGAATGCTTTTGGAGATCTCGCTGGGAAATCTATGTTTTAAGAGACTTAACCGCAATGCGGCATTCGCCTCTGGAAAAATCTATTAGGAATTCTTTTGTTGATATTATTAGGACATGTTAAGAAGAATGTTCTTCAAAGTTTTCTAAAGATGAGATTACCCTAGAAACTAATTCGCGAAACTTTTTTACAAAACCTTCCCTGGATTCCAACCGATATTGCTTCATTGATCGCTGTAAGAAATTTACCAGGAAATAATTTCGGAAAATTTTTCACGGGTTTCTTTTGAAAGCTCTTTAGCACATCCTTCCAAACATCGCTTCAGAAATTCCTCAAGAATTTCCTACGGAATACCTCTAGAAAGTCCTTTAAAAAAGCTTCCATGTGTTTCCTTTAAAGGGGGATAGTTTTTTTTTCAGGAACCTGAGAATTCGTTTACATTCCTTCAGAAATGCATTAAGAGATTCTCGAAGAATTCAAAAGTACTTTATTTTAGGATTTCTTTAGAAAATCTTTCTACAAAAATTTCTACAAAACTTCCTTCTGAAATTCTTCCAGGGATTAATTTAGAAATTTCTCTGTGGATTCCTCAAAAATTCCTTATGAGATCCCTCCATGAATTTGTCTAAGGATTCTTAAGTGGTAAACTTCTATGGAATTATTCCAAAAACAATCCACGGATTCCTCCAGAAAGTACACCAGTAATTGGGTGTTGAAATTTACCAAGAGTCCTTGCTCCTGCTATTTTTTTTCAAAAATTTGTTCTAGTGATTTTAAAAACTTTTCTTTAAGGCTTTCCAAAAAAAATTTTTGGTTGATTTTTATGAGTTCCTACTGACTTTTAGCAGTAATTATTTTAGAAATTCTTAAAGGAAATCATTTAAAAAATAATCAGAAATTTCTCCAGGAATTTCTTCATGAATTGCTTTAGGAAATCTTTCCAAGATTTTTCAATACATTGTTTCAGTTCTTTGTTCAAAAATTTTTCCATATATTCCTCCAGAAATTCGTTCAGGTATTTCCTCTGGAATAGCACCAGAGATTGGCTTAGGAATTTACTCTAGGAATTCCATTGAAAAATCCCACTTGAATGTTTTCATAAATTTCATCCAGCATATTCTGCAAAAAAAAATTTTTCCATTTTTTAATTTTTTTTCTTTTTTTTCATTTCAGCAGAAATCATACAGAGCTTCCTTCAGGATTCGGTATTCTCCAGATATTTATCCGGCACTTCCTCTAAGGATACTCCCAATAGTTTCTCCACGAATTCTTTATGAAATTTACTGAACAATATTTGCTAGGAATTGTCCCAAACAATTCCTTAAGAAATATCTCAAGAGTTTTTACTGGGGATCTTCGCCAATGCTTGTCCATGCGTTTCTCCAGGTATTCAGGATTTCTATTTTCTGAAATTCGTCCACAGATTACTCCAAAAATACTTTCAGAAAACCCTGCAAGAATTCTAATGAAGTATTTCTCCGGAAATATTTCTATAAATTCCTACATAACTTTTTCTATGAAACCCACCAAGGGTTTCCCGAGAAGTTTCTCCACGAAATTTTTAAGAAATTCCTTCTGGGATTCGTTTAAGAATTTACTTGGGATTTCTCAAGATATTCCACATAGGTTCATTCAAAACCATTACCTACGATTTCTACAGGGATTCAGCTGAAGATTTGTTCACTACCGAAGATCCTTGCACCCGAATGTGGAGTTTCGTTGAAGTGCAGTCATACGTTCATGGAATGAGAGGTTCAAGCTGCCACTTCAGGAGAGAGTCCGCCTTCCTGATCACGGAACTCCTCAAGGTTTCTTCCAGAAATTCCTGCCGGGATTCCTTCTGAAATTCTTTTGGGGAGATAGTTTTACTGCCACAAACTTTTTCAGAATTTCCCAAATTTCTTCAGGAGTTTCGGCAAGGGATTTCTTCAAAAGTTCTTCCAAAAAGGATTTCAGAAATTTTTCGAAATCCTACAAAGATTCCTTGGGAAATTCTTCCCAGGGATTCTCCATTTTTTTAAGAAATTCTTCCAGTGATCTCTGCAGAAATTCCCACATGGATTTTTTTTTTTGGAAATTGCTCTTACGGTTCCATCAGAAATATCTCCTGGGCACAGCGCTGCTGTTTTTGTTCAGATATTCATCCAGGGATTTATCAGAAGTTTTCCAGAAATTGCATAAAAATTAGTGAAGATTTTCTTAAGCAATCTCTGAAGGAATTTCTAAGGGATTCCTGGAGGATCTCTTGAAAAATTCCTGAAGACGCTTCTGGACTCCTAGAGCAAATTCTTAAAAATAATCGGAGGAATTCATAGGAATATATCTGACGAAGCACACTAAGGCCTGAAGTACACGGGTTCAAATATTTGACAAAGAAAGAACTCAAGAAACAACAACAGTGTGACACTAATGAAAATTTCATCGAGTCAACAAAGATGTTTACCAAAGCAACATTTTTTAGTCAAATATAGTAGAAAAGGTTTTTAAAACCATCATAAAATCAAAATAAAAAAATATAAGGTTTTATGACGGTTGAAGAAACCCCTACAAGACTACTTGGCCATCAAAATGTTACTTGGAGCGTTGGTTTCTATTTCAGACAAATATTTGGCCCTGTGTACTAACAACTTAAGATACCTCCTTTATTCTCTTAAAAAAAATCATTGGAGACTTAAAGAGTGCAAGTAATTCCAAAAATGCTCCGAAGTAATTCTCAAAAATCTCTCTAGGGATTCCTTAATACATTTCTGATCCCTGGAAGATTTTCTGCAGGAATGCTTGGTAGAACTCCTAGAGATACCTCTGAAGGAAACATCAGAAACATTTCGTATACAATTTCTGAAGGAATTTCATAAATTAGAAATGGAGAAATAACTGAAAGAAATGCTGTTGAAACATCAAACAAAAACTCCTGAAAGAATTCTTTAGAGAACCACCAAAGAAATTAAAAAGGCGATTTTCCCAAGGAACTTTTGAAAGAACTGGAGAATCCTTTTCAGGTTTTTATCAAAAAGTTTTCTGAAAAATTCCATGAAAAATGCTAAGGAATAGATTTTGGAGTAGTTTCAGCAGGAATTGTTGAGAGAATGTTTAGAAAAAAAATCATGGAAGAATTTCTGAAGAAAGGTCTGAATAAATCTAAAGAAATGTCCGGAGGTATACCTGAAGAATCTTTTGGAGAAACCCTTGGAGGTAGTTCCAGAATAATGTATTGAAATTTCTCGGGAACCCCATGGACCAATTTCAATCTTTTGAGAAATTTCTTAAGAAACTCCCGCTGGGCTAATTCTTGAAAAAATCTCTGGTTGAATCCATGGAGAAGTTTTCTAAGAAGTCTATGGACAGAGATACATTTTGAAGGGATACTGAGAGGAATGTTTGAAGGAATTTTTGCAAGAACCATTCTGAGAAATCCTGCGAAAATCTTCCAAATATTTTTTGATAAATTATTATCAATTATTTGATGTTGCATTATTGATGCGGCGTAGCATCCTATAGGGCCATGGAGTATGGTTCTGTAAAGAACCGCTCTCCAAAGATGTGCATGGTCTTCCAAGAACTTCCGTGAATACATGCACCTGAACATAGTTCTATAGAGGAGTAGTTTTAGAGATGCTCTAGGGTCTCCAAGAACTTCTGCGAGTTGATGTCAGAAGATCTACTAGCGTAATCAATGAATTGTTGGTACATTACTGATGCGATGTAACATGCTATAGGTCCATGAAGTGTGGTTCTGTAGAGAAGAAGTTTTCAAAGACGTTCTAGGACCTGTAAGAACTTCCGCGAGTAGAGGCCTGAAGATCTACAAGCGTTATCAATGGGTTGTTGTTACATTACTAATGCGGTGTAACACCTTCCAGTCCATGGAGCATTGTTCTGTAGAGAACTACTTTCCAAAGATGTTCTACGTTCTCCAAGAACTTCCTCGAGTAAAGGCCATAGGTCAACAAGCGTAATGTAATGCATTGCAATGGGATATTGTTACACAAGTGATGCGGTGCAACATCCTACAGGTCCATGGAACATGGTTCTGTAAAGAACTACTTTTCAAAGATGTTCTAGGCCATTCAAGAGCTTCCGCGTGTAAAAGTCCTCAGGTTTTCAAGCATAATTAATGAAATGTTGTGACATTACTGATACGGTTTAACATCCTTCTGGTCCATGGTGCATGGTTCTGTAAAGAAAACTACTTTCCAAAGGTGATCTGGGTCATCTAATAACTTCCGCGAGTAATTGTTGTTACATTAGTGATGCGGTGTAACGTAACATCCTATAGGTCCATGATGCATTGTTCGAACTACTTCCGAAAGGACCTACAAGAACTTCCGCGAATAACGGCCTTATAATATACGAGCGCTATCAAACAATTATGTTACATTATCGATACGGTGTAACATCCTACGACTCCATCGGGGAATAATTCTGTAGAGAAGTAATTTTCAGAGATGTCCCAGGTCACTCCAGTACTTTCGTGATTAAAGGTCATAGGTCTACGAACGTAATAAATTGATTGTTATTACATTACAGATGCGGTTTAACAGCCTACAGGTCCATGGAGCATGGTTCTGTAGAGAAGTAGTTTTCGTAGATGTTCTGGACCTCCAAGAACTTCCGTGAATAGAGGCTCTAATATCTACAAGCATAATCAATGAAATGTTGTTGTTACACTACTGAAATGGTGGAGCATCCGTCAGGTTGAAGGAACGTCGTTCAGCAAAGCACCATTTACGCGAGTAAAGGACCGATACAGTGCAACGTCATGCAGGTCCATGGAGCATGGTTCTATAGGGAATTAGGTTTAAAAGATGTTCCGCGAGTAAAGGCCTTTAGATCTACAAGCGTAGCCAATAGATTGTTGTTATATTGTGGTGTAACATCCTTCACGTCCATGGATCATTCTGTTCTGTGGAGAAGTAGTTTTCAAAGATATCCTAGGGCCTCCAAGAACTTCCGCGAGTAGAGTCCTAAAGATCTACTATCGTAATCAATGGATTGTTGCTACATTATTGACGCGGTGTAACATTCTACAGGCCCATGAAATTTTGTGTTGTAGAGGACTACTTTTCAAAGTTTTTCTTGGTCATTCATTGCATGGCGCATGGTTCTGAAAATAACTACTTCCCAAAGGTGTTCTATGATTTCCAAATACTACCACGATAAAAGGCTCGAGGATCTACAAGCGTAATCAATGAATTGATGTTACATTACTGATGCAGTGTAACATCCTATGGATCCATGAGGCATGGTTCTACAGAGAACTACTTTCCACAGATATTCTAGGTCCTCCAAGAACTTCCCCGTGTAAAGGCCTTAAGACCCACAAGTGTAAGAAATGGATCGTTGTTAAATTACTGATGTGGTGCAGCAACCTACAGCTCAATAGCGCATGGTTTTGTAAAGAACTACTTTCCAAAGGTGTTCTAGGTCATCCAAGAATTTTTGGGAGTAAAGGTCTGAAGGTTTACAAGCATAATCAATAGATTGTTGAAACAAAAATACTGATTGCTACTGCAAATTTATAAATCATGGCTCTGTAAAAAACTAATTTCCAAAGAAGTTCCAGGTCATCCAAAAAAATTCCGCGAGCCTGTGAAGAACTCCCAGCGTAATCAAGGCATAGTTTTAAAGACAATTACACCGTCTTCGACCAGAGGCTGCACAGACTGAACATTACTAACATTAGACGGACAGCACATTTAACGAAAAGTTTGACGAAAAGTTTTCCCGACTGCAGCGGGAATCGAACCCATACTCCGAGGCTTACGAGATGCCCAAACAACTGACGCCGCTAACGGTTCGGCCACGAAGTCCACCAATTGTTGTTACATTATTGACGCGGTGTAAAATCCTTTAGGCTCTTGGAGCATGGTTCTGTAAGGAACTACTCTCCAAAGATGTCCAAGGTCCTTCAAGAACTTCCGTGAATAGAAGTCTTAAGATCTACAAGCGTAATTAATGGATTGTTGTTACATTACTGATACGGTGCAACATCCTACAGGTCCATGGAGCACAGGTCTTTAGAGAAATGTTCTAGGACCTCTAAGAACTTCCACGAGTAAAGGCCTGAAGATCTACAAGCGTAATCAATGCATTGTTGTTACATTACTGATGCGGTGTAGAATCCTATAGGTCCATGGAGCATGATTCTGTAAAGTACTGCTTTCTAAAGGAGTTCTAGGTTCTACAAGAACTCCCACGAGTGAAGGCCTTAACATCTACAAGCGTATACATTGCTGTTACATTACTGCTGCGGTGTAACATTCTACAGGTCCCAGGAGTATCTATATATATAAAAATGCAGTGGCATACGTGGGACCGCGCATAACTTGCGAACGGAAGGTCCGATTTTGGTCGTCTTAGTTTTGTTCTGTTAGTTTTCACCCAAGGAAGGTTTATAAGGCCTAAAACATGGACAAATTGAGAGTTTTCGAAAATCGATTTTCTATACCCTTTTCACCGGGGACTTGGGCTTGGCTAGAAGCTTGAAACGTCAAAAAACGCAGTAGGCAAGACAAAGTTTTCCGGGTACAGCTAGTAGTTCTATAGAAAAGTAGTTTTCAAAGATGTTTTATGACCTCCAAGAACTTCCATGAGTAGTGGCTTGAAGATCTACCAGAGTAATCAATGGATTATTGTTACATTACGAATACGGTGTTACATCCTATAGGTCCTTGGAGCATGGTTTTGTGGAAAAGGTGTCAGGCCATTCGGCCGAAGGTCAATAGGCCGAATGGTCATAAGGAAAAATGGTCATTGGGTCTTCTTCTTGCCGTTACGTCCCCACTGACACAAAGCATGCTTCTCAGCTAAGTGTTCTATAAACACTTCCACAGTTATTAACTGAGACTTTCCTCTTCAAATGGCCATTTTGTATGTGTGTATCGTGTGACAGGCACGAAGATACTTTATGGATGCTGAATCTACTGATATTTTACCCATGAATTTTTCCTTCTTTTAAATATAGGCTGTTCTTTCTAGTATCATTGCTTAAATAGTTTTGGCGCTGAAACTGCTGATATTCAATTCATATTTTTTTCCTTCTTTCAAACATGGGCTATTCTTTCTAATTTCATTGTTAAACTAAATTTTGGCAAAAATTGTTGAAAAAGGTAAATACAACGACTAACTTTCAATTCAACCTGATGACCATTCGGCCTAATGACCTGCGGCCTAATGGCCTTCGGCCTAATGACCTTCGGCCTAATGACCCAGCGTTTGTGGAGAACTACTTTCTAATGAAGTTTTACATTCTACAAGAACTTTCGTGAGTAAAGGCCTTAAGATCTACAAGCAAAGTTAATGGTTACGTTACTGATGCGTACAAAAATTAAGGACATAGTTGCAGGGGTTACAAAATGGCAGCGAGTATGGCCGCCACTCTCTCCCTTATACCTCCCTCCCCTCACCATTGTCATCGAGAAGCGCGGAAGTTAGCGAACAATTTCTCAAAATTATACTTGCTTACCTTCTCAAATTGCACTCAGGTTGCTACTTGTGGTGGACAACTATGTTTTTCATCCGTCAGGAAGTACTGCTTTACAATTTTCACAATATTTTCACAATTTCGTGCAAAATGTAGCACACACTGCACTTTTTTTTTCTTCGGCAAGCGCGTCACCCTTATTTTCAAATCACTTTTTAACAGTCTTCTACACAACACAGCACTGTAATAAGTTGATCGATTAAGTGAAATTGTCCGCACTTTCGCCTGACTTACCGTTTATCGCGAAAAACTTACGCGTTTTCCACTTTTGTGGCCGAAAACCCGGATCAATTTACATCGCGGTTCGCTAAAACGGAAAAGCGTACCGTTAAACTGAGTGGTATTGTTCAACGTACGGTGAAATTGATTAAACCGCTGTTCATGTTTATCACGAAACAAGGCTATTATTTTGTTAATCTTTTTAACTATTTTAAATATCATACTGCCAATGTGATTTCAATAGATAACAGAACAATCGTTCGCTGTTTATGAGTTGAAATTACATCAATTAATGTCACCCCATAACACGGTAGATTTCTACGGTCAGAGAGAAAAAGTACGAGAGAAGAGAGGAGAGAGTTGTCAACAAAAACGTAAATAAAGTGGCGCACAATGGGATAATTGGTGAAAATATTGGGCAAAGTAGGGATTTAAATAAATTTAAAAATACCTATTTTATAAGAACAAATTGTGTTGGTGGGCATATGCAATAAATCATATGTGTGCCAAAATTCAAAGGTACAACTGCTATTTTAATATAGCTCATTTAGGAACGTTTTTGTAAGTTTATTTGACCTAGTCACACTACACTGTGCGCTGTCTGATTTGTTTGTTTTGAGTGGGTGGTTGAGAGGGTTATTAGAGCGGGAGCCAAGCTTGTTATTATGATCTCGAGCAACCTTCACCTTAACGTGACCCAACTTCTTGAAACAATCGCTATCACAACTGGCTTCAATTTTATTACAACTTGAGCATAAATCAACAATAAACCATTTTGCGCCAACATAAACGTCAAAAACGGCGGCATGCAGTAAGTAAACAATGAGTTTTTATCAAAAGATATCACAAAAAGTATAAGGGATAAAAGCAAAACAATTATCGAAGTTTTACGATCGTGTCAAAGCAGTGTACAATCAAGCCATAAATTACCGAAAAAATAATGGAGTTTTCATTTGCTCCGAACTGCAATAAAACACAAAAATTGAAAGAAAACGAAATACAAACAAACTTACACGCATGCAAGGGTGACATACGCGAGAGGAAGCGAAGGGGAAAGACACAACCAATGAACAAAAATAACTCCTCGAGGGGTTGGGAATTATGACAACGATAATCTTATGACACCATGAAGGCGGTGATTGTTTTCAACGCCAACTGCGAGGTTTTCGTTTTACTTACGACGATTCGATCCGCGCGGTGTGGTTTCAAATCTCACATCTCAATGCGTGTCCATCCGAAAGGCGCAGCGCAGCGTTTCGTTCGGTCGCAAAAGGGGGAAAAAATAGAGTAATTGAAATGTGAATGGTTATTGTTCATACGAGGGCGACCGCCACGACGACGGTAAACAATTTGAGCGGTTTAAGTGGTTTTCGGCAATTGCGCGGCGAGTACACCTTGCTGTTGACAGATGATGACCGCCGCGCATGACAGTCAGTGCTGCGAGCCAATCGCGACGCAATTCTATAATGATCGCGTGTGGTTTGGTGTGAGATGTGTGAAATACCTAGAGCATTTCCGTCATGGTTAACCCCAGGTTTTGTATTTGTTTGACAATATTGATGATAGCTTCTATCCTGCTTTGTTTACATACAAACGTCATACACACGTCAAACGTCACCAATGGCAGTGCCTCCTGGTGAGTTTAAATGGTACCACTGCATAAAAGTGTTATAGTCACACTATCAAGAGTAATTCCACCTTCGTCCGTGAGGTGCGCTGCTAACAGTGTCCTAATTCTTAGCAGTGCAGCTAGTCTTCTTATCGAAGTAATCTTCGCTCAGAAGCAAAGTTAGACTTGACGGTTTCATTGTCTGTCAAAAGACACATTCCACGCACTTCTACGCCAAGGGTGGGAAATTTTAAAGTGATTGTTTTGCCCCAAGCTTTCCAGCATATAAAAAAGGGAAGATTAAATCTTAGGAAAACCATTTGTTTTACTTAAAATTTGACTGGTAACTTATTTAAATAGTTAGGTGAAGTAATAGCATTTTGTGTAAGAAAAATGAAATTTTTCGTTGATAAGTTTCAAATATGCCTGCTTGCATATGACAGTTCAAAAACATTATACCTATTTTTTGTAAATGTAGTATAATAATGTATATTTTATACACCCAAAGGCAACTTTTCATAAAAATGGGTTAAGATATGTTTTAAGCACTTTTTACAATAGCCGCAATTCAATGGTGTCCCGTTACGAAAATAGCACATTTGTTGTAATAACTAATTAATTACGAACTTTAGAAAAATGATTTTCAGGATTCTCTTAGTACTCGTGGAGATCTTTCTTCCAACATATGGGTTACCTTGATCGACGCTTTATCTTCGGCGTTACAATGGGTACGTAGACATGGTGTCCCGTTACGAAAATTTTAAAGACATTCATAAGTGGATAAATAAGTTTGGTTTGATCAAATATTTTACCAAAAAAACCCCCAGATTAATCCACCTAGTGGTGATAGTGCCTTTCTCGTCGAATATGTACTCATAATCTTTCCGTCGACGCAATCAATCTTGCCTTAGAGTCAGTGATCAGCCCTAAATCTCTGTGCTTTGGTAACGGACGAGACGGAGCCAATGCTCATAACGGCGATCTGGGACTGTACCACCTACGAATTTCTGAATCATGAGAATGCTTTATTTAGAAATTCAAGGTCATCATTGAATTGGGGCACTTATTCCGACGTTATGTTCAACGGATGGGCAGAGCCGAAAGTATAAGACCTTTTAGTTGACTGCTTGACCACCTTCACTGGAGGCTGATTCATACCAAGATGACAATTACTAGCCAGGATTTAACTTTTTCACACATCACTTTGACAAAGTTTAATCTGCACACTTTATGCTATATTTTATAATCATTGGTTGTAAGATCCATGTAAAATTTGTAATGTAGTAATTTGAATTGCCAATGCTGTATCACATTCAAATATAAACAACATTACAGTGCTCGCCCTCCAGTCGCAACAACATTTTGCGCAGTAATTTTAGACGCAAATAAAGATTTAAAAGAATGTTCGAGGCTGATGCGCTTAAATTTAAATTTTTCCATACAACGTTGACCCATCCTACTGTAAATTTACGTCTCAGGAATCAAAAATTGTGCGATTTAACGAGATCGCTTTAGTTTTTTTAGGTTTTTGGTTCTCTTACACATCCATCGCTTGCATTGATTTAGTTCACTTTCGTAATTCCGCTGAAGCACCCAACGCTGCTTCTGCAACACCACCGGTAGCCTCTTATGTAGTCTGTCTATTGCTTACGAGACCCCCGGAAATGATTCCGGAACATTACCGGTATATTTAAATGTGGTCTGAGTTTTTGAAAACTGTTAATCAGGTTACCCGGAATTAAAAACACTACCGGTGGTAACTTCTATGGACTGTGCCTATTTTCTTATTATCCATGCATCAGGTTACTGATAAAAAAGCGATTTGATGTACCGCAATCATGGGTTTGATTCACTTTTATATTTGTCCATTTCCAGTGGGACACTCTTAGCCGGTTCCGGAAAATTTACATGGTTCATTTTTACATTTGACAAATTTCGGCGGAACACCTGAAACCTGGTTGTGGAACACTAGCGGTGGTCTCTTACGTAATCTCAGCTAATTTTCTTAATAACCGTTCATCAGCTTATCGAAAAAACCGCCATTTGATGAAGCGCATGCATGGAGTTTGGTTCCCTTTTACATTTGACCACATCCGGAGGGACACCGGGAACCGATTCCGGGTCACTACTAGTTCTCCCAAGCATGATCTGAGATATTTTTTCTTTGTAACCGTTCATCAGGATACTTTAAATGCCATTTGATGTGTCGCGAATTTTTGTTTTTTTTTGCATTCGGCCACTTTCAGCGAGACACCTTGAACCGATTCCGGAACACTATCAGTAGTTTCTAATGTAGGCTTTTCTTATTTTTTTGCTGATCGTACAAGTTATCGAAAAGGCTACAATTTGATGTGTCGCATGTATGAATTAGGCCACTTCCGGCGGGACATCAGGAACTGGTTTCGGGATGCTACCGGTTCAGATGTGATCCGAAACCGGTTCCGAAACACTACCGGTTCAGATATAGTGCACGACTATTTTCCTATTTACCGTTCATCAGGTCATAGAAAAAGCTGCGATTTGATGTGTCGCATGCATGTGTTTGGTTCACTTTTATATTTGGCCACTTCCGGCGGGATTCCCGGAACCGGTTCCGGAACACTACCAGATCAGATATGGCCAGAGACTATTTTCCTGTTTACCACTCATCAGGTTACAGAAAAAGCGGTGATTATATGTGTCGCATACATGGGTTAGTTTCACTTTTATAGTTGGCCACTTCCGGCGGGACACCCGGAACCGGTTCCGGAACACTACCGGTTCAGATATAGTCTGCGACTATTTTCCTGCTTACCGTTCATCAGATAATCGAAAATGCCGTGGTTTGATAGGTCGCATGCATGGGTTTGTTGCAATTTCATATCTGGCCCTTTCCTGGAGTACCGGTCCGGAACACCTAAATAGCCATAACTCCGGAACGGCTGGACCGATTCAAACCATTTTCAATAGAAAACAATGGGACAATATTCCGCGTCGATTGAAACATAAAGCGTTGAAATCGGATGATATTTACTATCCAAAAGTGAGGTGACATTTTTGTACACATACACACATACACACGCACACACACACACACATACATACATACACACACACATACACACACACAGACATCATCTCAACTCGTCGAGCTGAGTCGATTGGTATATAAGACTTGGCCCTCCGGGGGTTCTATTAAGATTTCATTTTTGGAGTGAATATATAGCCTTTCGGTACACCTTGGTGTACGAGAAAGGCAAAACTGTAAACATTATGAAATGATATTGTAGGTGGTATATATTTACATTATCCTTCTTGGTGTAACGGCCCTACTGGAACAAAGCCCGCTTCTCAGCTCTACGAAAACTACGTAAAGAAATGGCAGGTATTCTGATGGATCAGTATAACAAGTGATATTTTATTAAGTTTTGTTGTGACAGCATACTCTTTGAATGCTATAACCTTTTCAACATGTCCTATGAATTACCACCATGATGTATAAAAAGGCTTATAGAATCACACAACGTTCAAAACATGAAAATCCCGAAGTGGTGGTTGGCATTTCTTTTTTACACCATTAATCACCGTATAATTTACTTTTATGACGACAAACATATTTTGAAGCTTATATTCTTATTGAAAATAAAAAAAATGTAAAATGCATCACGAAAATGGCATTGCATTACTTTTTGTGACTACATAAATTAGTAATCATTGATTAAAAGTCTAGCGACCTTCCTCTTGTCGTTTTGGTTGTCAACTTTTTTTCTTCTCGAAATCCGTTTGTTTGTAATGTTACTGATTGTCGTTAGCTAAATATCAACGGAAAGCCCCCATAATCCCATCGCTTCCAAAATAAAACATTGTTTTCTCTAACCTCGACCAAGCCGCGAGTTTAATGGTTCCCCAAAACTAACATAGCATAAAAGAAAATTCCCCTTTAAAATGTAAAACTTATTTCAAATAAAATTGGTTCCTTTATCCCCAAGGCGCATGAGCCTTCAAATAAAGGATTAATGCAACATGTGACATATGCTTGAAAAGACTGTGTTGGAAGAATGTACTATAAATATCATTAAATCTTCTTCCGTAGAATGTGGAAAAACCGCGAAGATAGATACGTCGCACAACCATAGTTTTGGAGATACAATTAAACTTAACGTAGCCGACCTCCGATAACTCATTTTCAAAATACTGGCATTTCGTCAATTTTCATCCGATTTTTTTAAGTCGCTCTCGATCGATCATAAATTGGTGCTTATTTATTACACTCAAGTGGCCATGTATTATCCGGAACCATTTGGGAGATATTCCGGGTTGTACTGTGGTCAGGGGGTGGGGAATCTGTTTTGCCAAATGACTAAAAGTGATTATTTCGTGTGAGTTATTGTGTTTTAGAGGTCCCCGCGGAACCTGCTCCAGGTATTACGGAGCGACCATATCAGATGATGCATACTTAAGTCACTTTTTTTATCCCTTTTCTTCGAAATCATGAAGATTGACACGTTGCTCAGAATGTTTTGGTTGCCAACTAGAAATGTCCTCGATGGCATCCCTGTGGAAGCTGTGCTATATGTTCCGGGGTGGCCAAATTAGTTGATACATACTTCAGAGGAATTCCACGGAGTCATGTCAGTCGATCCTGAGCGACCATTTCAAAAATATCTGAAACTTTGCACAGTTTTTCAATTTCATATAAATCGCCATTTTTTGATATTAAACCTTCATATTCACTCACGACTAACTTTTCAAAAGGGTGTATGCGAAAATAGTTCTAAAATATTCTAAAAGCTGTACAGCAAAAACGGATTGATCGATTGTTATAAATTTTTCAGCAAAGTTAGATAACTAAATGATGATTCCTTAGAAAATATACACTGTAAAAAATTTCTTTTTCTACTTTGAAAAAATATGATATTTGTCACAAAAACTCAAATATCTCAAAACCCTATCTTTTTACCAACGTCAATTTTTTAGGGGAAATGGCCCATTATATCAGCTATCTACCATAAAATTTTGGTGATGGTAAACTGATAAACAAAAAAGTTATGACATTTCAAACATTTCACAATTTTTACATTTAGTAACAAAAAAAAAATTTTTTCTGTGTAAATTATTTCGAGAATTATATTTTGATGCTGATTTTATTGTAAAGGCTACCGCCTGAATTAAACAAGTTGTTTTCATGATACTTTAGTTTGATTATTCGTAATTACTATAGTATCTATTTGAAACTTAGACGCGATCCAGTGTTGTGATCAAAAATATTGAGATTGTCATACTTTTTATTGTACGTGACTGGTGAAAAAATCCCTTGATAGTGTTGAAAAGCTGTTGATTATAAGAAAAATGGAATTGAATTTATTTTTAAGACAAAAGCTGTATAATAAAAGTTTTTTTATACGCGTATACGTCTAGTTTATCCGCAAAAAAAATCCCTCTTACACACTTATTTCTGAATTGCCTGTTCGGTACTTTTTTGACGAGATTATAACAGCAGTACGATCTCGGTAGTTTCGATAATCGATTTTACTGAGGCTCACTGCGTTGTGCAATATCGTCATCAGAAGGCGCTAGTGTGAAACGTCAAACGCAAAGAAAAACGATGGGCGCTCTTCTTGTTATGAAAGCCACAACCAAGATTCAAAATGATCGTTGAAGGCGTGGTCAATGAAAATTTCGCCAGTGTTACGTTTGTTTGTCTGTATACATACCTGACAATGCTCACGAAAAAAAAACAAAAAAATACTACCGCTATGAATATTAAAAATTGTGTAGTAAATTTTTTCTTCAGCCACCAACACCAAACAAGTAAGTTAAAACTAATAAGTGATTTTGTTTATTATAATCTAACGAACAAGATGAACAGTCGCTTTCTCAAAGGTCTTCAACTCAACGCTCTCTTGTAGACCGTTTGATGAAAAAAAATGTTCAAAAGAGTTACGAATTCTCACCGAAAGCACCATAGATAAACTGAAAGAGACTGGTTATGCCCAAATGTCCACATTGTGTACAAAATTACGCATTTGCACGTCCTGCCGTCTAGAATTTGACAAACGAGCCATCTGTATATCATCGGTAAAGCAGGGCGCAGGAAGTTCGAAAACGACAACAACTGAGAAATTGCCATCAGCGACATCTGTTTAAACAATTTAATTACGCCCCTTTTCAAAAATGCCCTGTAATATTCTTCAACATCTATACCCATTTCAATATTTTTAACGTTGCAAAACACGCTTTCAACATTCATCTTGAAGAAGAGGGAAAACATTTGTCCTCAAATGTAACAGCAAATTAATGAATAAACGACTAATGCGCGGAGGGCGTGATAAAATCGGAACATTACGGTACATAGTATATTATATTATATGTATATATAATATATAATAAAAACAACTTGTTTTACTCACGCAAGGCCATTAACAATAAAATCAGCATCAAACTTCAATTTCCGGCCGAAATAATTTACACTAAAAAAAATTATTACTAAATGTGAAAATTGTGAAATGTTTGAATTGTCATAACTTTTTTGTTTATTTTCATGGTAGATTGCTAATACAATGGACCGTTTTCTCTAAAAAATTACGTTGGTAAAAAGATAGGGTTTTGAGATATTTGAGTTTTTGTGACAAAAATGATATTTTTTAATGTTAAAAAAGATTTTTTTCACAGTGTATATTTTCTTAGGAATCGCCATTTAGTTATCTAACTATGCTGAACAATAAAATCAGCATCAAATCGCGATTCCCGGCCGAAATAGTTTACACAGAAAATTTTTATTTACTAAATGTAAAAATTGTGAAATTTTTGAAATGTTATAACTTTTTTGTTTATTAGTTTACCATCACCAAATTTTTATGGTAGATTGCTAATACAATGGACCGTTTTCCCTAAAAAATTCAAGTTGGTAAAAAGATAGGGTTTTGAGATATTTGAGTTTTTGTGACAAAAATGATGTTTTTCAATGATAAAATAGATTTTTTTTCACAGTGTATATTTTCTTAGAAATCCCCATTTAGCTATCTAACTTTGCTGAAAAATTCATAACAATCGAACAATCCGTTTTTGCTGTGCATATTTTTGAATATTTTTGAACCATTTTCACATACACCCTTTTGAAAAGTTAGTCGTGGCTCTAAATAAAAATTTGATATCGAAAAATGGCGATTTAGATGGAACTGAAAAACTGTGCAAAGTTTCAGTTCAATAGAAAATCATGAATTAAAAATTTTCCTTAATTTTGATGCTGTTGCTTGGAATCGCTCTTCAGTCTGTCGTTTCTGACTCAGTCATTCGAAATCATGAAGATTGATATGTCGCACGGCATGTTTAGGTTGAAAACCAGAAGTGTCTCCAATGAGGCCCCGCGGAACCTGTCACGGCGATTCGGATGGGCCAACTTATTCCAATCTGGTTACAGCAGCTGTGTTTCACTGTTCGCAACAAAAAAATCGATGAAAATCTATGGTTCAAACACAACAACACTTGAAATAATCACTTTTAGCCATTTTGACAACCCCCTGACCCCTGCACAATCCGGAATATCGCCGGAATGGTTCCGAATATTTAACGGCCACTTGAGTATAATGAACTCTCACCAATTTATGATCAATTGAGGGCGACTTCAAAAACATCGGATGAAAATTCACGAAATGCCAGCATTTTGAAAATGGGTTGTCGGGAATCGGGTACGTGAAGGTTTAATATACCTCGAAACAAGTTCCCCAGGGCCGATTCCGATGGCCACCATAGGGCAAGAGCGGGTTTGAAGGCCTATTTGTGTCCTGTCGGACAGCTATCATCTATCTGAAAAACATTGCCGAAGACCCCAACATTTTATCTAGCAAAGCATTTGATCTACAACTAGATGTCTTTAGCCGTAACGGGACACCATTAGCAAAACAATGTTTTCACGCGAGCGTAACGCTGCGCTCCCAAAACTAAATCAAAAATATTTCCGAAACTATACATTTCTCAGTAAAACTCACTTCGGCAAACTTGTTCACATCAATCCAAAGAAGAAATGTCTAGAAGACTCTATTATTCAAAACCTCATAACAGAGCTAATATACGCATTTCAGTTTAAAATTTTTAAAAAGAAGATTTCTGCGATGGTGTCCCGTTACGAAATGTAACATGTTATATAAAGTAAATTGGAACCAAAACCCCATAGAACAAGTATTGCATAAGGAAGTACGTCTAATAAGCTTGTTATAAAACCTGTTAAACCATATGATCATGAACATTGCATTCGATTGCAGACGTCATTTGATCACGAAAGTTAGTTCCTCGTGGTGTCCCGTTACGCTGGAATGTGTCAAAAGGAGACACGCAAAAATGCAAACAAAGCAATTTCGAAGAAAGACGCGATATCCGTTCGTTCAATAGATTTAATGGCTTTCGTTTCTTCCCGTTCTGCAAATCAAATACCTCACTAAACCATTGTGTTTGTTTTGCGCTTTCTCGCGAGGGCAAATATTTATTTGTCAAAATTCGATTCCATTCGTTCACAATTCATAATATAGGTTTCAACACAGTTTGTTTGCTTGTTTGCTTTCTTTTCTGCTTAAGAATCAACTTGGTGATCAATAATAGTTCACGGTACAAGTAAGTACATACACATTTCGGTTTCGGTTAATAATGGTTCTTACTTGCTTATTAGGCGCACACTCGATTCATCCACAGCTTTCATCGACAAAACAATGCTTCTATTCTTATAGTTTTACGTAACTTCCTCTTCTCATCTCAAAACCATTTTCTCTAAACTGTCTCCTGTCTGCTGATCCTAGCCCTAGCTATATAACTGACGCTCATAAAAACCATAATACATTTTGAATGCTACTAGTTACCAATACATATTGTGTGTGTGTGTGTGTGATTTGCGGATTTCTGAAACCCTGATCAGGACAAACTCTATACAAACACATCTGCTACGCGGGTAATCATTTGAGTGTTTTTCATTCTTCCTTTCATTATATTTTGATTAAAATGTGTGCTAATTAACGTATTACAATATCACATTTCATGAAACAACCGTCAGTCGAGGGCTTCTCCGGGGGTGAGTTGATGGGTGGAGCAGATACGTGGAGTAATTCGGCAATGGGTTCGATTCCAAGTAACATTTGGAAAGCCAATTAGTCTTGTAGCGGTTTCCAGAAGCGTTATAAAACCTAATATCCTTTATTTTGGTTTTATAATGGTTCTAAAAACCTCATATAGTCTATTCGACTTACTAAGAATGTTACTTGGGATATTTAAATTGCTAGAATGCGTTATTTGGAAAATCAGATAGCGTCACTGATCTTCTGCGCCTTTTATAAAACCGGAATACAAATACCACTATAAAGAACGAGCTCACCAAAGTAGAATTGGATCCACTTTCATCGGCATTGCAGTCTTCGGTAATTTAAACAACTGCTTTACTGAAAAACAGTCGTTTCGATTTCCCATGACTGCTGCGCTGATACAAGTAGATCCGATCATAAGACGTTCATTCACGTTCATCCAGTTACATTGGCCTATTGAGTTTTACATAGAAAGTTATACCTCAATTTTCTCCCTGGGAGTGGCTCTGGATCCCGCGATAGAGAAGTTTGAAACTTTACTTGTCGACTTACGCCACCTAGCGGCGAAATCACAAACTAAATGTTGAATCACCAGATTGCTCTTGACTTCCGGAAGAACTTTGCCGAAGACGGCCTTCTTCTATCGGCTCTGGAGCCCGAGCTAGAGAAGGTAAAAATTTTACTTCACGACTAGTGCCACCTAGCGGTGAAATCACCAGATAGCTCTTGACTTCCTGAGGAACTTTGTCGAAGACGACACTTTTCTATCTACTCTGGATCCCGGGATAAATAGTTTTGAAACTTTACTTGATGACTTGCGCCACCTAGCGGCGAAACCACAAACTGATTGTTGAATCACCAGATTGCTCTTGACTTCCTGAAGAACTTTGCCGAAGACGGCCCTCTCCATCTGCTCTGGATCCCGAGATAAAGAATTTCGAAACATTACTTGATGACTAGCGCCACCTAGCGGGGAAATCACCTATCAATTGTTGAGTCATCAGATAGCTCTTGACTTCCTGAAAAACTTTGCCGAAGACGACACTTTTCTATCTGCTTTGGATCCCGCGATAGAGAAGTTTGAAATTATACTTGATGACTTACGCTACCTAGCGGCGAAATCACAAACTGATTGTTGAATCATCAGATAGCTCTTGACTTCCTGAAGAACTTTGCCGAAGACGGCCCTCTTCTATCTGCTCTGGATCCCGAGATAAAGAATTTTGAAACTTTACTTGATGACTAGCGCCACCTAGCGGAGAAATCACCAATCAATTGTTGAGTCATCAGATAGCTCTTGACTTCCTGAAGAATTTTGCCGAAAACTACACTTTTCTATCAGCTCTGGATCTCCAGATAGAGAAGTTTGAAACTTTACTTGACGACTAGCGCCACCTAGCGTCGAAATCAAAAAGTAATTGTTGACTCACCAGATTGTTTTTGACCTACTGAACAACTTTGCCGAAGACAACATTGTTCCAAATAAAGTAGATCTTGAGATATCGGTCGCATGTGATAACTTATGAGTGCTTCTGCTGGCGAGTGTACACAACAACCACTTCTACATAGCGCCTCTATCGTCCAAATTACCAACTTATTGGATGATAGTTGGCATTGTGTGTTAGATCTATTCTAGTACTACAACTTTGCCAAAGAAAGTATTGTGCTATCTTGCAATACGCCTGAGGTACTCGCTCACACCCCCAATAAGGCGAAATCCCATAAGCTCTGTGATTCTCACAACACGGACTGCCGTGTAATAGGGATCCGTGTAATAGTTGACCGTGTAGACGGAAGGTAGGAGTCTAGACTGTATTTTTGGCATAGGGTTCACGCATTACTGCATGGATGCCAGGCTTAAAGTGATAGTTTGTATGAAGATTACTGTGGAGCGGCACAGTTCGCTTGGTTGCATAACTTGTGGTGTTGTGCTGTGGTGAACATTGGAAAGAAGAGAAACGACTGTTTTTCAATCCGTTTCCGATTCTAGCGACGTTTGATGTTTGACATTGATTTTTACGTTTGATTCTTCCAAAATAGCTCCTCTATAGACTCATATATAGACTCTGCAAAGAATGATAGATTTTGGGATAGAATTTGTAGGATTTTTGAAGATTTTCTGTTATTAGCTATTTGGAGACCGTTTTTGATCATCAGTGCTGCTTTCAGAGGTAGCCTGGTTTTGCCTGGTTTCGAGAAAAAATACAGTTGGCGAACGTTTCTGAAGTATGTTTTGGAACTTAACTTCATGAATTCGCCCTTGTGTTTATTTACAGATTTCTTGGCCACGTTAACTATGATACAGGGGTCTCGCAAGTACACTGAAGTGCAATTTTTTTTTTTTCATATTGACCATTTCCAAGAAATTCTTGAAACCTATCAAAGAAGTTTCAAACTCTGACACTTTTAGGGAATTTCTAGATAAGAAGTATCCCTAGAAAATATTTTAACGTTTCTTTTTCCTGAAGCCGTGATAAATCAAAACAACTATACAAGGAAAAAAAATATTGTGGGGCTCCATTTCAAAAGGTATTCCAAAATTAACATTTTTTCAGAATTTCTCCAGCAAATCTTTCGAGGATTCCTTTGGGGATTCTTATAAGGATTTCTGCATAAATTCGCGAAATGTGGAGCGGATCTGGTTGGATGGTTAGAACACTTGACTATCACGCCAAGGACCTGGGATCGAATCCCACTCCCGACAAACTCACAAAATGTGAGTTCTTCCTTCGGAAGGGAAGTAAAGCGTGGGTCCCGAGATGAACTAGCCCAGGGCTAAAAATCTCGTTAATACAGATTAAAAAAAAATAAAAAAATCGCGAAAGTGTTTGTACGGAAATTCATGCTATGGTTTTTCAAAAACTATCCATAAATTCACCTCAAGTTTTTCAATAAAATCTCCAGATCTTCTTGGAAGAACTGCCTCAAAACTTTTTTTGAAGGATCTCGTGAAATTTTCTCCAAAATTTCTAGAAAATTTCCGCTTTGCATTTCAAAAAAGAATTCTTGCAAATACTTTTCTAAACTTTCATGTAGAAACCTCTAGAAGCATTCCAGAGGGATTTCCCAAAAAGTTGGAAAAATCCCGAGGGATTTGTGGAGAAACTTCCGAGGGACTCGTCGACGAAATTCCCCAAAATGAACTTCTAGAGGAATATTTGAGAAAAAAAAATCTTGCAGGATCTCAGGAAGATTTTTTGAATAAATTCTTGGATATACATCCATAGGATGTAGGAACTCTTGGACGAATTTTTAAAGACTTTAAAATTTAAAAAAAGGTCCCGGAAAGAATTAGGGAAAAAAATCCTTGGAGAATATGCATCCTTATAAAAGTTTGTGTAAAAAAACAAAAAAAAAATGGATAAAAAACATCTTAAAAAATATTGTTTTTTTTAGAAACACATGAGTGAAGCTTTTGCATTCATGAAAAAGAGGACAAAGTCTTTGAACGAATTTCCAGGGGAATAGTTGGAGGAACTCTTGGAAGTATTCTTAGAAAAAATCTTGGAGGAGTTTTAGAAATTAAGTTTGGAGGAATCTTTGAAATAACACCTAGAAGAATTTTGGGAAGCAGTCCTGCTGAAGTTCTTCGAAGCATTGCTGAAGGAGTTGTAGGATGAATTTCTAGAAGTGGTCTTAGTAGATTTTCTGCCGCAGACATTATAAGAGTTCCTGGATGAATGGTTGAAAGAATTCCTGAGTGAATGCTTGGAAATAATATTCATTTAATCCTTGAATTATTTTTAGAGAAATCATTTGAAAAACCCGTTTGTGAGTTACATTTAAAAAAAAAAAGAAAACAATCCCTCTCAAAAGGTAGGTGAAGAACATTGAAGACGTACTGGAGGAATCCATGCGGGTCTCTGGAGGAATATTATAAGATTGTCTGGATTAATCCTTTAAGAATTCCCGGAGAAATTTTTGAAAATATTCCAGGCGAAATCCTTGATCCATTCCTGGAATAGTTCTTGGAAGATTGGCTGGAGGACCCAACTAACAATCACTCATTTAATAAGCACCTGCATGACGAATTAATTCAGCATGATGGTGGATAACCTTTGGATACTTTTCAGGTACTACCTTTGTTCGGATTTTGTTCACACAAATTTGAAGAAATTATAAAGCGTAGTGTTGTGAACCAACTGAAAAGTTAACAGCGTTGTTGTTAACAGCGTTTTCTAAATATATAGTAAAGCTGTTATTCAGCTTTAGCAAAAATGAATAAAAATAAATAAAATTGAAAAAAAAAACATAAGCTTCCCATGCTTTAATAATGATCACACTTCGACTCCTATTCAGCAGTGGTGAATTAGCACAGATCCACAGAAAATTATGGTTAACAACTGAACAGCACATTAGATTGGCTGCTGTTCAGTAAAAACACAAATACATGTGCTAATTTGTGCAATAACTCAAATAGAAGCAGAAAAAGGTCTTGTTGAACTATTTTGTAAAGGAATAACTGCGAGTCGAACACAATACTTAAACTCTTGAAAAGTGTTTTAAATTATCAATGTTAATACAGAGACGAAAGGTTGAACTTTGGCTACATTTTCAATTTAAAAAGCATTGGTACAGTAATGTGTTCAGCATAAGTTTAGATCAGCTATCATTGCTATTATAAAGCAACAAGATGCTAAATACATGCTTGTTTGTGGCATACGATTGTTAATTGGGAAGTACATAGAGCTGTTCAAGAAGAACCCCTTAGAAGGATCTCTGGAGGCTGGATTGAGGCTTATTTGTGAAATTCTTGGAAGAATTACTGGAGAATTTCTAGAAGAATCCGTGTAAAAGTTATTTTAAATAATCTTAGAAGAATTCTTGAAATAATTTCTGGAGGAGGCCTTATTATTGTTTTCATTTATCTTCATTGTCGAGATTTTCAGCCCTCGGCTAGTTTACCTCGCACGATGAGGTTTTGCACGATCTGGAAAATATTCCAAAAAAAAATTACCCAAGAAATCCAAGAAGAAAGCCTTGATTTATTTCTTGGGAAAACCTTTGAAGGGAATACTGAAAAACTAGTGAATAAATTCGCCTGGTGTTTTTCCATGATTTTTCTAATGCTTTGGAGCTAAGAGTTTTTCCTGATTTTTTTCTACGATTCTTAGGATTTTTTTTTTTTTCAAATAAATGTCTACAAAAATCGTCCAAGCATAAGTCTAAGTTTTGATAAAATATTTTCTGTAGAAATTCTTGAACTTAAAATGAAAAAATAAGTCATTCCTAAGCACAGCTTTTCAAAATATCGCTAAACTCTCATTTAAGAAAAAAGACCAATTTTTTTTTTAATATTTTATGAACGAACTGTTTTAAGTGACATGTTTGTTTGGAAAAGTAATGTGTTTTGTTAGACTGATCAACTTTGCAGAAAAAAAAACAAATCTAACCAAATATTAGAATTTTTAGTCAATTTTCCTTAAAATGAGTGATTAACCATGGTTTCAAAAATATTGAATATAATACACCAACATATTTTTATGTGGGGTACTTTTATTCTCTTTTTATTTATGTACCTTTTAATGCCCTTCATGAAAAAGAGAGGGCTATTGAGAACCAATATTGTGCGTAAGAATACTTAATAATGGCGGTACCGATGGCTAGGGGACGTTTGAAACAGAAAGCAAAGGGAGGTTGCACGAGCGTTTCAGGGGAACCCAAAGGGTTTCATGGGAGTACCAGGTACCAGGATATCTCATGAGCGATTCAAAGAGGTCACAGGGAGTTTCAGGAGTTACCATGAGCTCTTAGGGGCGTTTAAGAGGATCTCAGGGTAGTCTCTGGAATGTTTCTGAGGTCTCAGAAGAGTTTTGGGGGGTCTCAGGTGCGTTTCGGGGGGTCTCAGGGGTGTTCCAGGGGGGGCACAGGGGTGCTTCAATGGAGGCTCAAGGGGCTCCAGAGAATTTTCAGGGGCGTTTGAGAGGCGTTTCAGGAGCTACCAGGAGATCTCAGGGACATTTCAATGTGGGACCCCCTAATAGCCCAAATAGCACACATATTTCAAATGAGTTTCAGCAACTTTGATGTGACTGAAATTGGTTATACGAGAGTGTGATAAAATTATGAAGATGACACAAAACCCCAGTGTCGAAACGTCGGGCAAACAATAAACTTCGTTTTCCGTATTGAAGACTGCGTAGCCGTTTAATTCCTACATTATGTGAAAATTGTGTGCTACTAGGTAAGCTATCTCCAGGGGTACCGGGAGGTCTCACAGCCGATTAAAGGAGTCTCAGGTGGTTTCAGGGTGTCTCAGAGGCGACTAAGGGGTGTTTCAGAAAGATTCATGGGGGATCTAGGGGGCCTCAGGGAGCCTTCAAGGGGTCAGGAGATTTTAAGGAGTGCCCCAGGAGGTCTCTGAGGTGCTTCACTGCCGTAATTCTGCAAACTGACGTAAGCGACATTGACAATTTTTGTACATTTTTGGTGATTATGCATCTAGCTCTTGAATATTTTTTAAGTTTTCTCACATATATGCTAGATTACGACTATAGATCTTACATAACACAGGATTAGTATCTCACCAGCTATACAGCGAATACCGTCGAAATTTAGAATGTCGCTTACGTCACTTTGCAGAATTACGACAATTCAGAGAAAGTCGGGGGCGTTTCTGGGAGACGCAGGGGTTTCTTGGGAAGCTTCGGGGGGTCTCAAGGGTGCTTCTAGGGTTCTCAAGAGCATTTCAGGGGATCCCAGGGGCATTTGAGGGGTATTAGGGGATCCAACGGGGTAACAGGAGTGCTTTAACCTTTTGGAGCCGGATTTTTTGCCGTTGCTGAAGCAACCGCGCTGGTGTGGAACATGTTTCATCGGTTTCATCGCTGAGGTCATATTGACCCCTTCGGCTTCATAGGGTTAAGGGGTCTCAGGGGCAAGGATGGGAACACTCACTTACAAAAAGTTACACTCACTTGCTATTTTCTCTGCACAGAAGCGTGCAATCAAGAAACGATGTATGGACGACTTTTTCCTAGTGGTTTTGTCCAAAAGTTTATCGAATAAAGTTTGGGTCGCACACACATACCGAAGTCGTGAGGGAGTTGCGAAGGCAACTCTCCACGAGGTGAATGTAAATTACACTCACCTCGTGGAGAGTCGCATTCACAGCTCTGTCACGACTGTGGTATGCATGTGCGACCTAAACTCTATTCGGCAAACTTTTAGACAAAACCACAAGGCAAAAGTCGTCCACACATCGTTTCTTGATTGTACGCTTCTGTGCTGAGAAAATAGCAAGTGAGTGTAACTCTCTGCAAGTGAGTGTTCCCATCCCTGCTCAGGGGTATTTCAAAGGTTTCAAGGGCGTTTCAGGGGGTGTCAGGATCGTTTCAGGGGCGTTCCAGGTGATGCCATGGGGTCCCTACGAGTTTCATGGGGGTTCCAGGGGGTCTCAGTGGTGCTTTGAGGGATTTTATTAGCTTCAGGGGGGGGGGGGGTTCCAAGGATAGCAGGGGCGTTTCAGATGTACTCAGGGGCATTTCAGGGATTCTCAGGGGCATTTCAGGAGCTCCCAATCGGCTTCAAGAGGACTCCAGAGGTCTCAGAGGTGCTATAGGGCGACTCAGGTGCGTTTCAGGGGATCTTAGAGCTCTAGGGATTCTCATGGGCGATTCACTAGGAGTTCCAAGGGTCGTAGGAGCGTTTCAGGAATTGTCATGGGCGATTCACGGGATTCCAGGGGGTCTCATGTGCGCTTTAGGGGGTCTCAAAGGCTTCTGGGAGTTCTAGGGGACCTTAGATGCGCTTTTGTCTGGATCAAGGAGTTCAAGAGGGCTCAGGGATGCTTCAAGCGGTTTTAAGGAGTTCCAAGAAGTCCCAGGGGGTTTCATGCTATTGAAACGCTCCTGAAATCCCGGTAATCCTTTTGAAATACCCTTGAACACCCTTAAAAGGCTCCTGGAAGCCCCTGATAGCTTTTGAAACTCCTTGAAACGCTCATGAAACCCTTTGAAACTACAACAAGAAAAACTCTTTAAACGCCCCTGAAATGCCTTGAAACGGTCCTGATACCCCCATAATCCTATTGAAATACCCTTGAAATCCCCGTAATCCATTTGCAATGCTCCTGCAACACCTCGCATCACTCTTAAAAGGTTCCTAAAACCTCCATGAAACAACCATGAAAGCGCTTCTGACATGCCTCAATCGCCCTTGCTATTGAAACGCCTTTGGAAGCCCCGAAATCAGTTTGAAATGCCTTAGAATGCCTTGGAACGCCTTCAAAAAGCTCTAGAAATCCCCTGAACACCATTGAAGCACCCCTTAAACGTAACAGAAACCTATCGGAACTTCCTTAAAACGTTCCTGAAACACTCTGAAATACCTTAAAATGCCCAAACAACCTTTAAAGGCCTCTGATACGTACTCCCTTCCTGAATCGCTCTTAAAGCCAATTGAAACACCCCTGAATCGCCAACAAAACCAGTTGGAACGCCCTTTAAATCTCCAGAAATCCTCTGAAAAAAACTGAAATGCCCCTTGGAAACCCCTTTTTGGCTCTCTGGGAACTCTGGGAAACCCCCTTGGCCCCTTTTTTTAATTTACCCACATTTTAATTTGTGAAACGCCTCAGCCAATGGCATAAATATATGTTCCAGTGTGGTCTTATTTCTCTACATGTTAAATTTTAAGTTATAAGGAGTACCCATGTAATATGTCAAGTTAAGATGTGCCTTAGTAGCTAAAATCCAGAGCTCCAAACTTGGGCATTCTGTATGAGGAGGCCGGCTCCAGAGGCACATTAACGAAATAATTGGAGGGATTCCAGGAGAAGGCGTCACGGACAATCGAAGAAGCGTAGCGACAACATTGCGTCTGACCGTCTTCTAATAATCAGTAAGAACCGGTTCCGTATTACTAGGAACCACAACCAGGAAAAGAAAATCGAGCATCGGTTCAACACAAGCCGATTAGAAACCACTGCTGTGAAGAGGTTCATCATCGAGGAGCTTGAATGCTGCGAATATTCCTAAAGGTAGCAACGTAGATAATTTGGGTGGCTATAACCTCACAGAAAGCAGCGGAGCACAGATGACACCAGGAGGAAAAGAACGAAGAAATAGCGTAGCCACGGTTGAGCGAGCGAAAACAGGAGGAGCCAAAGCTGTAGTTCGTCAGCGTTACTTGGCTCCCGAGAGAGACGTAAAACATTCTCATGACGGAACAAAAAAGCATGAGCGGCTAGGGGATGAAGATGAGAAAGCCGCAAATACCGGCGATAATCGTCTCCTCTGCGATATCTCACGTCGCCTTAGTGAGATTAAGATGAATGCGAAAGTGGAGGTGGGTCAGCCACACTCTACACAGGGGTGGGAACGTTATCTGAAAGCCAGCGTTAGACTGGAACCCGACAGGACGTCGCTGCAGAGGCCCATGACGGTGCAACCTTAATAAGAAACAAATGAAGTCAACAGAAATTTTACCTGTCTACAAATCGAGGCAAGCAGTCTTGTGCATTATCACCATCATAACACAAAAAAGCCGCAACAACAACATTGCCCTTCTTCCTCCATCAACGCTACAGCCGACCGTCTCTATGTTGCTATCGAACACATTCGAGACGAACGCATTGATACGGTGGCTGCCGCCGCCACGCTCTTTCTCTGCAAATCTCTTGAGTAGCCGAACGCTTCTTAACCGTCGTTCCGACGCAGAGCTATGTCACTCACTGCTGGGTGACTCTCGTCTGAAAATGCCAGGATGAGGGTCAATTTGTTAAGTAGTATTGCATGGCGCAGCAAACACAAACATAGCACGCCCTATGAATAGAATGCAAAGCGTAGAACAAAAACTCGCTTCGGTGTTTCATCGTGTGGTTCGAAAACAAGAGACGATCGCTGCTGTTGGATGTGGTTGACTCTGCTTTGAACGAGGGTTGGCTTGAGTGGCTTTTGCGTGAATCGATTATGTTTTGATGGACTGCGTTTGTCGTATGAAGTGATGGTTAGGGCGAGTGTCATTCGACATTGACCCTCCTGAAACTGCACAACCCTGGAGGCAAGTAATTGTCCACGTCCAGGCTGAAGACCTTTCACTTCGACCCTCTGCATCACCATGGGTGCACAGGGCATAAATAAGTAGGTTTTTATGTACACAAGCTTATGTGACCTTCCCTATTGTTTGTATTGATATGAGCTGATGTTCGGCTTCATATAGACTGGTAATAGAACAATGACGCTATCTAGTTTAGTGACAATCAGTGCCCATCAATCCCTTCACCACCGAGTCACCCCAAGCTCTGCATCCACCCATCTATGCCGTCAGTCAGCCACTCGCCATGAGTACTCAATTCTCCATCGGATCTCATCAGTCTCATCATCCTTCCATGTCACTCGGCGGCGGAGGCGGCGGCTGCTGCTGTTGCTGCTGCTGCTGCTGCTGTTGTGCCGCACTGGTAAGCTCTATCGGCCCTATGGGATGATGATCGTGCGACGGGGGAGGCTGAGATTGGAGGATACTGGACTGGGGAGGTGGAGGAGGGGGTGCCTGCTGCTGCTGTTGCTGGTGGGGGTGATGGTGATGGTGGGTCAACGGCAGCGGCTGACTTAGTGACTATTCGAGCCGAGTGATGTAGTGCCCACCACCTGCACCGGGTCCAGCCGATTCGATCTCCTGGCTGGCCGAGCCCGGATTCGGCGTGATCGCACTGGTGATTATCGGTAGATGGCGTGGTGGCGGCGGAAGGCCAGCGGCCGCCGCCGCCGCCGCACTCGACGGAGTCATCTGCGAGAGATCGGTCATGCTTATCGACTGGCTGTACGCGGACGCCGCAGCAGCTGCAGCAGCCGCCGAAGCGGCCGAATGAGTGTTGAGATCCATCGGTTGAACGCTCGACGGCGAACTGCACGGCAAACGGTGGTGAAAGGAATAAGGCATACTGAGGGAGTGCAAGGAATCGGACAGAAGGTATTGGTAGTTGTCACGGGGCGGCTGACCCGACATCAGGCCAACCGAATTCGATATAGAGCTGTAACAATCCGAAGTAGGCTGTGCTGCAGCAGCGGCGGCTGCGTACGGATTGTCGTACTCTGAGTTGTAGATCTTCGTTGCCGAGGGTGAGCATATCGTTGAGGCCATTCCCGACTGGGACCCATTGGATCCCACTTGATTGATCAGACGCTTCTGCGAGCGTAGCTTCTCTTCCCGGCGCCACTTGGCACGCCTATTGGAGAACCAAACCTGACCACATCATCCGAAGCAGCATTAGAAAGAGGAAGAAGAAAGGATAAGTGTCACTCATTATCTATAAGCTACGAATCAACGACAATCGGAATGACAAATTTCATCAATGTTATGGCAAACTGGCAAACGCTATAATCAAGCTGAAAAGAGAGATAATGATCCTACGAAGGAAGAAGACACATTATTACTAATTTATCTAAACAGAAAAATTACCTCCTTCTGGATGATCCATCCATGTCATTATGTCCATAAATACGAAAACAAAAAGACATAACTCAAAAAACGACAAAAACAATTAACACAAAACGACATCGAAAGACTGTAATGATGGTAGAAAACAGAAGTCCAAAAGTCAACCCACGAACGAAAACAAAAAAAAAATCGAAAAACTTTCAGCCTCCACCTAATGAAGACTCCATAAATTGCAAAATGACCGCCGAAAACAATCAACCAAACGTCCACAAACCAAACGGGAGAAATTGAACTTGGAGGAAAAAAAACATAAGAAGAAAGAAACAAACAAATATTCAACTTTCGCATCTTTATGGACGTCGTCGTTGAGCGAGGGTGTGCGCGAGTGTCTCGCACAATCCACCTACCAGGTCCCGACCGTGCTTCGTAGTCACCGCCAAATAACGCAACGGCCAGATCACTGCCGGTCGAGTGTTGATGAGCGAAGTGACTGTGCAAGGGTGGATGCTACTGAACCAACAAACCTGGCCGCAGCAACAGAGCCAGTGCCAAAGTGCTGGAGAAACAAAACAGAGAAGAAATGAATAAATCATCTCGTTAATTTGTATCTCGTAGTAGCGATTACTGGCGGAATGGCAGGGGTTCTCAATCTGGGGCAGCGTTTAAATAGAAAAAAAAAACCGGATTGATCCACCTAGTAGTGATAAAGCCTGTATCCGCAATAATCGGGGCACAGAAGTACGGCTGTAGCTCTGTAATGAACCGATGAAATTGGCCAAATAATTGAGTGATAACTCTTTGGTGTATGTTTATTATTTGTGCCAAATTTCATAAAAACCAATGCATTACATACTTTTAACTGTGGATGAAAAACAAACAGACGTGATTTTATGTATTTTGTACAATCATGACCAATTTTCATATGCATGATACATGGTTCTTCTGCGCTACAGTTTAAAGTTCTGTGATGATAATTATGAAATTTCGTTATCAGTTATGTTACTTGTAGAGACATTGTAGAGACACTTTCATGCAAAATTTCATCAACTTTGATCAATTGGTTTGAAAGATACTGGTATTGATAGAGGTGAGTGATAGTGAAAATTTTTCGTGTTTTTCATGTGCGATGTTTGCCTATTTATAACTTTTGTATTTCTCTGTCAATTTTCATGAAATTTTCTCAGAAGGTAGTTGATTAAGTGAACATTATGCCTGCAAAATTTGATAGTTATTGGTATAGTACTTTTAAAAGGGCAATCGAAACAATAAAGGGTGCTGACTAATTTTTTGTCTGAGGGGCTAAAATCACGTTTAGTCCCAATACATATTTGGACTATAAAATTGTTGATAGTGCATCGATTTATTTGAAATTTTGCCAATGCAACAAATGTAGATTGAGAGGTTTGTGTTCAAAATTTCAGCCACTTCCTTTGCCAAATTCAAAAGCTACAGCGCTGACAAGCAAAACTAGGGGCTGTACAAAATTTAATGTCGCACGTTCTACTCTATCATTGCTACAACAAAAAGTACTGCACCGATTCACATGAAATTTTGTTATTAGGTCAAATTCGAACAATTTCAATGTATCTATTGCAGAGTTACAGCTGTATCTCATTTCATTTATTTAGTTCACATCAAATTCATGATAATACTGAACAGCTGTATCTCTGTGTCCCGATTATTGCGGATACAGGCTTTAGTGCCTTTCTCGTCGAATATGCACGGTGCTCCCCAGACCGTTATTATAAAATAAAAATCTCCATCCAATCGGTGCCCACCATTCGTTTTCTATGGCTATCCTGCATGTCTGGACAAAATTTGAAAAAAAATCGTAGGGCCCATTTTTGAGTTACGCCCTTTTAAAGGGCGTAAAGCCCAATATTCAAAGAAAAAATCGAAATATTTAGTACTCAACCATTTTTTAGCGATTTTGATGAAATATTTTCTTAGGGAAATATATTGCATTGAGTATTAGATTTGTTTAGCATAGTTTTTGTTGAAATAATTGAAGAAAATATGACGTTGACATAAATAAAAGTGTATTTATATGAAAATATTTCAATAATATTTGTAACTTATCAGGTTCAAATACGTTAAGGAAAACGTGAATGTATATAAACAAAAAAAATAAAGTAAATGAAAGGAAAGCTTTTAAAAAGAGAAATTTAGCATAACATGTGAAAAGGGCCTAAGTACTTTTTGTAAACAAAGACGTTTCAATCGCTGTAGGGCCCAACTCTACCCACGAATATCTGCAGTCTGCACCCTTTACCGATAGCCCGAAGATTTCACTTTCTGAAACATGTTTTTTTACAAAATGCAATTTGGCCCTTTTCACATGTTATGCTAAATTTCTCTTTTTAAAAGCTTTCCTTTCATTTACTTTATTTTTTTGTTTATATACATTCACGTTTTTCTTACCGTATTTGAACCTGATAAGTTACAAATATTATTGAAATATTTTCATATAAATACACTTTTATTTATGTCAACGTCATATTTTCTTCAATTATTTCAACAAAAACTATGCTAAACAAATCTAATACTCAATGCAATACATTTCCCTAAGAAAATATTTCATCAAAAACGCTAAAAAATGGTTGAGTACTAAATATTTCGATTTTTTCTTTGAATATTGGGCTTTACGCCCTTTAAAAGGGCGTAACTCAAAAATGGGCCCAACGATTTTTTTTTTCAAATTTTGTCCAGACATACAAGATAGCCATAGAAAACGAATGGTGGGCACCGATTGGATAGAGATTTTTATTTTATAATAACGGTCTGGGGAGCACCGTGATATGTACTCGTCATGACGTTTCCGTTGACGTGAGCTGAAATGTTCCTGAATCATGAGAATACTTTACTTAGAATTTCATAACGTATAGGCAGAGTTGAAAAATATCAGACCTCTCAGTTGACAGCTTGACCTCCTTCACTATCACTGGAGGCCGATCAACACCAAGACGATACAACTTTTTCACAAACACAGATACCTTAACGATTTTCGACAAAGTATTTTCTACACACTTCTACACACGCTATATTTTATTATCATTGGCTACAAGATGCATGTAAAATTTGACAAAATCATGCAAGTAACTGAAATTATTCATACTGAATCCCATTCAACTTTCAACCACATCACAGTGCGTGAGGGAGCAACCAGTCGCACAAAAATTTTACGCAATCATTTCAGACACGAAAGAGAATTGAAAAAGTTTTTTCGTAGTTATTACGATTAAATTTTAATTTTCCCATACAATGTTGACCCATCCTCCTGCATTATTACACCTCAGGAATCTGAAATGGTGTGATTGGATGAGATCGTCTTAGTTTTGTCAAGGTATCTATCGCTTGCTTTAATTTTTCTCACTTTTGAATTCCGACGAAGCACCCAACGCTAGTTTTGGAATACTACCGGTAGTTTCTTATGTGGTCTGAGACTATTTTCTTGCTTACCGTTCATCAGGTTATCGGAAAATCCGCGATTTGACGTGTCACATGCATGGGTTTGGTTCGCTTTTATATTTGGCCACTTCCAGCGGAACACTCGGAATCGGTTTCGGAACACCATCGGTTGTTCCAAATATGGTCTGATACTATTTTCTTGCTAACTGTTCATCAGGTTACCTTAGGAGCCGCGATTTGATGTGTCGCATGCATGTGTTTGGTTCACTTAAATATTTGGCGGTGGAGCGGGCCTGGTTTGAAGGTTAGAACACAAGACTATCATGCCAAGGGCCTGGGATCGAATCCCACACCCGACGTATTCACAAAACGTAGGTTCTTCCTTCGGAAGGGAAGGGTCCCGAGATGAACTAGCTTCGAGTTAAAAATCTCGTCGACAAAAAAAATATTTGGCCACTTCCGGAGGGAGCCCGGAACCGGTTCCGGAACACCACCGGTTGTCTCAAATATGGTCTAAAACTATTTTTTACTAACCATTCATCAGGTCGCCTAAGGAGCCGCGATTTGAAGTGTCGCATGCATGGGTTCGGTTCACTTTTATATTTGGCCACATCTGGCGGGGCATACGGAACCGGTTCCGGAACACTGCCGGTAGAATCTTAGGTTGTCTGAGACTATTTTCTTGCTTAGCATTCATCAAGTTATTGAAAAAGCCGCGACTTGATGTGTCGCATGCCTGGGTTTGCTTCACTGTTATATTTGGCCACTTCCGGCGGGACCTCCGGAACCGGTTTTGGAACACCGGTAGTTTCTTATGTGATCTGAGACCATTTTCTTGCTAACCGTTCATCATGTTATCGCAAAGGGCGCGATTTGACGTGTCGCTTGCATGGGTTTGTTTCATTTTTATATTTGTCCACTTCCGGCGGGACGCCCGGAACCGGTTCAGGAACACTACCGGTTCAGATATGATCTGAGACTATTTTCCTGTTAACCGTTCATCAGGTTATTGAAAAAGCTGCGGTTTGATGAGTCGCATGTATGGGTTTGGTTCACTTTTATATTTGGCCACTTCAGGTGGGACCTTCGGAACCGGTTGCGGAACATTATCGGTTCAGATATGATCTGAGACTATTTTCTTGCTACCGTTCATCATATTATTGAAAATGCCGTGGTTTGATGTGTCCCATGCGTGGGTTTGTTGCATTTTCATATCTAGCCCCTTCCTGGGGTACCGATCCGGAACGCCTAAATGGCCATAATTCCGGAACGGCTGGGCCGATCCGAACCATTTTCAATAGCAAACAATGGGACCAGATTCCGCGTCGAATGAACCGTCGGTCATTAAAATCGGTTGAGATTTACTGCCGAAAAGTGACGTGAGTTCGTTTGTACACATACACACACACATACATACACACACACAGACATCATCTCAACTCGTCGAGCTGAGTTGATTGGTATATGTGACTCGAGTCTCCGGGCCTCCTATCAAAAAGTCATTTTTGGAGTGAACATATAACCTTTCCAGTACACTTAGTGTACGAGAAAGGCAAAAATGGATTCGTAAGTTTTGCTATTTAAATCGATTTTCTAAAGGTTTCAGTAGGTACATGAATTGTTTGAACAAATTGTGCATCATGAATGTTTATAAACTTAGGCTATTGAGATTTTTCATAATTGCTCCCAAAACTTTTCTTTGACACTTTCTTCGGGATTTCTGAGAGACTCTGAAGAAAGAAGGAATCCTAGTAGAATATTCAGGTGAATTTTGTGCTGAATCGTGGTAGGAACTAAGACAGAAATCATGTGAGAAATTCTTTAAGAAATCTTGGAAATTCTTTAAGTTAATCTTGGAAGAAAGGTCGGGAAAACCCCAGAAACAAATTCCAGAAGAAACTCTCGGATGATTACTTAGAAGAAATTTAGGAGAGAGCATGAACATTAAAAAACATGAGTGGCTCACAAGAACTCCGTTATTGCATGAACAGTTTTGCTTACATAAGGAATCAACAGATACCATGTAGGGAAATTAGCCGTATACTCAATGCGTAAGTATAGATCTTCCCATTCCTCAAGGATTTCATCCATGGATTAAGAGTTCTCTACAGGGATTCCTTCAGAAATTTTTTTTGAAGTTTCTTCCATAAATTATTCCAGTGGTTTCTTCAGAAAATCCCCCAGAGATTCCGTCAGAAATTCGTACAGATATTTCCTCAAGAAGTTTACCAGAGATTCGTACAGGAATTGCTCAAATGATTGCATTGAAAAATCTTGCTGACAAGTATCCAGGAATTTCTCCAAGGGTTTTAACCAGCAAATCCGGCAGGCGTTCCTCAAGATTATTTTTTAAATTATTTTTATTCGTGAATTTTGACTAATGCTAATTCTTCACACGATCCTCGAGAGATTCTTGCACTATTACTTTCAGTGGTTCAGAAGCATTTCGTAGCAATTTCTACAGAGATTCTTTCAGGAATATCTCAAGAGTTTTTTTTTTTTATGATATGTATTTTCAAATACTTATCTAGGCGTTTCTACAGGTATAGGAATCCCTCGAGAAAATCATCCATAGATTATTCCAAGAAAACTTTCAGAAACTTCCTAAATAAACTTTTCTAGGAATTCCACCAAGGTGTTTCCGAGAAGTTTCTCCAAGTATTTTTTTTCTGCAAAAAATCTTGCTGAGATTACTTTAAAAATCGTCTTAAGATTCATTCAAGAGTGCTTTCTGAGATTTCTACAGGGATTCTGCAGGAAATTTCTTGACAAATTCCTTTAGGAATTCTTTAAGAAATCGTGGACTTGATTTCTTTTGAAACTCCAGCAGGGATTCCATAAAAAAATCTCCAGAGACTTGTTCAGTTTTTTAGGGCTTTCTTCGAAAGTTCTCGGATGGAGCTTTTTGGCATTCTTTTACAATTCAGAATCAGAAATTAATTCGAAAACTCTTTCAAAGGTTCCTCTAAGAACTCATTGAGAAATTCCATTAGGTTTTTTTTTAATTATTCCTCTGGTTTCATCTCAAACATCTCCTGGGATTACTTTTGAGATTTCTGCAGGAATTGTTTAAGAATTCCTCCAGAGATTTTGCAGTGGTTCTCGCAGAAATCGCACAAACCATTACTGGAAGAATTCTTGAAACGATTCTTGAAGAAATCCCTGGAGAATTGTCTGAAGGAAGCCCTTAAAAATTTCTGGTAATGCCTTTGAAGATTTCTCGGAAAAGTTCTTGAAAATTATCTGGTGAGATTTAAGGACAAAAATTTCTGAGTCAATTTCTGAAATGATTTTTGGAATAACTTCTGGATAAATGCCTGGGAGAATACCTGATTAAACTTTTTGAGATTAACTCCCTAATTCAAAAAAAAAAAATCGCGAAGAACTTGTGGAGGAGCTTTGGAAGTAATTTCAAGGAAAAGGAACTCGAGAAATTTATGGAGGAGAAAATCGTAGAGGATTTTCTGTGGAAAATTCCTAAAAATGTCTGCAGAATTTGCAGACAAACTTGGTGTTTTCAGCATTCAGTCATAGAAAAAGCGTTGATTATTATAAAACATTGCCTACGTTTCGATTGTGTTGTTGGGATCTTCATCAGTGTTCGATATCAATCAACTTGTGAAGTACCCTCATTGAGATGGTTGGTGGATGGTACGCTTAAACGTTAGGATCTGTAAAATATTTTTTTTAAAGTAATCTTTGAAATAATACACAGAATAACTGAAGAACCCCCTACAGGTATTCATAGAAAAATTTACTGAAAAATTTCTTAAAAACGTCTAGGAATTATATCTGCAGTAGTTCTGCAGGAATTACTGAGATAATCTTTGCAGAAATCACTGCAGTACCAGAAACATTTCTGAAAGAATTCCGAATAAAATGTCTGGATAAAACCTAAGCAATTTCCGAAGGAGCTTCTAGAGAAACCCCTGGAGGAACTTCTAGACGAATCTCTGGAGGAATCCCTGTAGAGGAATTAAAAAAAATACATGAGAGATTCTCCAAATACATTTATTTGCACAACATTCCAATAAGGTGAACACATAATCAACAATAATGCGCCTCAATACTCGGTTTGTGGTTGTCGCTCTCCATTCTCGGTCACACCCAATGCTTTCCAGATCACTTTCCACCTGGACCGCCCATAGTGTCCTGTGCTTTTTAAAATATATGAAATATTTAAGTATTACCCCGCTGGAGAAATTCCATCATTAGTTTCTGAAATAGCTCCCGGAAGAAAATTCTAAATTTCTAATGGATACTCTTGAGGAATTTCTGAACGACCATAAAAAACTTCAGGAATTGCATTTTCTCAAGAAACCTTTGGAAGAATTCCTGAGGGAACCCATAGAGGGATTTCCAGAAGAATTTCTTGAGAATTTAAAAAATCTGGTGTAATTCCACAAAAAAACTCCTGGGGTAAATTCTGGGGTAATTCCTGGTGGAATTATTAGAGGTATTCCTGGAGGATTCCGTGAATGAAACCCTGGAGGAATGCCTGGAGAAATCCCTGAAGGTACTCCCGGAGGAATGCCTGAAGAAATGCCTGGAGGAGCCACGGAAAAATTTCTAGGACATGTCTGTAGGAATTCCTGGAGGAATCTAGAGTAATTCCTTGAGAAATCTATAGGGGAATCTCTGGAGGAATCTCTGCATGAATCCCATAAGGAATCTTTGGAGGAATCCCTAAATAAGAGAACCATTGGAGCACTTGGGGAATTCCTGGGGGAATTCCTGAAGGAATCCCTGAAGGAATCTCTAGAGGAATTCCTTGAGGTATCTCTAGAAAAATACCAGTAGGAATCTCTAGAGGAATTTCTAGAGGAATTTCAAGAGGAATTCCTAGCAATAGAAGGAATCCCAAGAAAAGTTCTTGGAGGCGTTTTGAAAATATTCCCGGAAGTAGTTCCTTAAAGATTTACAGAAGGAACCCCCGGGTGAATCCCTGGAGGAACTCTTGGAGGAATTTGTGAAGGAACCCCATGATGAATTCCGGAAGCAATCCCATGGGAAACTTCTTAGGGAATCTAAGGAGAGCTTTCTTAGTGAATTCCTTGAAGAATTTTTGTAGGAATCCCTGAATGAAAAACCTGAAGAAAACCATGTCTGCAGTAATTTCTCGACGAATTATTGAAGTAAATCTTGAAAGGAACACATAAAAATATTTGCACAAAATTTTTAAGAAATTCCTGGAATATTTTCTGAAAAATCTCTAGTAAAATTTTCTGAAATAATTTCTGGAAGGCATTCCTGCAGAAAGACTTCGAATAACTCCCGATGGAAATATTGGAGCAATCTCTAGCGGAATTCTGAAAGGACTATATGGAGAAATCCCTGAAGAAGTCTGGGAAGGAATGCCTGGAGACATACCTTAAAGGATCTCTAGAGAAATTCGTGAAGGGAACCTCGAAAACAGCACTTGTACAATCACTGGAGGAACCTCTTATGATATTCCAGGACAAATCCCCGAAAAAATGTCTGGTATAATCCATCCGAAAAACATTTTGTAATGTTCGTGTTCTATACTTTTAAAACACGAGAAGATGATCAGTAGAAGGTGGACACACGCGAGCGGACTTGATACGGAGGGTTAAGTATCACTAGAGGTTTAGGGTTATGACACTTTAGGGTTTCACTTTCGGAGCTGTCGAGAAGAAACGTCTTACTCGTATGGTGTCTGGAATCAAAGAGAGCCCGACAGTCGCCGGTCTGTTTATTGAACGCTGTATGCTATAAAAGTATTTGACATTTGTCAAATACACAGTTATCTGAATGTACTCATTTTTAGATATAATTAACACATTAATTTTGTAGCAAAAGCACTTCTAAAATATACATTTCAGAGGACATATCAGTCCTTCCCCTTTTAGAGGTTTTGAATAACTAATACAAATTCGATAGAAAATTATTCCTAATAAAACATACAAAAAACTTTCGATTATTCGTTATCATAAACATTGGAATTCACTATTGTAATCAGTCGTTCGCGTTCGTTTCGAACGCCATGGCTGGCCATAGAGCGCCAAATCTTTCTTAATTTTCTGTCTCCGATTCGGCTTAACCGATGATGATATTCTTATCCCATCCTCGTCGCCAACTGTAATGTTCGTGTTCTATACTTTTAAAACACGAGAAGATGATCAGTAGAAGGTGGACACACGCGAGCGGACTTGATACGGAGGGTTAAGTATCACTAGAGGTTTAGGGTTATGACACTTTAGGGTTTCACTTTCGGAGCTGTCGAGAAGAAACGTCTTACTCGTATGGTGTCTGGAATCAAAGAGAGCCCGACAGTCGCCGGTCTGTTTATTGAACGCTGTATGCTATAAAAGTATTTGACATTTGTCAAATACACAGTTATCTGAATGTACTCATTTTTAGATATAATTAACACATTAATTTTGTAGCAAAAGCACTTCTAAAATATACATTTCAGAGGACATATCAATTTTTCACCAGGAAAAAAAATCAGGAGATACCTTGATCCTTGCCTTGATCCATACCCAACTAGAAGATTCTAATAAAAATATAACATAATTATAACAAATCATGATATGTATAACTCATTGTGATATAATCATATCTAACATCATTGGTGTTTAAACATATAATAACTCAATTGTATCATATTATATTATAAATGTTGTTCAATAACTCATTGTGAAATAATTTAGGTTTGTTTCTTTGACATTTAGAACATCATTTTACACAATTGTATCAAAATATGATAGAAATTAGTTTTCTTGAAGCTAAAATTTATATCATATTGTGTTTGATTTTGTTCTGATTATAACAAAATAGGTTATTATTTTGATTAGACCGGTGTACTTTTTGTTACAATTTTTATTATTTTAACATCATCCTGCATCTAGTTTATACCATAATAAGTTATAGAAAGAAGTCAAAACATCATAACACAATGTGTTATCAAGTTGATATATTTTTCCAGTCGGATACTCCACAAGTGTATGAAACCCGATTTTGAAAGCATTGCTTCCTTCTGTAATTAAAAATCAAAAATCAAAATATGAGGAAATGCATCCAGTTTCGCCTTAAGGGGAAATAATTTTCGATTTCCTAACGCATACTTTCATTTTGCCTTCGTGACGCTACTGGAAACATAAAAAATTGAAATCTACTCATATCGCTGCAAAGTTGAGAACCACTGGGAAACACGACACCGCCCCACGGACAAATTCGACTGAGCTTGTGCGCATTTCGTATTTTATGGTCATTTCTACTCATTTAGGGAAGGCGCACACTAGGCGCGACACAACACCACGACGAGGGACGCCAGAGAAGATCTGATGGAACGCAGAATTACTCAAATTTACAGTTAGGCACTTTTGGCGTACGATCATCATGTTACGGCGCGGCGGTCATCCGTCGCAGACTCCGGTCCTCAAACCCCGTCTGACTCTGGGGAGATGTCCCACTCGCGATCGCTTGTTTGTTGGTTTGTTTGGTTTGCCTCTGGGGTTGCTTTTTGGGGCAGATCCAACGATTCCGGTTGCGGGTGTGCTGAAGGCGGTCCAGTCCAGTCCAGGTCCAGAAGGGGCAGCAGAGGGAGAAATTGAGAGAGAGAGAGAAAACAGTTTGGAAGGAACGCAATTAAGTTGATTGAAAAATGATGAAGTGGTAAATGAGTTATTTTCGAGGGCATTTCGGCAATATGACAAACACGCGTAGCGCAATTATGACCTTCGGTTGCTTACACAATTAGGTGTCCCCCTCAAATGGGTCGATTTCACACGCGGTGATGATCGTGGTGACCACGAACCGTACGTTGGAGTTAGATATTACGACGGACCACTTCTCTGTGGGACCACCACGACGACAACAACGGGGAGAACGTAAATTTAGCTGATTTACCGTCACCGACTGGTCGCATTGACAGGTCACAGTTGAGCAGGTTTAGTGGAGGAACCTATCGCTTATTGCAGCTCTCAAGGTAGTCGACAACGGACGAGGAAGTCTCGTCCCGTCGTCGCGTCTACCGTTGGAATGCGGTTCGCTTGTAGTGCCCCGGCAGAGACGAAAACAAATGATCGTAATTCAAGGACGTTCAGCCTGCTCAGTAGTATGGGACAAATATCAAATCCTCGCTCCAGTCGACTTTTTAGATCCCATTTAGGTCCCATATGAACTGTACAAAATTTCAGCGCAGTCGGTGAAACTATAATTTAGCGCAAGCGGTTCAAAGTTTTCATAGGATTTACTATGGGAAAAGTTACACTTTCAGATAAAAAATCCCAGAGGTCGTCCCTTGTCTCCTTAATTCAAATCGATCAATGTTTCTTGTAGAAAAATCAATTATGAAACTTTTCTTCGAAGACCGCAAAACAATTGGATGCTTGTGGAAAAAGTTGTTGATTTATTACCGATTAGTGATCCGACGAACGGCTTTTTGTTTTGTTTTATCAGCAGCACTGCTGCTGCCGTTGTTGCATGGGGTGGCGGGAGGCATACCGCCCCCAGAAACAGCAGCAGCCAAGGCAGCAGCTACAGTGCTACTAATAAAACAAAACAAGAAGCCGTTCGTTGGATCACTAATCGGTAATAAATCAATAACTTTTTCCACAAGCATCCAATTGTTTTGCGGTCTTCGAAGGAAAGTTTCATAATTGATTTTTCTACAAGAAACATTGGTCGATTTGAATTAAGGAGACAAGGGACGACCTCTGGGATTTTTTATCTGAAAGTGTAACTTTTCCCATAGTAAATCCTATGAAAACTTTGAACCGCTTGCGCTAAATTATAGTTTCACCGACTGCGCTGAAATTTTGTACAGTTCATATGGGACCTGAATGGGATCTAAAAAGTCGACTGGAGCGAGGATTTATTTTTTCCATACAAACGTGTACCATACTACTGCTCAGCTAGTACAAATGCTCACTTCGTACTACCTAGTAGATGGTAGTTAAGCTCGCTGATACCGGTCCACTGTTTCTTGTAGCGATCACCGCGAACCATTCACCGACGACCGTCAGATGTGATCATTAATATTAAGCAACAAGGTAGTCGCTGTCAGATGCCAACAATATTGCTACAGGTACATGGGTAAGCAAGTCACTTGCACCCAACAGTAGGAGAAGATGAAGCACAGCTGCAACTGTGTATGGATAGGATAGAGAGATAATAATTTGCAAAGTCGTGGGGGTTTCACTGATTTATTCGCACGAATCAACAGCGCGATGATCGTGGCTTGCGCGACATGATGAGTCCGGCAGGGCAGCGTACCGTACCTCCTAATCAGCGAAGAAGATGCGCTGCGCACGCAGATTCGAGATTGAAAATTAGCCTCGTCCCATGATGACATACCACCGCCATACTTCGCTATGCTTGACCCCCTTTTTCAGTTGTAAACACACATGCGCGGTGGATGCGGTAAAACTGACGTTTCTGCTTGATGAGGGGGACGAAACAGGTGTCAAAGGCCTGGAGGCGTTTTAGCGTGAAAGTGAGAAAATCCGGTGGAATGGATCCATTCGCGTGGCAATGTGTCGTGAGGGACATGGTAAACGTTTGAATTTTATCAGAAATATTAAACATTGAAATTTGATACGATCTATTATTCTTTAATGTTTCACGAGGACAGTTTTCAATTGATTTTTGGCACATTTGAGATTCTTTGGGTTATGAGTTTCGACTTACGGTCTCTAACGTGCATTTGTGTTGGGATGGTAATGAAGTTATTTGCAAATCATCTGAAAATAGAAACAAAATACAAAGATTAGAATCAAAATATTTAATATCTTCATTTGTGGATGTCCCCCAAGAATGAAATTCGTTTGTCGAATTTAGAATTGAAAAGTCATGCAATCGTCAACCTTACTACTGCATGATATCATAACTACAAGTCATGATGCATTACCTAAACGATGAGTATCATGAACAAGTATTACTTAATTTCGTTTTCAGAAATGACTCCGGGTCTTAACCCTCGAGCGATCGCGCTGTTGTATTTTGTACAACAACCGCGCGAGTTACAGAAGGTTAAAAACATGAATCTGAATCCTGTAAACATGACTCTGAGTTAGCAAGTCATATAAGTGACCCGATTTTGTCAGCCCCTTTTCGGAATACATTTTTTGCTCGCCTCAAAACCCTAAACAGTTTTCCAAACTTTTTATTCCTGTATGTTCCGCACCTTAGCTGTAGTTTGATGATAAACATTAATGAATTGGTTAAAGTTTGACCGTAGGATAACGAGAGCCAAAAGTTTGTCGTAAAATGGGGCTGGCAAAATCGGGTCATTACTGTATATCGAAACAACGAATTTTGGAGCCGCTAAACGTTAATGTTGTCAGTAGTTGAAGTGTCCAAATTTACTTTGGACCAATCAATAAGAATTTAACCGATTTGGCCTATATCCACTAGCGTGGTTCAAAAAATCGTTTTTGCTCCACACCACTTATTCGATTCCTTACCTGATAATACGCCTTCTCCCAAAATTTGAGCTCATTTGGATGAAAATTGAGACTGCACAAGCCCTTCAAAGTTTGTATGGGAATTACTATGGGAAAACGGTGTTTTTTATTCATTCGACTGTAGCATTTCCGCAGGTACTCTAGAGGGTTAGTTGACCCTGGCTACTCCTAGGCTACTCTATCAGCTACAACTTTGCCGAAGACCGCATTCAAATCGGACGCCTCATTAATTAGTTATTGATTTGTATCCAACTGGACAAGCTTTAAAAGTGATCCTCCAGCTTCCCAGCAGGCAACCTTGCTGCATATGGCGCCAAAGATAGCACACTGAAATCATGGCTACTATGTTTCACTGCAAAATACAGTGATGCCCACCTTATAGTTTAACCATCATGAGTAAAGATTTCAATTGTGTATAAAATTCAGTAACTAATTAATGAGGTGTTCGATTTGAATGCGGTCTTCGGCAAAGTTGTAGCTGATAGAGTAGCTTAGGAGTAGCAAGGGTCAACTAACCCTCTAGGGTACTTGCGGAAATGCTACAGTCGATTGAATGAAAAACACCGTTTTCCCATAGTAATTCCCATACAAACTTTGAAGGGCTTGTGCAGTCTCAATTTTCAACGAAACGAGCTCAAAATTTGGGAGAAGGCATATAATCTGGTTAGGAATCGAATAAGCGGTGTGGAGCGAAAATGATTTTTTGAACCACGCTAATATCCACTCGCCACTATGAGTATAACAGACCTCATTTAGCCCTTGCTTTGAATATTATTCAAGTTCAAGGGAAAAGACTTTGCATACACTGCTGAGAGTTGGTTATATTTGGAGAAAATATCGATCGGACGCGCGATCAAAACGCAATGCATATTGCAAGTGAAAGTCCGTCTTGGGTTTTCTTTTTGTTCGCGCACAACACGAACGGTGTGCAGCGTTTCAACCCTGGTGGTACAGTTGTCATTCTTTCTCTGCTGTTCATCCTCTTTGCATAGTTCCATTCCAACCTTTCCCATTCATGTACCACAAACACAAAACTAACCTTGAGTCGACGCGAGTATTTCGGCCACCAACACTAACAACACCCATATCCAATCCAACATCCAAATCTCCATACACGCACTACTACAGACAAACTTCCAGCTTGAGCTCTCCACCAACATGCCAGCCGACCGACGCGCCAACTGCCTCGCGCTGATTGGTTGGCGCCTTTTTCAAACTTCTGCCAATAGCCACCGAGTTGATAAGAATACAAAGAAGCTATTCATTATAAATACGAGACCCATTGAGAAATTTTGTCATTCAGTTTTTAGCCGTTGTATGGCACGCGGAATAAACCGTCTAATTCGAAAAGCAACAGAAAGCAGTTTTCATTCTTCGAAGCAGCCGAACCACTAGTCTTTTTCAGGATTTAGTTATTCACTTCCACAGTCTGAGCATCGACACTCCAGGCGTTCCTGTAAAAGGAACTGGCCGATCATCCTGGCATTCCGAAGAGGAATTGGCCGCCCCAGCAGGGATTCTCTAACCGGGAGAATTGCCCTCGTCATCTAGTGTCCGTGATCGGACACTTTTTGTTCTTCCCTTTAGAACAGATTACCTCTTATGGGACGTGGCATATGTTTTGATGGATGAAATAGGAAACCATTCAATGATTCAAGCAAGGTATAGATTTAGCCACTTGTTCAAGACGAAAGCCTGGGGTAAGAAACAATCAATCCGGGTGTGATTATGAGTATTCGTACTACAGAGGTCCTCGAACAAATTTGAGTACGAGACATATTCCTCATATATTTGAGTACGAATCAATCAAATGAGAAACTTTATTTACATTACGGATTAGATTTTATCCCCACCACTTTGTATTAATAGTGTGTGAGTTCAAAATATTTTAAATATTTGAGGGTACGTGTGACTATAATACTCCCCACCATATTTCATGGTTAAACATCCAGAATAGGGAAGAATGTGATTGCGATCTCTCCATTTTTAGGGATATTTTGTAGAACCCGTATTATTAGAAAAAAAAACTTTGACGGTGTAAAATTGTTGTGTAAAACTGTTTTTAGTGAAAATTTCAGCCATTTTCGTTGCGTACTTTCAAAGCAAGAGCAGTTTGAATTTCACTATACCAAAAACCACATCTGATTATTGTGACATAGTGCGACATATATGGCTATAACTTTCTAACGGTATGATGAAATTGAATGAAATTTTGACAAATTACTTCTACATACATACTTTACGTACATAAAAATTTTCATTGAAATCGGTTCAGTATTTTTTGGCTCCAGAGTTAAAACGGCAAAAAAGTGATATTTTCCGAAATGTTTGTTTGCACAAGATTCTCAAATGCCATTTTCCTTGTTTCAACGATATCTCCGCCCATACTCAACCGATTTTAATGAAAATTTTATGGCATTAGCTACACATAATATACTATTCATAGTCAAAAAATTAGCTATTTTGGCGAACGCAATCAAAAGTTATACAATATTTTCAGTGTCGATATTTTATCGAACACATCCTTTATCTTTTCTTGAGGCTAAGTATAAAAACCCAGATTAATCCACCTAGTGGTGATAGTGCCTTTCTCGTCGAATATGTACTCATGAACTTTTTGTCGACGTTAGCCAAAATGTTCCCGAATCGTGAAAACACTTCATATAGAAAATCAACAATTTTAACAAAGCCATCATCGATTTTCGAAACTTATTGATGATACATATTCCGATGTTATGTTCAACAGCAAAACAGAGCTGAAAAATATCAGACCTCTCAGTTGACTGCTTCACCACCTTAACCCTAGTCGTGTATTGGAGTCATTATGACCCCATTCCATCCACTACGGCAGCGGGGTGAGCGTCAGCTAATGCACGAAGAAGGTTAACTTTATTCACAATCACAGATCACTTTGTGATCTTCGCCAATGTTTATTTCAGCACACTTGAGGCTATATTTTGTTATCATTGGTAACATGATTCATGTAAAATTTGACCTTCCTACGAAAAAAATGCTGAAAATGTAAATTTTCCATTCACATTTTAATCGCAATGAGAAGAGTGAGGGCTCAACCAGCCGCACCCAAATTGTGAGCTATAATTTTATAAGCATAAGGAATTTAAAGATTGAAAAACTGTATGAGATTAAATTATATTTTTTTCATAAAACGTTGATCCATCCCACTATACATTTTCACCGCAGGAATCTGAAATGGAGTGATTTGAAGAGATTGTTCTCTTGCATATATGAAGACTTTGACCATTTCTCCACTTATAATCTCACCCAACGTACACATGCTATCAAAAAAGCCACAATTTGATTTATCGCTTTGATATTTATTTTGTTCACCTTTATAATTCCGCTATTTGATGTGCAGCTTGCATGGGTTTTGTTAAATTTTACGTTTGACCTCTTCCGGCGGGACACCTGGAACCGATTCCGGTTGTCTCAAATATGGTCTGAGATTATGTTTTTGTCAACTTTTCATCGGGTTACCTGGTCTGGTTCTATTTTCTTGCTAATCGTTCATCGGGTTTTCGAAAAAGCCGCAATTTGATGTGTTGCATGCATTACTTTGGTTCACTTATGTATTTGGCCACTTCCGGCGGGATACTCGGAATCGGTTCCGGAACACCACCGGTTCAGATATGGTCTAAGACTCTTTTCCTGCTTACCGTTCATCAGGTTATCAGAAAAGCCGCAGTTTGGTGTGTCGCATACATGGGTTTGGTTTACTTTTGTATTTGGCCAATTCCGGCGGGGCACCCGGAACCGGTTCTGGAACACTACCGGTTCAGATATGGTCTGAGAGTATTTTCCTGCATACCGTTCATCAGGTTATGGAAAATGCCGCAGTTTTATGTGTCGCATGCATAGGGTTGTAGCATTTTCATATCTGGCCCCTCCCTGGGGTACCGGTCCGGAACACCTAAATGGCCATAACTCCGGAACGGCTGAACCGATCCAAACCATTTTCAATAGGAAACAATGGGACCAGATTCCGCGTCGATTGAACCGTTGGTCATTAAAATCGGTTGAGATTTACTGTCAAAAAGTGATGTGAGTTTTTTGTACACACACATACACACATACACACATACATACACACACACATACATACACACAGACATCACCTCAATTCGTCGAGCTGAGTTGATTGGTATATGTGACTCGACCCTCCGGGCCTTCTATCAAAAAGTCATTTTTGGAGTGAACATATAGCCTTTCCAGTACACTTAGTGTACGAGAAAGGCAAAAATAAATAATACATTAAGTTAACTAAATTTTTCATCTTAATGTGATCCGAAAGAAAAAAAAAATTCAAAGACAATCGTCCAATTCATTGCCTACTGCATCTAGAGCCATGCATTCTGCTTATGTTTTCGTGTTTTTAATATTTTCTAGGATAGAGTGTATGCTTCATGGTGTTATAAATCTGCTTGCTATATTGGGTCAACAAAATTCGAATGATTAATGACAAATACACAAATCATGAATTAAACTTATGCTTTCATGAATTAACTGCATGCTATCGTTATTTGTCATTTTTCCCAATCATTGTGTATTTTCAGAATTGAAAAAAAAAACACATTTTTATCGAAATCATCACTCATTTTACCAGTTTTTGGGTGTTGTACTTTTAATGTTTTGTGCTATTTAGACGTTTTGCCTCTCGATATTTTCTTCCTATCCCACTAAGCAAATAGTGAGTTCTTTATTCTTAAAAAAAATCCATTCTTTCAATTTTCGGCTTTTTGGTATTCTTTCGTCGTTTTGTCACCTATTAGAAATTATCGGATAATCAATCCTAAAGAAAAGAATTACGCTTTGCCTTTTTCGTATACCAAGATATCCCTTTCGGGACGGACCATAAAATCACAGACAAACAGACGTAACATTCTGATAATTCACATCGTACATCGATTTAACGGTCTTCTTCAAAATTTGATAGTTGGCCAACTGCCCAACCGTGGCGCTCGCATCGTTTTTGTTCGAGTTTGACGTTTGCTCACTACCGCCACCTAGTTGGTGGTCGGCCAAACATAGGCCTTTTAGCATTGGGCGAATATGTTTCCGTGACTATGATTTGAATCGAAAAATGTTCGAAGTGTTACGTCTGTTTGTCTGTGATAAAATACTAATTATCTCAATTTTGTTGAGTGCGAATCGTAGTTACTCTGCTGTTTCGCTTATCGTTTTTTGTATGCAAACCAGTTTGTAAAATCGTTGAAATTGTTTAAAAGTTTTATTCAATCGTCCTCGTTGTAACACATACTGAGTTTTTGTGAAAACAAACCGTAAACCTATTCAACTGATCGGTTTTAATTCTGCAAATAAGTTTCATCTGGTGTGCTGTTACTATTTGACATGGCTTCAATTACTACCACAATCAAATCGCACTGTAAAAAATGTTCGGACAGCATCGCCAGAGGTGTCGATTACATCGGCTGTGAAGGTTTCTGCAAAGGTTTCTTCCATGCTGCATGTGTAAAGCTGAGCCACGAAGATCTCATTCAGTATCGCAGTACAGTCTCTAATTTCTGGTGGATTTGCAAACAATGCATGGATAAGATACGCAAACAACGTGACGATCTTCCTAATGCGGTGCCGGATCAACTGGGTGCAAACGAAAAATTACCGAATGCAACCGATATTACTCGTATCGATGGAGAAATAGCCAAGTTGAAAAATGAAATCGCCTCTCTTCATCACTCACTTATGCATTCCACTGTGTCTCGTGTCGATGTCACCAAAACCGATTTTTCAAATGAACATCGCCCGCTTGCGGAGTCATCGCTATTGTCTCTGCCCGGTGATCAACAGAGCACAAATAACTGCCGTCGTAGCAGCGCAGTAGTAGAACAGAGCAACCGCAACGATAGATTCTGGCTCTTTTTTACGAGGGTAAAGAACTGCGTAACTGAACAACAGATTCTGGAGTTTGTTACTGATCGGCTAGGCACCGATGATGCGGTAGTAAGGAAACTGGTTCCTGCATGGAAAGACACGCTTTCGATACCATATATTTCATTCAAAATTGGAATCCACATACGCCTAAAAGAAACTGCTCTTCTTCCGTCTACTTGGCCGAGTGGACTACGCTTCAGAGAGTTTCGCGAAGACGTTTGGGAACCGCTGTAAAGGAATGTCTTCGTTTCCATAAAAAATATCAACGTTTACTGTATGTTATGATAAATGTTATTCTGTTGTGATTTGCTCGTCTTAAGTTATGCCAATTTGTATCATTTTTTTAAATATTCAATTAGACTAAATAAGTCCGTTGAATCAATAGAGAATAAATAAATAAATAAATTTTTTGTGAAGAATTGGCATTAAGTCAAAATTCACAAATACAAAGAAATCAAAAAAATCTCAATTTTTCTCTAATAAACTTAACATCTTTTCTAATAAAAATTTCATTACTTCGACTACTTTATCCACCTTTGCAATTTTTGGGGTCAAATTAGGACCAGCACAATTGTGCTAGTCCGTCCTCAAAGCGGACAATGTTCCATAACAAATTTCTGGAAATTTCCTACTTTTAGGCAATTTATGGTATAGAAAATTAATTGTAATTATTGAATAACTACAAAATGTTAGTTTATTAAAATTTAGACGTATAATGTAAACGCTCAGCTTGTACGGATCAAAGATCAGCTTGTACGGGCATTTCAAATTATAGAAGTGAATAGGAAAAAGTGAATAAAATCAGTAAAATTTTATGCGTCCCTGTTCCAATCTAATTCTTGATTTCGACAATATGAAGTAATACTAATCACCTTAGTATTCAAAGTTCTAAGAAATACCCGTACAAGCTGATTATGTGTTCTTTGAATTGAAATTATATGTCTATGTTTGTATAAACTGACACTTTCAATATTCATATAATATACCAAAAAAAAAGTTGAAATTTTGAATGGCGCTTACATCACTTTGCAGAATTACGGCAGCAAACTTGACCGTTGGGAGGTTTGAATGAGAACGAATATTTGTTAGTTGTCATTCATTACTACAACTATTCAAGGCTATCTAGATACTCGTTTAACCCATATCCGCCCAGCGTCCTATTTATAGGACAGATGCCACGAACGCCCAGCGTCCTATAAATAGGACAGTCCTTTCGATGTGAATATCTCCAGAATTATGCAAAATTTTAGAATACTTTCTTCAGAGAAGATGCTCTCCACACCCATACCTTGCTCATAGGGAACAATATAGTTTGTGACTGGTTCACTTGGTGGCGTAAACGATACTGCAAAGATTACATATTGTCACGATCAATGAGCTACATTTCCAATGCGAAAGTAATGTATTTCTCTGGAATCTTGGCAATAATTAATGATTTATAGTTCATTTCTTCGGCAGAGTTGTTTATCAATACATACAAAAGTCAATGTATGTATAATTGTATGTTTATATGCTTGTATGTTTATATGTTTGTATGTTTGTCTATTTGTATGTTGATATGTATGTACGTATGTATATATGTATCAATGTACCGGCATAACTCTGGAATGCGCCAAGAAATATCAATCAAATTTGGCAAATGTACACTAGCCTGGTACACGGTCTATATGGGAAAATATAAAAAATGGAAAAACTCAAGTTCCTGTATACTTTTTGAGTTCCATTTTGGTCCAATATTAACTGTGCAAAATTTCAGATCGATCGGAAAAACTATATTTTAGCGCCCGCTATTCTTAGTTTTTCATACGATTTACTATGGGGAAACTTTACTCCTGCAAAGAAAAATTGCTAGGAGTCACCCCTAGATCCCTAAAAATAAGTCGATGAATGATTTCTGTAGAAAACTTCACTGGAAATCAGACCTCTGAAGACATAAAATCGATGCGACGTACCTGCAAAAAGTTATTAGGCCTCACCCGATCGATAAAATAACAAGATTTTATTATTTATTGTTATTCCTTACATGTTAAACAGCGTTTGCATGCCATTTGGTTTTCAGCCAACAATTTTTTTTTTCACATGCCTCAGATCGCTTTGCGGTCTTCGGAGGGTTGGTTCCTCGTAAAATTTCCAACAGAAATCATTCATCGATTTATTTTTAGGGGTTGAGGGGCAACCTGTGGCGATTTTTCTTTGAAAAAGTGATTTTCCCCATACTAAATCGTATGAAAACTTAAAATGGCTGGCGCTAAAATATAGTTTCTCCGCTCGATCTGAAACTTTGCACAATTGATATGGGACCAAAATGGAACTCAAAAAGTGTACAGGAGTAAAATGTCTTTTTGTGTCCCACGCTAATGTACACATTCCTTAGGAGGTGCATGTGGTAGTAGGGTTATTGGAATTCAAGATGGCGGCTTAGGTTCCAAGATGGCGGTCAAAACTTCAGAATATATGCTTTTTAACGGCAATGCTGCCTCGGATACTATGCAATATGGGTATCTATCGATCGGGCTTCATAAGTAGAACTTAAAAATGAATATCCAACGCCATTTTGAAGTCCAATATGGCGGACCATATCCAAGATGGCGACCATGGAATGGTAGTTTGATATGTTAACCATGGAATATGGGTATCTATCGATCGAGCTTGATGAGTAGATGTCGTAAATCGATATTTAACGCCATTTTTAAATCCAAGATGGCGGACCATAATCCAAGATGGCGGCCACGAAATGAGAGTTTGAGCTATGATACTATGCAATATGGGCATCTATCGATCGGGCTTCATTAGTAGAACTCAAAAATGAATATCCGACGGCATTTTGAAATACAAGATGGCGGACCATATCCAAGATGGCGGCCACGGAATGGTAGTTTGAGCTATAATACCATGCAATATGGGTATCTATCGATCGGGCTTGATGAGTAGAAGTCAAAAATCGATATTTAACATAATTTTAAATCAAAGATGGCGGACCATATTCAAGATGGCGGCCACGAAATGAGAGTTTGAGCAATGATGCCATGCAATATGGGTATCTATCGATCGGGTGGTATCTATCGATCGATCTTCATTGGTAGAACTCAAAAATGAATATTCGACGCCATTTTGAAATCCAAGATGGCTGAACATATCCAAGGTATCGAAGGTATCTATCGATCGGGCTTCATGAGTAGTCAAAAATCGATATTTGACCCTATTTTTAAATCCAAGATGGCGGACCATACCCAAGATGGCAACCATGGAATGGTAGTTTGAGCTATGATACCATGCTATATGGGTATCTATCGAGCAGGCAGCAACGCGGTGAATGTAAATTTCACCCAATGATATTCGGCAAACTATCAGATAAAACTACAAGGTTAAATTCATCCATACATTGTTTTTCGATAGCATGCTTCTGAACTGAGATAATAGCAAATGGATGTAAATCTTTGCAAAGATTTAGAGAAGCCGGTCTGTAGAGGGTTTGGGTGAAGGATATGTACAGTAGAGGGAGTGGAGTAGAAGGTTAGGGTAGAGGATAGGGTAGACGGTAGGGAAGTGGGTAGGATAGAGAGTTGGGTTGAGAGTGCGAAAAGGTTAGGGTAGAGAGTAGGGTAGATGGTACGATTAAACACATTATAGACTATAGGGTACGGTAAAGGATAATGCAGTGGTTATGGTAGAGTATAGAGTAGAGGGTATGGCAGATGGTAGGGTTGAAGGTTATGATAGAGGGTTGGAATAGAGGGCAAAGAAGACAGTAAGGTAGAGACTAGAGAGTGGGGTGAAGAATTGAGATGAGATTAGATGAGCTGAGGTTTTTTTCGAGATACCTTCAGGAATTCTTTCCAGGATTCCTTCAGGTGTTCCTTTCAAGAATCTTCCAGGTTTATTCCAAGGATTCCTTCAGATATTGCTTCCCAGATTGCTGTGATTCTTTTAGTTACTCTTTTCTGCATTCCTTCTGGGATTTGTGCTGGAATTCTGTCAGAGATTCCTTCCCGGATTCCTGCTGTGACTATTTAAGGCAGCACTTCACAAACTCGGTTTTCGCAGCGCCCCAACATGTCGCAAGCTCGCTTTTTCTCCTCGTTTCAGCGAGCATGCAAGAGACTGGTGCGCCGCGAAAACAGAGTTTGGGAAGCGCGGCTTTAAGGGATTCCTCCCGAAAGAAAAATATGAAAAAATATAGATTTCTTCCGAGATTTTTTTCGGGCAATCCTAGATCATAGAGACATCTTCTACGGTTCTTACAGGAATACCTGCTCAGCTTCTGACCGGCAGGACCAGAAGTCATCAGGAATCATGATCATCTCTCTAAGAATTCCATCAGGTATTCTTTACAGGATTCCTTCACGAAAAACTTCGGAGTTTTATGCCAGAATTGCTTAAGAAAATCCTGAAAGGATTTTTTCAGAAATTTTAACCACCGTTCTTTTATGGAATTACTTTACAGATTCATTTTAGTATACTTTCAAAGAAAGTGATCTGGCGAAACATATTCAGAGAGTCCTAATGGAATTCTTGCTACGAGCCGGGATCCTTGCTCGGAATTTATACAGCAATTCCTCCCGGGATTTCTCCTGTGATTATTTCAGGGATTCCTATCAAGCTTTCAGCTGAGATTCCCTCAGAATTCTACCAGATATGCCTCTCAGAATTCCTTCAGTAAATCCTCTCGGGATTCCTTTAGGGATTTCTACCGATAATGTTCTTCCCCCCAGCGTTATGTTTTTCAGACTTTCGTACGTAATTCTAAATTGCAATTGGTAGACCAAATAAAATTGAATTTTTGGGTGGTTGTAACATTGATAGTGCCCAGACTAGCACCATTAAACCCACATATTGTTCACGAATAAAAAAATCATGGAGTAGTGCAAACATAAGTGGAGAGGCAGTGTAGAGTATATCTGGTTGAAATTTTATATCAACACATGGAATGATGATGATCCTGGGCGTGTTAGTGGAATACCTGCAAGTACGAGACATTGAAGACGACCTTATAGTTGAAGTCGAAATACGTATCTGTCAAAGGATACAAATTAAAAGGAACAGTATTTAACACGATTTTCTTTTAAAAACATGCAACATTTCTGAAAAGTTTACGTATGGTGAGTACGTTAAGAGAGTTTGTGGGGTACTGAAGGAAAAACTCAATTACTTTATTAGAAATCAATATCTGTGTAAAATCTAACTTCTACAGTATTTTACCGTTTGGTTATGGTACACATTGTGAGCACTTTGATTTGTTACAAAAAAATAAATTAGAGAAATGTTGAACACTGCAGTCGAAACTACATGAAATTACAAGGACCATACATTGCATACTTTTAGGCGTTTATCGGGTTATTTTTCTGCCACAATTTAAAAGTTCTTTTTCTATTCTTTTTGAGTGGTTATCATCTCTCTCACTTGTTTAGGGCTGTATTGTATCTATACGGATCAGAATATAACGATAGCGTAGAAATTGTGCTGAAAAAGAGCTCGAGAAAATTATCAGATATTGAAGACCTACAATGAAGATTTTTTTTTGGAACTACACCATAGACTTCCATTTTTTTCGTCAAATAATGTTTATTTTATTGGAACTTGACCTTTGATAACAAATTTATTTGAAGATTTGAATTGTGAGACACCTTGGGGTTAAGTATGCAGAATCTATTGAGAAAAATGCAGCTTCCAAGAGCTGCCAAAACATCAGCGCCATGTATACCGTCAAATTGTATGAAAAACAGCCATTTTGTTCGGATTATGTTCAAAGAAATCAACAAATAATGAAAATGCCATCCAGCTTTTTACGCTGGCGTTCCATAAAGTTTAAATCACCCCTCTCTGACATATCATTACAAATGGTAAATTAATAAGAAACATAATTCAAAATTGTCAGCTGTAAACAACTGTGAAAATTTTTAATAGTCTAATCAACAACCTATATTTTTAGCCGACTCGGATCATAAAATCTGTCGTCTAGAATTGTCAAAATCGATTGCTTTATGGCTAGCGTAAAAAGCTGGATAAATATAAAATTGACAGCTAAATCATATTTCAATACAATATTTTAGGCTAAAACTAGCAGACTACTATGATTTGATAATTTTTGCCAGGTATTTTCATATCTGGATCACTGTTCGTTATTGCGGAAACACTCTAAGGTGAAGGTAAATAATGACTTCAGACACGTCCTTACCTGCCGTAATTCTGCAAAGTGACGTAATCGACATTCAAGTTTTCGACGTCTTTTGGAATATATCTAGTAATGAAAGTTTGGTAAATCTTCTAAAGAACGGTGTGTCTAAACACAGAGAACAGACATCCAGGCTAGAACAAATTTCATTTGGAAAGTTGTGTAAGGATTTGAATCTTTACTTGAGTAAGGTTGCAAACCAATACACGATGACAACACTAACGCCACCAAACACCATATTGCCACAGTCAGTGGTGAATTGAAACATTTCAAGTGGTGAATTAAATTAGTATGGGAAATTAACCGATTGCAGCGCCACG